>NC_090022.1:194928330-195241901 GCF_037176765.1 Anolis sagrei
CCCCCCAATCGAAATCCTGGCTACGGGCCTGGCAGTGTGGATTTAGATAACCCAGTTCAAGCAGATATTGTGGATTTTCTGCCTTGATATTCTGAATTATATGTCTTTGTGGAAGGGCCTAAAGTTCTCTATGTAATTTGCAGATGATGATGGTGGTGGTGATAATAATAACAATGGCAGCTGGAATAGTTCCTTCCTGAAGTTCCCTTCCAGGCCCTTCCTTCCTTAGACCCCTTTCTCACAGTTGTATACAATTAACATTGAACTGGTAGTGCGGGCTCAGATAATGCAGTTCAAGGCAGACATTGTGGATGTTCTCCCTTGATATTCCGGGTGAAATGGCTGTGTGGCAGGGCCCTGAGAAAGGCCAAACGGGAAGCAGTCCTTCTCTGTGGAAGGGCTTCCCTGCCTTGCGTCACCCTCGCGACGTCTGACGTCACCTCCCGCGGGCCGGACCCTGATTGGTCGCGGGGAGCGGAAGCGAGGGCGGGCGCTCCGTCCCCGTTGCCGCAGTGACAGGACCCGAGCGCTCCCAGGAGCTGGGAAATGGCGGCGGCATCGTCGTCGCGTCGCTCTCAGCAGCAGCAGCATCACCACCAGGCGCCGCCGCCGCCGCTCTCTCCGCCAAGGAGCCCCAGCCTTTCCCCTCAGCAGCCGCAGCGGCCTAGCCTTTCCGGGCCTGAGGGCGAGGCTACTGCGAGCGGCGGCCGCGAAGGGCCGGCGGAGAGGCCTTTCTCCCCAGAGAGCGCCGGAGAGGCCTCTGGGCCTCCTGCGCCTCCGGGTTCCGGAGCCAGCAGCGTCGCCACCAGCAGCACAAGCAGCAGCAGCAGCTCGGGCTCCTCCTCGTCGTCGTCTTCGGCGGCCTCCAGCCCGGCCGCCGCGGAGAGCCCCGACCCGCCCGCGCCTCCTCCCCCTCCGCCGCCGCCTCTGCAGCCGCCCCCTCCGCCCGTGGGCAGCGGGGCCTTCCGGGAGCTGCTCGAGGCCTGCCGGAATGGGGACGTGACCCGGGTCCGGCGCCTGGTGGATGCCACCAACGTCAACGCCAAGGACATGGCCGGGAGGAAGTCCACCCCGCTGCACTTCGCGGCAGGTGAGCAGGAGGAAGGCCTCCCGGGTGGGGGGCTCACAGGGGAGCTTCTCCCAGGGGTGTCCAAACAGTTTGCAAAGAGGCCCAATTTGGAGAAGTGAAAATATGTAGGGGGCAGAGCCATTCAGCCTGCCTTCTTTGAAGCATTAACATTAAATGTAAATAAACAATGTTGTGATAGGGTTTCTGTGAGTTTTCTGGGCTATATGGCTATGGCCACATCTACAGCAGACATCCTCAGGGGTTGAGGGGTCTGTTGGTACATGTAAACAAAATCAATCCTCACTACCTCTGAGGATGCTTGCCATAGATGCAGGCGAAACGTCAGGAGAGAATGCCTCTAGACCAGGGGTCCTCAAACTAAGGCCCGGGGGCCGGAGGCGGCCCTCCAAGGTCATTTACCCGGCCCTCGCTCAGGTTCAACCTAAGTCTGAAACTACTTAAAAGCACACAACAACAACATCAATCCTATCTCATCGGCCAAAAACAGGCCCACATTTCCCATTGAAATACTAATTTATATTTATTAACATTGTTCCTCATTTTAATTATTGTATTGTTTTTAAGTGTTTTTTGCACTACAAATAAGATATGTGCAATGTGCATAGGAATTCATTCATGTTTTTTTCAAATTATAATCCGGCCCTCCAACAGTTTGAGGGACTGTGACCTGGGCCTCTTTTTAAAAAGTTTGTGGACGCCTGATCTAGACCATGGCCATATAGCCCGAAAAAAACCCACAACAACCCAAAATCAATATAAATAAAAATGCAATGTTCGTTTGTGGGATTAACATAACTCAAAAACCACTGGACGAATTGACACCAAATTTGGACACAATACACCTATCAGGCCAACGAGTGACCCTCACTCATAAAAACACTGAAAAACACAGCAGAAGATACTTAAAAAGCAAAAAAAAAATAAAAAAATACATTACAACGCATTTGAAAATCATATATATACGCAGACACGCATATATACGCATATACACAAAAATATATACACACAAAACAAATATGCACAGACAGGACCACAGCAATGCGTGGCAGGGGATAGCTAGTTAATAAAAATGATAGACTTTAGATTAAAAC
The DNA here is from genome assembly GCF_037176765.1 of Anolis sagrei. Taxonomy (NCBI): domain Eukaryota; kingdom Metazoa; phylum Chordata; class Lepidosauria; order Squamata; family Anolidae; genus Anolis; species Anolis sagrei. The sequence continues at coordinate 194,930,512 of NC_090022.1, forward strand.
ATAGTCGTTCCTGTGAGCTGAAAAGGGCTTGCTACCCTAATCGAGGTAAATCCATGTCATAGAGATTGACTAATCACTGCCGACAGCCTGTTTTAATAATAATGATGATGATGATGATGATAATGATAATAATAAATCTTACTCCTGACCTTACGATCGTGTTAAAAAACAAAGTATAGATCACCAATGTTGCAATCACAGGCAACAGCAGGATTGAAGAGAAACAATTGGAAAAGCTGACACGATACGAGGATTTAAGGACCGAACAGCAAAGACTCTGGCATAAGCCAGTCAAGGTGGTCCCAGTGGTGATCGGCACACTGGGTGCAGTGCCTAAAGACCTTGGCCTGCACTTAAACACAGTCAGCACTGATAAAATTATTTGTTTATTTATTTACTGTATTTGTATACTACCTTTCTCAGCCCATAGGCGACTCAAGGCGGTTAACAGGGCAAAATTCATTACAATATCATAAATACAATTAAAAACATAACATATAATAAAAACTAAACAAATCAATAAAATATAAATTCATAGTGTTTCCTTGTTAAAAACATTGTCTGGACTCATTGTCTAGTCGTTCCATCTGTCTGCTGCAAAAGGCCACCCTACTGGGATCTGCACAAATTATTCGTTAATACATCACACAGTTCTAGACATTTGGGAAGTGTCCAACATGTGCTTCAATACAACAGCCAGCATAGTTACCTTGTTTGCTGTTTACTAATCTTGTTGTGCTTCAAATAAGAATAATAAATAGTTATTTATATCGTACATTTCTCCCTAAACAGGACCCAAAGCGGCTTACAACATTTTATCAAAGACTATACAAAACAATATGCACATATAAACCAATAACCTATAAAAACACATTTACAGTAAGAAATTAAAAAACATATTTAAAAATATTTGTCTCATACAGTTATTGCAGGCAACTCAAAAAGACAGATGGTAAACATTAACACCCCTCAATAAAAGTTAGCCTTTTCAAGGGCAGCCCCAAGTAGAGTGCATTACAGTAGTCCAATCTTGAGGTAACTAAGGCATGGACCACCCATGGTCAAGTCGGACTTCTTGAGGCACGGTCATTATTTAGCAGAGAAGGCTAAAGACCTTGTAAAACTATGGCTTCCATGATTCCAAAGCACAATTAACTGCATGAACTCTACGACAACCTTATCGCTCTGAGTCTGAACCCATGTCTTATTTTAAACTATTTTCCTCCCACTCTAATAGGAAAAGTAACTAAAAAAGAGCATCTTCTTTAGTTACTTTTTAATTTTATTTTATTTTATTTACTTCTAAGTGTAAATAACCAGGCCTTCAAATCCTTCCAAAATGCCATGAGGGTAGGTATCTATCTAGTCTCCCTGGGGAGGGCATTCCAGAGTCAGGGAGCCATTACTGAAAAGGCCCTCTCCCTTGTCCCTACTAGCCTCGTTTGTGATGGAGGTGGGATCGAGAGGAGGGCCTCCCCAGCTGATTGAAAGGCCTGAACAGGTTCATGAGGGGGCGGGAATGTGGTCACATAAATAGGCAGGACCTGAGCCATGCAGAGCTTTTCTTCACACAGAACAGAAATAAATCTAAACACGTTTTTAATAATGATAATAAAACGTTATTTGTATTTGACTCTATCTACCTATCTCCCCAGTGGATTCCAGCAGATACAAAGGCAAACATTCAATGCCGTGATAAAACAGTGGATACAAATACAACAAACAACCAACCAAATCCCAAGTCCCAAAATAAACCAACATCTAAAACCAAATTAGAACACACAACCTAGAATTAAATAATAACATGAGCTAACAATTAAATGATATCTGAAATAAACATAAACACAATATGTAAAAACACCAAAATTGATTTACAATATTTAAAATAATGTGGCCAGTGATGTTCACAAGGCTGACAGAGCCAACAGAGCTCGCATGCCACAACAATTTCCAGTCAGGGCCTATTAGCTGAATACTGTCGTCTTATTCTCCTCCTCTCCATATCTGCAAAGATGGGTTTTTAATTGTTTTTTAAAGGAGAGACGGGAGGGGGAGCATTTTTATTTCTTTAGGGAGGAAGTTCCAGAGGTGAGGGCTGATTACGGAGAAGGCCCTCCCTCTCGTTCCCTTCAACTGTAGTTGAGACGAGAGTGGGACCGAGAGTAGGTCCTCCTCCACTGACCACAGTGTCTGAGTTGGTTTGCAGGAGAAGATGTGATTTGTCAAATAGCCTGGGCCTGAACTATCTAGGGCTTTAAAGGTAATGACAAGCACTTTGTATTTAGCCCAGAAACAGACCGACAGCCAGTGGAGCTGCCGCAACATGGGAGTGTACAGAGATTTACAAAAAAATAACTCTGCCTTTCATAGATTTGAATATCACACAAAACGAAGAAAAAGTCTGTCTGGAAAATTAAACATATCTAGGTTCGTTTGAAACATTACATATTTGAAACATTACATATTTTTCACTATTACATTTGACTATCCCTATCTCCGTATATACACCGACCCAGCCACTGCAGTCTGCGGAGGAGGCCCTGCTCTCAGTCACACCTATGTCTCAAGCATCGTTGGTGGGAACGAGAGATAGGGCCTTCTCTGTGATCACCCCCGCCTCTGGAACTCCCTCCCTAAAGAAGTAAAAATGGCCTTTTCCCTTGTCTCCTTAAAAAAAATGCTTAAAACATATTTTTAGCTTATGGAGAGGAGGATTAGAATATTATGTTTTACAGTCTTGACTAGAACATGGCAGCTTACTCTGGCTTGTTGGCAGCAGATACATTATATAACAATTGTTATTTTAACTATTTTAAATTGTTTTTAAACTGATTAGTTTTATTACTTTGTAGGTATATAATAATGCTTTATTTATAGCCCGTCCAATCATCCCAAGGGGACTTGGGGCGGCTTACAACAAAATAAAACACAGTGGCAAACATTCAGTGCCAAGAATAATACATAAAAAAATCAAAAACCAACTTGAATAAATCATACATAATATATTCCACACAATTTGACATATAAATCCTTAAAAACTCTTAAAATTTGACTAAAATTATAGGCATTAAGATGGTATTTATATAATAGATTTATATGTTTTATCTAATTATTTAAACTGTGTGAGTAGTTGTTATAATGGAGCCCCCGGTGGCGCAGTGGTTTAAACCCTTGTGCTGGCAGGACTGAAGACTGATAGGTCATAGGTTCGGATCCGGGGAGAGCGTGGATGAGCTCCCTCTGTCAGCTCCGGCTCCCAATTGCGGGGACATGAGAGAAGCCTCCCTCAAAGGATGGTAAAACATCAAAACATCCTGGTACCCCTGGGCAACGTCCTTGCAGACAGCCAATTCTCTCACACCAGAAGCGACTTGCAGTTTCTCAAGTCGCTCCTGACACAACAAAAAAACAAAAACTAAAAACTAAAAAAAAGTTGTTATAATTTGTTATAGATGTTTTATTTATGGTGCTATTTGATAATTTTGTATTGTTTTATGGCATTGAATGTTTGCCCTCCTTTGTTGGAAACCACCCTGAGTCCCCTCGGGGAGATAATGTGGATTATAAATAAAGTTATTATTATTATTATTTATTAAATGCTCACATTCTAAATTCAAAACATGTGAATAGGAAAATAACGCAAACATTTGTCTTATTTAGAAATACAAAACATTGACAGCCATATCAATCTTTCGTTTTTCAACTATTTATTTATTTATATTCTGCTTTATCTCCCCATATGGAGACACACAATTAAAAACATTATAATACAACTTAAAATATACAAATATACAATAATAAAATAGTATTGTCATTATATATTAGTATATATGATTAGCAGTATTATAATTAATATATTATTATTATTATTATTATTATTAATAATAATAATAATAATAATAAACTTTACTTGTATCCTGGCCCCTCACAACACAAAAACGGCTCACAACACAAAAACAATATATGTAATATCAAGCAAAAGGCTGTAAATAAAAAACAAAACAAAATAAAGTAAGGATGAAACAATAAACATAGTTAAACATGTTACAACAGCTTGTGGCCGTTATATTACAATTAACCATCAAAAACAAAAAAAACCCAAAATTATTTGATTTTGAATTGGATATCAAAAATGAAAAAGCTGTGTTTTTTCATTATTTTAATTTTAGACTCAAATCAAAAATATGAAATGGAAAAAGGGGTTGCTGGATGGAATTTAATTTTAATATCTAATTTATTGAGTTTAGGAGACCTGGTTTGATTGTCAATTGAAAAACAAAAGAACAAATATACATGGATTGAAAAGTGCATTTTCAAAAATGCGGTTTCGATCATCTTCTGGTAAAACATGAAATAGCTTTTTGATACCTGTGTATTTTGTACTGTGGTCAACAGTGCTGATGGGATGCATATTGTGGATTTTGTGACAGAGGCTGCAGGCTAATGAAAATTTGAACATGGGCCACAATTGGCCCCTGGACCGGACTTTGGGCATGCCTGCTCTAAGCCACTGTCCAGCCTCTCAGATGGAGAGGACCAGTCTCTTAGGGGAACTTTCCTGGCTGGTGAGGATTGAGCCCACTGAGAAGACTTGGGAAAAGAAGTCTTCATTGCTGATAGAGGGGAGTGGTCTTGAGCCAGGGAGAGCTGAGATTGCCAAACATTTCCGGTCAGGGATATATTGTATTTACTCAAGTCTAACGTGCCATCAAATTGAATGCCCCCACCCCCATTTTCAAAACCCTGAAACCCAAAAGAAATATCATATTATGTGTATCTAAAGCACATTTCAATTTTTGGAAGGTAATTTAGTCAAAAAAGGTGAGCATTAGAATCAAGTAAATGTAGTATATATATATTAGTTTGAATACCTGGCGATGCCCGGGTTATTTGAAAAAGGTGATGTCAGTTTGCTAATTTGTAATGCTGTTTTTAATGGAAAAAGTCATACTTGGTTTTTTTAGGAATGCTCTGATTAGAAAATGCATAAGGATGTTGGTGAATGACAGTTCCCCAAAATAGTGGGCCAATCACCCCAAACCCCGCCAGTATTCAAAGTTGGCCATGCTGGGTCTGGATGCCATGTTTGGTCCAAATCTGTCATTGTGGGGTTCAGAGGGCAGGGTGAACTACAACTTCCACCTGGTGAGTCAGTCCCCCTAAATCCCTCCAGTATGTTCTGTTGGTCATCAGTATTCTGTGTGCCAAGTTTGGTCCAGATCATTTGAGGGGGGCCTCTGGATGCAAGGTGAATTACAATTCTCACCCGGTGGATCAAAAATTAAAACACCAATACTGATAAAAGGTAAATTTATATTTCATAGTTTAAAATTGACCACATAGGCCTGCAGGAAGAGATAGATGTTTAATTGTGTTTTGAATTCTGACAGCTTGTTTAGCTGTCTTAGCCCTTCTTTCAGGTCATTCCACAATCTAAAGGCAGCTGATGAAAAGGTCCTCTGGGTGTTCAGTTGCCAGCCTAGTCCTGGCTGTTTTGAGTTAACTTTCCACAGAAACTGCAGGGCAGATTATATGGAGAAAGTGATCCTTTAGGAAACCTGGACCCAAACAATGTAGGGCTTTAAAGGTTATAACCAACATTTTGTACTTTGCCTAGGAAATAAATGGCAACCATTGGAGTGATTTTAGTATAGCTGTAATATGCGCAGTCTTAGGTGTGTCTGTAATCAATCTGACTGCCATGAACTAATTGGAGTTCCTGAACTTGAGCACCTTGCAGAAGTCTAACCTTGATTGACCAGTATGTGCACTACTATCTTTATGTCTTCCAATTCTACGAAAGGGTGCATCTGATGTATCAGTTTCTCCTCCTCATCCAGTCAATTTCCTCCATCAAGCATTCAGTCAGAGGAGACACACTATCTTTATCTAAGGCAGTTTTTGAAGCCATGGTGAAATATATTTGGATGTCATCAGCATACTGATATCACCCCGCTCTATGCCTCTGGATGATCCCTTCCAGTGGTTTCATGTAAACGCTAAAAAACGTTGTGAGTAAAATGGCAGCTTGTGGGATACCACATAATAGCTTTTTTTGAGGGGTTATCTGTTTTCAAATACCACCATCCGGAACCTGCCTGAGAGATACGCTTACTACCACTGCTACTCAGTGCCTGTGAATTCCCTTCTCCTGGATGTTCAAGAATGATTCCATGTTCAGTGGTATTAAATGACACTGAGACAAGCACCAACAGGGTCACACGCCCTCTCAGTGTAAAGACAGAGATCACCCACTAAGGTGACCATAGCAGTCCCAATGCCATATCCTGCTCTGAAGCTGGTTCAAAATGGGTCAGAGATGTGTGCATCACTTGTGTCACTTTGTAGGGCTCTGTTATATAGGAGGGAGCTTTTTACCATAGTAGTAAGAGAAGCTCCATGCATACTGAATTTTGGCAGTGATGATAGAAATCTTTGGTGAGAGCCCCAATGTATCTGGGAAGATGCTTTCCCTGTTTCTGGGTCTCCTTTGGAATCCTTGTCCCTTTCTACAACTGCCATATAATCCAGACCATAAAGGCAGATAATCCACATTATCAACTTTGAACTGGATTATCTGAGTCTATGCCAGATCATTCAGTTCAAAGCAGATAATGTGGATTTTATACAGCTGTGGAGAAGGGGGCTGAGGACTCTTCTACACCCTATATCCCAGAATATCAAGGCGGAAAATCCCACATTATCTCATAACCCAGTTCAAAGCAGATATTGTGGGATTTTCTGCCTTGATATTCTGGGATATAGGGCTGTGTGGAAGGGCCCTGAGTTGATATTTGTTTAAATCAGGAAAGGACTTCTACTACCTTTGAGATGTAATTGAACTTCCCATTTCCCAGGATGCTTCATCATTGACTGTGTTGGCTAGTGCTACTGAGAGCTGTAGTCCATCAGCATATTGAGGGGGCTCTAATATTCCTATCCAAGCATAAGCACCCCATAAAAAACACATTGAAGACATAACATGTATGTAATGCAAGTTTTAGAGCATGGCTTGTTTTTAAGGTCTTGGGAGTGTTTTATGTCTTTGGCAACCTTTCTCTGTCAGCAGGTATTTGGGGAAAGATAAGGGGCATGTTGCTGGTGAGGTATGGGTGGGACATGGGGGAGGGGGATTGTGAGATTTAAATGCTATTGTAAATGTATTTATTACACTACAGTGTAACTTGAACCCACCCTGTATTATTGGTTTTTTTTTACAAAAATGTACTTATTTTGTTTTAAATTGTGACCAAAGTATGGTATTGTTACCTTTCTTGAGTCCCCATGGGGAGAAAGGCAGGGTATAAAAAAGTAAATAAATATATCTTAAGACATTAAAATTTGAAATAATGTGTTTTATATGGTGTATTCTTAGGTATAGAACAACAGTAGTATCTGGAAGCTTGTGCAGCACTAAGGAGGACAGATAAAATTGATCCTTTGAAAACACAAGTGCCAAATAAATAATTTGATTTTTAATGTGTATAGGATTTTTTAAAAATTACTTTTAATATATAAATTTCCTTTTTACTCCCTTTTTAAAATTGGAGTTAAATCTTACCACAAACATGTTAGTAAAATCTATATATCTAACATATATTAATTATTGTATCCCACTCACACACATTGAGCTACCTACAATTAAACATAACAAAGCAAAACTTCTGTTTCTATTTTACTATATGAAATGCAAGTTTGTGGATGAGGTCTTTATGTATGAATTTTAAGCAATGGCAGGTCAGTGTCAGTAAGGCAATGTTCTGGATTTCAGTCCAGACATTAAAGAGATATCCATTGTGCTGAATCCACCCCTTAATAGGTTTAGCATATTGGAAAGTTTCTTTAAAGTGCAACATGAAATGTTGCTGTGGAAGCACTATCTGCTATAGTTTTTAAGGTTGGTGTATGTGTATTGGTTACTAAAATTTTAAAGATTTACAAAAATTGAAGTTTAAAAAACTTTTTTTAAAAAAAGAGCAAGCAATCTAATCTCTGTTCTTTCCATACTCACCACATCTTGCTCTCGAAGACTTTCTGAGTCTGTTGTTTTCTCTGTTCCCTCGGGGTTTTGTGTAAAGACTCTAGATGTCCATGAGAGCTGCTGCAACAGCATATATTTATTTTTAAAAGATGGCTGTCAGCTAGCAATGCTGCAACAGCAAGTCTCAAACGTTTATGTAATATTTAAAAATTAGTTTAATGAGTTATGACCAAAATTCAGTTTTTAGTCTCTTTTTACAGTATTTATTTATCGTGTCAGGGGCAGCAAGAAAATTGTATTACATTTCTAATAGAGCAAAACAAACAAACAGACAAAACACAAAATGTGCAAGCTTGGTAGTTGATTAAATGTCCTTTGACTAGTATCTGGCCATTTGGAATGCCTCTGGTGTTGCCGCAAGAAGGTCTTCCATTGTGCATGTAGCAGGGCTCAGGTTGCATTGCAGCAGGTGGTCAGTGGTTTGCTCTTCTCCATACTCGCATGTCGTGGATTCCACTTTGTAGCCCCATTTCTTAAGATTGGCTCTGCATCTTGAGGTGCCAGAGCACAGTCTGTTCAGCGCCTTCAAATTTGCCCAGTCTTCTGTGTGTCCAGGTGGGAGTCTCTCATTTGGTATCAGCCATTGGTTGAGGTTCTGGGTTTGAGCCTGCCACTTTTGGACACTCGCTTGCTGAGGTGTTCCAGCGAGTGTCTCTGTAGATCTTAGAAAACTATTTCTTGATTTAAATTGTTGACGTGCTGGCTGATACCCAAACAAGGGATGAGCTGGAGATGTCACTGCCTTGGTCCTTTCACTATTGGCTGCTACTTCCCGGCGGATGTCAGGTGGTGCAATACCGGCTAAACAGTGTAATTTCTCCAGTGGTGTAGGGCGCAGACACCCCGTGATAATGCGGCATGTCTCATTAAGAGCCACATCTACTGTTTTAGCGTGGTGAGATATGATCAGAACCTAAAGGAAGTTTTAGGCCAACGAGTATGTGAATCATTGACCTATTGCTAATATATTGAAACTAAGTCCATAGTTTGACTTGAGGCAATAGATATATTTCCTAAATTAATTCAACAGCACAGTTACACACATAGATGTTGTAAACTGTTCTTTTGAGTTTTAAACTCACATTTTAGTGATGAGATATGCACCATGTTAAAAAAATGTTAGGAAGTATTGGGAATATTTCATTTTAATCAATGAAGGCTTTTTTTGGCAATTTAAACCTGCCCATTCTGTAAATAAATTGGAATGAAATTTTCAATTTACAGTAAATGAAAGTAGTAGCACCTTCTTCCCCCTACCCTCAGTTATTTTTGTTGCTATCAGCAGTGTTACTTTACAGAAAAGGGGACATGATAAAATGTTCATAATTTAATATGCTGAGACATTGGAAATGTCCTCAAAATGGAAGCACATTCTGAGTTAATTTCATGGTTTTGTTCAATTTTGTAAAAAATAAATAAATAGACAGTTGTTGGGAAGTGACAATACTGACAACTTGGTATTTTATTATTTTTTTTGTAATACACCCAGGAGAGAATTTAATGGCCAGTAATTCCATGTTTTGTTTTGTTTTAAAGTTGAATGATCTTTTCTTTTGAAAGGCATACAAATTCTAAAGAAAACCTACTGTTTGTCTACCGTTTATTTTGTGTCACTGTGCAATATTTCTGAGAAATCATAATGTTTACATATATTTTGATTCCTAATTCTTTTGTTTGTTAGTTTTACAAATTATTAGGTAACAAAAATCTAATTCAAATTGAATACCCGAAAATCTAACATGAAGCTTTGGTGAATGAAAAAAATATTTTGGTCTCTGTGACCTGTCAGTCTAAAAGGAAACCATAGTAGCATAGAAGTATCGCATTTAGGTGTCATGGGTTTGCCATTGCCTTTCTCTGAGGTTGAGAGAATGTGATTTGCCCAAGATCATCCACTGGTCTGATGGCTTCGTGAAGGTTTCAAACCTTTTCTTCATTCAAGCCTTAGCTGAAGGCTGAAACCACCACATCATGCTGGCTCTTCCAATATAGTTACTGAGGCTTTATTATCCTGAACTAGAACTGAATAGCAAAAGCTTTCATTGTGGCTAAATCTAAGTATAAACAAACAAACAAACAAACAAAAAACCCCAAAGTATAAAGCAGTTTCTTGGTGCCGCTTTGTGTTTGGATCTCTGTGTTTTAAAATGTAGCCATGGATTTAGTTCACCCTACTTATCCCAATCTGGGAGGAAAACTATTTAAAAAGCTCCATGGGATAGGGATTGTGGCAAGAAGGAAAGGGTTGAAAACAAATCCTCTGGATGCAGATTGTGGTGTCCCATGGCTCTTTAAGAAAAAAAAAATCAATGACCCATAATTACAGAATGAATTGCAAAAAAACTTTAACTACAATATTTAGTTTGATCCTCACAATGCAGGGATCAGACAAAAGAGCTTGCATTACCAACAGGCCACTTGTTGTTTTTTTCTGCTACAATTTTCTGCATTCCTGTGTATCAGATACTGCATCGAATGTGTGAATACTATAGTACTTTTTTCCAGTAGTTGGGTATTTTGTTTTATACTTTAATGGCTTAGCAAAGTTTGGCTATTTTTTGCAGGTTTTGGAAGAAAAGATGTAGTGGAACACTTATTGCAGACAGGAGCCAACGTCCATGCTCGTGATGACGGTGGGCTGATTCCTCTTCATAATGCCTGTTCCTTTGGCCATGCCGAAGTAGTCAGCCTCCTGTTGTGTCAAGGTGCAGATCCAAATGCCAGAGACAACTGGAACTATACTCCTTTGCATGAAGCTGCCATCAAGGGCAAGATAGATGTTTGCATTGGTAAGTGTGCCTTTATTCAAGTATTTTAAAATGTTAAGTGTTTATGGAACGCATCATGGTGGAGTAATAAAAATAGACAATAGTAAAACCATTAAGAAACCTATACAGACGTTTTAATATCACTTTTTGTGCTCTCTAGTTTTAAAATTGGAATTCCAATCTTAGTTTGACACCTACCTTTTTGATTAAAATTTAATTTAAATTAACAGTAAGGTTTTTTCAAACACAAAGAGGCTTTTTTCCTTTAAACTGAAACAAAGGGTGATACTGTATTTTTTCCACTCTAAGACACCCCCCACCCCCAGACATCTCTTAAAATGGGATACGTCTGAGAATTGTGTGTGCTTTTTTGCATATGTAATTAAGTTTCTTTTCTGCTGGTACTGAAACTAGTGTTCATTTTACAATTGATGGCATCCTAGATTCCACCAGAACATTAGGAAGAACTTACTGACTGTAAGAGCTGTTCAGCAGTGGAACTCTGCTCAGTGGATCAATCTTAAGTTTTGTCCCTTTGTTGTCCTTTTATTTGTCTAGTTAATATTGCAGCAACCAGCTATTTATCTCTGTTCCTCTTTAAGTGGTAAAATGTAGCAATTATTTTTGTTATGAAATAGTAGAAAATCTAGTGAACTGTGGTCCTTGTTTGTTTTATGTTCCCGTATTCTTGTAGAAGTTTTCTGTTAGATATATTTCTTCACTTTAAAAATGAAGAAGGTGGCGGAAGGAGAATGATTCTCACTTTATGGGATTTTCAAAAAGAAAGAGAAGTAGCTGTCGATTCTGTGTTAGCTGTATGTAACTTCTTTCTAGAGTAAAATACTGCAAAATGCTCTGCATGACATTGCAGTGTGAATTTTGAGAATTAAATAGCATGCCGTGTTTTTTGAGAAGGGTGATAGCATATATGAAATAAATCAAAATCAGTATTTTTGGAGATGCATAATCAGCAGGAATCTCATGTACTTTTATTGCATCTATACTGAAGAATGAATGCAGCTCAAAACACTATTTTAACAACCCTTAGCTTTCACTGACAAATAGTACTGGTGTCTCACCAAATTACAACTCCCAGGATTCCATAACATTGAGCCAAGGCAATTAAAGTGGTTTCAAACTGCATTAATTTTACAGTGTAGATGGATCTTTAGTTGTTTCACTGTTACTGTTTGTGGTAACAGCAGTGCAGATTTTAGAGTCTGAATATTGTTTTGAAATACTGTGTTATTTGTTAACCCTCTACTGACAAATAAGTTTGTAAAATTGCTATATGGTGTGTGTGTGTGTGTGTGTGTATTAGGGGGGGGGGAATGGGGGGCTGGTATGAAAGTTTTGCCTGCTGGCCATAAAATGTCCTGACCAACTTTTTGGGTCAATTGATTTATTTTACTCTTTCACATCTTTGAGCAGACCTTGCTAATTTCACCTTTGTCTAATAGCAAAATAGTGTTGAAATAGATATCCTAAAGGGAATTATAGGATATGTGCACCTGAATAGGGAAACCTGGGTGAGATTTTGGATGTGTAAAACTGCAAAACCCGTAAGCATACTGATAGATTTGAATGCTAGAAATCAGTTTATGAGACTGGTCTGTACTGGATCGGGGCAGAGGGCAGCAGGCAGCTGTCCGTGTGGAGAAACAGGTTTTTGTCTAAAAATTACCTTGAACAAAAGCAGCTCTTTGGAGTATGACCTTTATTAAAAAGTAGCAGTATACTACTTTTGTTCAAAATGTGGTTAATGTGTGCATTTGTGGCAAGTATGCATACCCTGTGTGCCAGAGATTTGAGAACTGTTCCTTTTTCTTTCACAGTACTGCTGCAACATGGAGCTGATCCAAATATTCGAAACACAGATGGAAAATCAGCATTGGATCTTGCAGATCCTTCGGCAAAAGCTGTACTTACAGGTGAGAAGTACCTGGGTTATTGTTACTTCAGCATGTGTTACCAATCTCTTAAATTTGAAAAAATAACTAGATACATAACATGGTTTGTTGTGTAAATGAGCTGCATATTTTAAGAAAGTGTGTAGCATTCTGCTACTACTTTGCAGTTTAATATTCCTGCCTGAATTACATACATATGCATTTATGTTCTGATATTGAAAAGATGCAGTAACACTTTCTGTATGTTTTTTCCAGAGCTTTTCATTATGTTAATTTTCTAGAAAACATAACCCTTTATAGTTCTTTAGTGCAGTTCATCATTTTTAGTCCTATATAATAATAATGAGAAGACAGGATAGCTTGGAGAAGATAATGATGCTGGGGAAAATGGAAGGAAAAAGGAAGAGGGGCTGACAAAGGGCAAGATGAATGGATGTTATTCTTGGTGATTGGCTTGACCTTGAAAAAGCTGGGGGTGGTGACGACCCACAGAGAGCTCTGGCATGGACTGGACCATGAGGTCATGATTATTATTATTATTATATATTCCCTGATTTTTCTCTCCGAAAAGAGACTCAAAGCGGCTTACATTAAAACTATGACCACATAATTTAAAACATACAAATATAGGTAAATGGCTAAAGGTTGCATGACACAATTTATCCTTCAATGGTCTGATGAAAAAGTATCTCTTGCATGAAATCTAAAACCTATATCGTAATTTGTTATATAAACGTAATAAACAATGAATAATTTGCAAAAAATAATTTGCTAAAACTAAAACCTGTGATCATCTATAATGCATGAAATATACACTTTGGTGTTTGTTTTTGATGTCTCTATTATTCTCAAGAGGTTTTTATTGCATGAGAAAAGAAATGTTTGATGCTTTACTTTTCTCTACTTTGTTCATTTACTCACTTGCAAACATACTCAAGACTTACAGAATAGAAATGGAATACTGTCTATCGTACACGCAAGAAAGATATAACAGTTTCCTGGAACTCCTCATTAAAAAATGGCTCTTATGATGAATGAATTCCCAAATTATCATTTTTCTTGTTTGAGTTGAGAAATGTGTACCATTCTATAGATGCATCCTAGAAAGACAGTCCTAGAGATGACATAGGATGAATTGGTTGGCAAATAATTTTTCTGTTATGGAATCTCACATTCTAGAGCAGGAGAGTGTACAGAAAATAACAATTACAAACAAAGTAATCAGTGGTCTAGAGATCCTCCCTATGGGAGAAGATTATTACTTTGGGTACTTGTTAGTGGGTTTTGCCATCTCACATCATACTAAAATATTGGGTAATCCAATGAGGCTATTTATTCATTGAATTTATAATCAACTTTTCTCCCAATGCAGCTCATAGTATAAATTAAAACTTAATTGGTATAGCCATGGATAATCCAAAAAATAAACCACAACAAATAATCATATTAAAAACATTTATTTAAAGCTTTTAAAATCATCAAAAGTTATCATGATGAAAACACAGCAACCAGTTAACAACCAATGGTCTGAATAAACAAAAAAGGCCTATGATCAGTGGCAGAAAGCAATGGAGGAGACAACTAAGTCACATGCAGGAGGAATTTCTATATGCTGAACACAGGCACCAAAAAGGCTATCTCCCATGACCTCCCTACATATGTCCAAGAAATGCCCCTCTGAGGATCTCAGACCTCAGGCAAGCTTATATGAGAACATAGGATCTGTATGATGTGGTGCTTTATAAGTCACTTTTGAGTTATGCCTGGAAATGAATTGAGAGTCAGTGAAGCTGATACATCAAGGGTGTTACATGTTTTCTGTTACCAGCCCCAGTCAGCAGCCTTCCTTGTCACAATTCGGACCCGTTGCAGTTTCTGAACAGTTTCCAAAAGCAGCTCCCCTCATAAATTGTATTGACAGTGGCCAGATTCACATCTCAAACTGAAGTGAAGTGAAGTGAAATAACCATTATAGTTGGTGAACAAGGTTTAAATCTTCATACTTACTCCTGGCCCCTACCGAGATGTTAACCTTAAGATTCAGTGCTGAGTCCAAGGATATACCCAAGCTGCAATCCCATCCAACACATGCCTTCCAAATAGTTCAAGATTGAGGACAGATAAAAAGAAACATTTTTTCATACAGCACCTATGGAATGCAACAATGGTCAACAACATGGGTAACTTTAAAAACCAGATTAGGCCAGCTCATGGATTATAAAACTTCAATTAGTTGCTAGACATGGTGGCTATCTATAGCCTCCAGTATGAAGGCAGATGTCTCTCAATACCAGCTGCTATGAAATATGAGGAGAGCTTTATTGCACTTGGTGCCTTCTCCTGGGGGCTTCCCTTAGACATCTAATTAGCCACTGTGGGACTAGATAGGCCTTTAGGGTGATCCAGCAAGGCTCTCCAAGTGTGTTTCATTAAAGTACATGAGAACACATCTCTCTTTGAGAGTTAGTTATATGTCTTTGAAAATCTCTCTGCCTCAGGCATTTCCCAATTTTACTTTACAGACTGGTTTCTTTCAAGACTGAGTGATTAACCAGTGATCTATTGCCATAATGTTTCTTTTAAATTTCAGTTTTTTTAAAAAAATATATATTTACATAGCACAAATGCATCAGCCCCTAATTTGACTTAACTAGCAATGTATTGGTTACAACACCTTTTTTTAAAAGATGAAGTTAAAAGAAACCGAATCCTGACAGTATGGAAGCTGTATGGATTGGTGATGCTTGGGTCCAGAAATTGGTTAATCATCCTGGTCTGAATGGGAAGAACAGAAGACCTTACTTGGAAAAAATGTTTATCCCATCACAGATGACACAAAATGTAGATGCTTGTGTTAATATTATAGGACAGCCATGTGATGTTATTTAAAATAGGAGCAGGCTGTAAGTTAAGCAAAAATCCCCTTCTGGGCCTAGAATAGCCTGTGGGGACCAAAACCATGCTGAAATTCCATCCCAGGCACCTTAGAGGACATGAATGTGTAAGAGTATCTCTTTTTAAAACAGATTTTGACAAGACTCTTTCAGGTAGGTACATTATGGACTCTACATGTTTGCCATCATGTTTTAGTATAACTGGATGGTAGCAAGACTTGTATGCAGGCCTGTGATGTCGGTACGGCAGATCTTTCACTCCTCCATTTTTCTGCCTTTTTGATTTCTTATTAATTGGCAAATGTATATTGATTAGTAATAATTAGTAATTTGGTAGCACAAGGTATTACATCACCATCACATGAACAACCAACTACATAGATTGATAGGACATAAAATATATATCCTCGCTTAATAAATAAAAGCATAAATTATGTCTTTACCATGTTATTTTCTCCCTCCCCACCCCCTCTCTCTAGAGAGAGAGAGAATTTTAAAACAGGAGTTGGTAAATTTCTACCAGCTCCACACAAAATTGTGACTTTGCCTCCACAAAGTTCCAAAGTTCCAAATTGGACTTTTGCTTAAATAAAGACATTTTTATTAATTGCCATTTTTGTCTGTTAATATATGTGTAAAATATGTTTTTTCTTACGTTCTCATTCTCCCAAAGTGCAGGATTTTTGTTGTTGCTGTTTTCCTTTACTCCTATCCATGTGAAAGGCAGCCTGTATGGATTGTTAGAATATTTTCACTGATGAAAATTACACTTAGAAACATTTGTGTTATTAAAAGGAAACATGACACCTCAGTTCCATTGAATTTAATAAAGATATATCGGATTGTATTTTCAGATTTCTGTTTCTTAGTTTTGTGGATTGTCATATGAGCACTTTATGAACCATAGTTTATAAGTAGTGTGTTATGATTGGCTTCATTGTCACAAATTACTTTACAGTAATTACAGAGAACAGGTATTACCATATGGTTCGAAATAGTTTGTTATTCACATGGCAAGTTTAGTGTCATTTGAAGAAAGGAATTCTTTGAACACAACTGTCCTGAAAAGGATAGCTTTGTTAATATTATTCCTTGTGAAAACTACATAAAAGAATCTTTGTCATTAAAGCTTGCTAATTATTTTGTTTCTATAAATTTGGTATACTGAAGGTAGATGTCATTATTTGCAGCAGGCTTTTTGATAATGTAGAGCTGTAATAGAAACATTTGGGTTCCTCGGGATGTTGACATCAGAGACTTCCCAGTAACTCAGGAGTGTCTATGCTTGGTACTTTTAAACAAAACCAGTAATGACAACTTTTTTAAGGGCTGTGAATATTAATATTGTCTCTTCGGATCCTCAGGAATTACACGTTGTGTGTTCAACAGTGGCCCATTAGAACTGACAAGCTGGGCACAAAATTGATAACCATAACCTATTTACATTTCAGACTATGCAATTAGAGCCTATCATTCACCTTCTGAGATTTTTTATTTATTTCGTATATTTTGAGATTTCATCATGTGAAATCCTGGAATAGAATTTGAGCTTTGTTCTTTTCAAAGAAATTCCTTGAATGTATTATCAGTTGTTTAAAATTAATCTTTCTGTCTGGTAAAGGAATTGTTACTAAGATTCCACTTTGGAATCCATAATTTGAGCAAGGCATCAGACTTTTCTGGCAGCCCCACCACACATGTGCAATTTTTTCTTGGTTTAATTTTCAAGTGTCTGATTCACTTTTACAGTACAGGACAAAAAAGACTCTTCTAACTTTGCTGCTTACTACATACTTTTTGCATCTTTGTCTTCCTTTCAGTGTTTCTTTTTCAAGAGTCACTTTTCTTCTTCATTATCCTTACTGACTGTCAGGTGCCTTTGTCAGTGTCTGTCCTATTCCATACAATTCCTTATGTGGAACACTTGTTATACAAGTTTCATATGGAAATAAATACTTATTACTGATTCAGATTAAAAGTACCAGAGTGCAGTTCCAGAAGGGAGACAAGGAAGAACAGAAAGTCAATTTAATTACTGTGTGTGTATTTGTCTTCGTGTCACCTTCATATGGTTTCTGGTTTTTCCAGTTCCTTCCTCTGAAAAATAGACTAAACTGAACCTGATCCCACTTAGATTCCAATATCAGATTTGATCTGGTAAAATATGAAGTTTGAAGAAGAAGGTGAAGGGAAATACTTTCTTGCTGTTTACCTTCTTGCAGTTTACTATTGATCAAGTTTAGAACCAGAGTTTTAGACAAAGGGGGAATAGAAAGCTGATTTTTCACCTGAAAATTAGTCTAATTTTACAGTGTGTTGGATATAGGATGTGGACAAAGACGAATCAAAACTAATGTTTTACATCTTATCATGGAGTTGGTGGTGGTGATTTTATTTGATCTGTCGAGTAATTGAGGGCGAGGAACTTTGGGAAGATTAGTTGAATCTTGGTGGTGGTGCTTGGTTAGTTACAGTCAGAAATATTAGGCAGTTGGAAATTATTGTACAGTACAGATGGGTAAGAAGAGGCCTATCTAAGACCCGTGACAGAACCCTAAGTTGACAAAACAGAGAGAGTGCCCAGAATCGAGGCCATGGAGTGAGCATGGAATACAAAGCTTGGTATTTGGAAGAAGTCTCAAAAGAGTCAGGACACATCTAGGAGTAGATGTTTGATTTTTGGCAGACGGGGTAGGTTAACATTTGAAAATGAAGGATTCAGTGGTCTAGTCGAATAGACTACATCTGGAATATTTTAGTTGAAAATATATTTGAATTGTCCTATTGAAAGAACAGGTTCAGTGATTGTGCTAAAAGATCAAAGACGAGAAGGGATAGCCATTTCGCAGAGAGCCTTCTACCAAATAAGCTGGGTCTTTTATATTGTCAGAACCTTTTTTCTCAAGGAGTATTTTGCAGTGCAGCAACAGCAGTAATTGTTTAGCTTTACCTTTAACATTTTAGAGGGAACTGAATTAATGTATTGCCTTGTTAAATGAGCAGTCACATATAATTTGGAAATATATTTATTTTGAAAGGACTGCTTATAAAGGAAATATAACTTGATTTCCCCCCCCCCCCAAATTATAATTTTTATTCTTTTTGATTTGTAGGTTTTGTAATTGCCCCCTCCCCTTTATAATGATTTAAATCTATAATTGTTTAACTCACCATGATATTGCCTTTCCATGGTGATGGGATTGCATGCGTCTCTGAGGCAAGAAGTATACTGATGGTAGCAGTGCTGCACTGGTTGATTCTTCCATATCAGATAGGCTTTTACTGAGGAGCCAGACTAAACATGACAAACAGCTACTCCGTACCAGCAAAAGTGTGTGTTTGTGTGTGTGTGTGTGAGAGAGAGATATATATTGTGAGAGAAAGAGAATGATAGAGAATCTCTCAGCAATCACAACAGTGGTGCCATAGCTAACAGTTATTGGTACTTTGTAGAAGAAGGCAATGATAAACCAGTCCTGAGCCTTCTACTTTGAAAATCTTTCATGAAACAGTTGAAAATGAACAAAATATTGTGTCAGGAGGTGAAACTTCCAGGTTAGAAGCCCTTTGGATAATGAAGGGACTAGACAGAAGCCAAAAGGACATTCAGTAGTGCTGAAGTGAAAGGAATGTCTGAAGCTGCACAGAACATATTATAGAAACATGGATTGTGAGAAGTATGAATCAGAGGAAGCTAGACACTGTAAAACAAGAAATGAAACATAAACATTGCAATACTTAGGATGAGTGAGCTGAAGTGGACTAGAAAGGATCATTTTGAATCACATTACAGTGTTTTACTCAGGAAATGAAAATGAACCCTCAACACAACTGTACAATGACTTGTAGGCAGGGACGAAGAAGAACTACTGTAACAGTCAATACAGAAAGCCTCGACAAAAATGTAGAAAAAGAAGCTTCTTTTTCAACAAAAGAAGGCCTCAACAAAAATGTAGAAAAGAGGCTTCTTTTACCGAAAAAAGCTAACTGCCTAAAATGGCGGGTGAGGATAAGTGCCCAGCATGCACGGCTACTTTGAAGTCAGAATCAAGGAGCTGTACAAGGCAAAGGCAGCAAAAACAGAGGTTTATTCAACTAGCCAGATGGATGTCAGAAAAGTGCCATCGCTCAAAGAACCAGCATAACCCATACAGAGAAGTGCAGCACTTTTGACTGCTATTCAAACCTCCTGCTCCTTCCCCTGGTTGGTCAGGAACTGTGTCTCCTAGGATCTGCCTTCTCATAGGCCAAGGCTCCCTCCTGACATCACAGAGGCAAAGAATCCTATGGTGGGAAGAGAGACCAGCTGGGATTGGTGGGATTTTAAAATTAAAATTACGTTTCCGTGCCAGCCTCTGAGGCTTGCAGGCTCTAAAGTCTGGGCTGGAAATAATGAGTACTTGGTACTATTTGACTTTACAAGCTTAGGATAAAACCTCACAAAGGATGAAGTTTGAGTTTTTTTCAAGTGGGTAAATAAAGTTCTTGATGAGTCTTGGGTTTTGCTGGCAATCAACCTCCAAATAGGGAGTCACCTCACCCACTGGAAGAATAATGTGTTGTTTCTCAAAGCAGGCACATGATGATAATAATAATAATAATCATCATCATCATCATCATCATCTTTATTTGTTCCCTGCCACCATCTCCCCAATGGGACTCAGGGCGGCTCATAGAATCACTCCAAGTGCCAGATTCATACAACAATAATAAGTATAAATACGATGACATACATACAGGGTGAGGCAGCATAACTTCCATTTTTCAAAACTTAATAAAACTCATTGTATGAATCAGAATTTTTTTAATGTAGGAACATACCTAAAGTTTTGTTTTACGTAGTTTTGAAGATCAAATTAGGTAGGTGACATCCCCCATTCTCCATACACTGAGTAAACCGATTTCTGGCGTTTGTCATGACTCTAGCCAGCATAGCAGGCGTTATGTTGGCAATTTCTTCCTGGATGTTGATCTTCAAATCTTGTAGGGTCCTTGGACGGTTCACATAAACATGGGATTTCAAAAAACCCCATAGAAAAAAATCACAAGAGGCCTAATCTGGAGAGCGGGCCGGCCTCTTGAAAGTAGGCCTCAACAGCAGAAGCATGCTCCCCACTGTTCCAATGCATGATGGCGACTGAACTGTGTCAGGACAAAACTTTGTCCTCCCGCCTCTCGAACGAGACCACAAGTCTCCGCTACGTCTTCAACCGACTGAATGGCACGCATTTTTAAAAAGGAAGTTATCCTGCCTCACCCTGTATAATAACAGTACATAAAAATCACATTAATAAAATTCCTAAAATGCAGTGGGATCTCCTGGCCTGCTATCTGTCGTAACAATCAATCTAAGTGTGGGCCAGTACTATCAGTGATTCATCACATTGGCCATGGATTACTCAGGATCAAAGGCCTGTCTGAAGAGCCAAGTTTTTAGACTGACCAGAAGGCATGAAGAGAGGGGGCTAATCTAATTTCCTTATAGGAGGGTATTGCAGAGCCGGGGCGCCATCACCGAGAAGTCCCTCTTTGTCATCCCCATGAATCATGCTTAAGACAGTGGTCGTTGTCCAAGTTGCATAAGCACCACACATTATTTGTTATGATATTTGATAACCATGGGTCTGTTGGATCTTGCACTTATTCGCTGTATCTCGAATATGGGGCCATGTAATAAAATATATAAGGAGGGTCGATTTCCACAAGATCTGAGAAATCAAAGGAAAATATATACCAAAAGTTGGGATGCTATATGACAGGGACAAGAAGACACTGCATGATCATGAAGAAATGAAAAGGTGATGGAAACAATGTATAAAACAACTATATAAAAGAGATAAGAGTGACAGATTAATTCAAAGAAGAACCATTTATAGATGAAATTACAGTTTTAGAAAGTGATGGGGAAGCTGCACTGAAAGCACTTTAGAGAGATAAATCACCAGAAACAAATGACATACAAATAGAGCTATTTCAAGCAACAGAGAGTGCATCAGTTCAAATTATATGTAAAATCTGTCAACAAATATAGAAAAGAAATGAATGGCCCACAGATTAGAAATGTTCAATATACATTCCAGTCTCCAAGAAATAAGACACCAGGGCTTGCAGTAATTAGACAACCATTGCATTAATCTTCCATGCAAACAAAACAATTCAAAAACAAGGATTTTTACTATATATGGAGTGAGAAATGCCAGATGTCCAAGCTGGGTACAGAAAAGGAAGAGACACAAGGGATCATATCACAAACACATGGTGGATAATGGAACACGCTAAATTTTTAAAGAATAAAATCAACTTGTGCTTTATAGCAAAGCTTTTGCATAGAACATGATAAATAGTGGATTGCTCTTTAGTAAAGGGGCATACCACAGCATTTGATTCTCCTAAAACATAACCCGTATTTAGGACAAGATTCCACTGTTAGGAAATAATAGGGAGAAACTGAGTGGTTTTCAGTTAGCAAGGGGGTAAAGCAAGGCTGTAACTTACCACCCTATATGTTTAATTTGTATGCTGAACATATTGTATGCACAACTCATACAACTCTGAAGAATTGAAGTATTAAAATTGGAGGAAGGAATGTCAACAGTTTATGATCTGCATGGGCAGGTGTACAGATGAACATTAGAAATACAATGGGCCCCTTAAGAAAATAAAAATAATCACCACACATTATTTATGTAACTGAAGTAGACAATAAAGACATTGAGAAAGGAGAGATTTATTATACCTTGTCTCAATTATTAATCAGAATGGAAACTGCAGTCAAGAAATCAGAAGGAGATTACATATATATCAGCAGTTCCCAAATTACAAACATTTGACTTGCAAATGACTCTTAGTTAGGAACGGGGATGAGACAACAGGAAGTGAGAGAAATCTACTCCTCAGAAGGAAAATTCACTCCTTTGAGAGTTATCATGGGGAAAAGATGCCTCCACTTAAGCATTATCACCAATCCTTGTTTATACAACAAGCCAATTTTTCAAAATCCAATCATTGGGACAGAGAGTGAGGTGAAATCTTTTGAACAGGGGCACAGAAAGCAAAATAAGCACTGTGGGGATGTTAACTCTTCCCAATGCTAGCCAAAGCTATGTATGTATGCGTAGAGAGAGAGAGAGAGCTAGTATTACAGTTAAAAATGTACCTATTCCGACTTACATACAACTTCAGCTTAAGAACAAACCTACAGATCCTGTCTTGTTTGTAACTTGGGGACTGCTTGTATATTTATTATCTGTCTTCTCTCAAGGCTGGAGATAGGGTGCAACATTGTTAAAAGGCATAAATAAAAAATAAACCAATTGAAACAATTATATTGAAAAAATAAGATTAAAGTGATTTAAAATCATATATACAAATAAAATGCTACTTTAAAATTCATAGTTTAAAATTGACTGTGGAGGGATTATATGGGAGAAGATGTTTCTGCAGATAGCCTAAACCCAAACAAGGGCTTTAATTGTAATAATCAACATTATGTACCTAGCCCAGAAAATAATTGGTAGTCAGTGGAGTGATTTTAGTATAGATATGATAGACCCAGTCTTAGATGTATCAGTAACCTTATTTTGAACTAATTCGAGTTTCTGAATTTGATACAGAGGTAGCCCAATGTATAACGCAATATAGAAGTTCAATCTTGAGATTACCAGAACGTAAACTACTATCTTTAGGTCTTCCTAATTCTAAGAAGGGCAGTAGTTGATGTTTCTGCCGAAACTGATTATAAGCACTGCTCACTATCACATCTGTCTGGGCTGACATTTAGAGGGATGGATCCAGGAGTATTTCCAAGCTGTGAACACACTTTCAGGGGGAGTGTTATTAAAAAAACATTGAGGATAGAATGGCCCCTTGTGGGATGCCACACAACAGCTCCTTTTGTTGTTGTTTTAGAGTAGCTATTTCCAAGCACCACCATTTGGAACTTGCATGAGCAGTACACAATGCCTCCAGTTTCCTATATCTCCCCCCCCCCCCCAAGGCATTCCAGAAGGATATCATGGTTGGTGATTTCAAACACATTCCTCTCTCAGTGTTAAGATGAAGATCACCCATTAAGACAACCATATCAGTCTCAGTTGTATATCTGATCTGAATCTGGTTTGAAATGGCTTAGTGAGGTATGTGTCATCTAAGATTACGTGGAGTTGAGGGCAACTGTGGACTTAGAAGGGCAGTTGTGAAGGAACGAGGCAATATACTGAACTTTAAAGATATATTGAAATCTAAAGTTGTAATGTCTATTCCATTGTATTTCCAATTTCTATGTATAGTTGTGAAAACTGGACAATGATAATTTGAAATGTGGTACTGGGGTAGAGTTCTGAGGTACTGTAAACAGCAAAAAAGACAAATAGGTTCTATTGCAGATCGAGACTTTCTCTAGAAGCTATAATGGCTAAACTGAGATTGTTATACTTTGGACATATCATGAGAAGACATGAGAGGCTAGAAAAAACAATGATGCTTGCAAAGTTGAAGGCGGTAGGGAGGTAAAAGGATGATTGCATTCCAGAAGGATATATGCAATGAACAAAGCCAAAGAAGAAGTGCTGAGTCTGTGAGACCTGGACACGATGGTTAATTACAAGGTGACTTGGAGGTCTCTCATTCATAGGGTCATCATAAATTGAAGTTTACTTTGAGATCAGTTCAAAGCAACAGTTTCATCAACTTTCTTGTAAAAATGTTGTGTTCTGATCTCAAAAACACTGAACTCCATTTTCTTTTATTTAATCCTTATTTTTATTTCATGTCCTTGTTTTCTGCTTTGTACCTCCCACAGTTATTGCTTGATCATCCCACCCCCTTCTGCTATTCTGATATTGTATCTAAGCCTGAGTCCAGTGGAATGTGACCATGATCTGTAATTTCTGTAGGAAGTGTAATCGAGTGGCTGAATCAATGTTTTCTCTGATTATACAACTTTTCAATAAGATATTCACACTAGTGGGTGGTTTACAAGACTCATAAGTACTGATTAAATAATGTGTGGATTGCTTCACTGTAGTTCTCAGCTGTATTTAGCTTTTCCTTAAACATTTTGAATCTGATTTGCCACATGCCTTGGAGACTCCTGTCTTAGGGCAGAGGTGACCATTTCTGTCCTTGGTGGTAATTGCAGGCACTAAACTGTAGGGCAGCATATTATGAGCTCCCTCTAGACAATTGGAATTGAGGACATTAAACCCTGATGTCATTGCAGGTCTCATTTAGGTGGTATTCTCCAGAGAGTTATTCTCTTAATTATATATAATACAGAGAAAATATATTTTAAAATTTAAATCTTGAAAAAGAAAAGGGCTACAGGAGGCAGTATTTCTGTGAATACAATTGTGCTTCGTGAAGTATTAAGGACAGCTTCAATATTTAGGATGGCTGGATTGTTTTCCATAATACATACATATTTAATTTTACTTCACATATAATTATATGAAAAATAAACAGCAACATATTTAAAATTGTTAGAGACCACATGAAGCTCTCTAGGACTGGGCGTGGCCAACAGTTAGATAGTCAGTTTTACTTAAGTAGCAGAAAATGCTCTATAAATAGCATAGGTTGTTCAAAGAGTGAATGGTAGTTCAGGTTGAATATCCCTTATGCAAAGTGCCTGGGACCTGAAGTGTTTTGGATTTGGGATGTTTTCAGAATTCAAAATACTTGCATTTTCATATATGTACATAATAAGGTGTCTTGAAGATTAGGACCTAAGCCTAAATACAAAATTTGTCTTATACATAAAATCATCAGAAAGCAGAAATGTCACTATCACAACCACCCATGTGATAGTTTTAGGGTATGGAAAATTCTGGATTTTGAGTATCTTTGATTTGGAATTCTAGATAAAGGATAAACAGGTACAATGGTTTAACAATTTGGATTAAACCAGTGGTTCCCAACTTTTTTTTGACTAGGGACCACTTGACCAGGGTTCTCTATTTAACAGTAGTACTAAGAGGAATGGGGCTGCTTAGCTCTGCAGAAAGGAGCAGAAATAAAATAAATAAAATAAGTAAAGAGGAAGGAGGTTCGCGGGCCGGATTTTCGTTCTCATAGCCCACTGCTGGGCTGCGGCCCACAGGTCGAAGACCACTGCATTAAATAAAAGGTTACATGTTGCATCTAAATAATTATCGTAGTAGATGATCAGTTCTTCTTGGTTGACTTATAAATCCTACCTGGCTGTGACTGCAATTTGACAATAACCTCAGTGATTTGTGTAGAAAAGGCAGCAATAGTTAAAAATGCATTACTACTCTAAATTCAGAGAACTACATCTGATATGGATGTAATTGAATAAAACCTGACAGCTCATAAAAAATATTCTGTCATGAGCTATGTGACATATCTTGTAGAAGTTGTACGTCTTCCTGTTAGATACTAGATATAACAGATGTTTTGGTTATTGTCATAAAATGTGGATTTATATTCATATTTCATAATAATAGTTTAAATTCTAATATGTATACTGTGGAAATATCTGCAAAAATGTTGAAGGGGACATCTTATGCAAATTGTTAGCATAATCTCATTAGGAATGAATACCTGTATTTTAGATATATTAAAGTCTTGTATTTCTAACACTTAATACATATAGCCAGATGAGATTCATGACAGCAGCTTTAATAATAATAAGTTAATATCATATGTGGATATTGTTAATTCAAGCTTTTCTCTTGAATTTTAGTTTTTCCGAAGCTATTCAATAATTTAAAACTTTCTTTTAAAAATACAATAATTGCAAGAAAAGGCTTCAAAGGTGGAAAATGTGTGTGTTGAATGCTGTCTGCCTAAAGAACCATTTGTTTGCTGATCTTCTGTTTCAGCTTTTCTCATTCAACCATTTGTTATTTCCTCAAAATTTCGAGACTGCTGCTTCTGGTTCCAGGATTTCCCTTTATATTTCTTTCCCACTCTGCTGCTACAGTATTTACAGTTGGGATTGTTGTTCCTTCATGCTGGTGATTCAGTTTTCTTCTTCTTCTTTGGATAACAAAACTGTAGAAGCAGGAGTGTGTTCTGGCTGTATTAAATTGGCTAAAACCTTCTAGCACTGCTGTTAGTAGAGATACTGTGATGTCATAGAAAGTTCAGATATGCACACTTCTCCCCAGCTTTGTAAACAAGACCCAAGGGACCTTGATTCTCTCTCTAGCACATTCCTTGCTTTATTTTACTCCATACCCTTATTTGTGGCCCTCCTTCTCACTATTCTGCAGCACCGTCTCAGTTGTCTCCTATTGCCCTTTAACTGTAAGCAGTGTGACTGCTTTTAAAGATTGAGACAATTGTTCTTTTCAGACAGGAGCATAAGAGTGCTTTAAAAGCATAGGTCAACATACATCCACATTATCAATTTTGTTCCCCTAAATGCAACTGCTGTTTGTTCGGGTAAGCGAAATTGTGCTTGCCAATAAAATCTGATATTTTTCCTTCACCAAAATTGCCTAAAGTGTTGATCATGATAGAAATGCTTTCACTTTTTTGCAACTGTTGTTATCTATTTGATTGCCGCTGTGGTATTGCTGTTTGCTCTGCCTTTGTTGCTGCTGGAATAAAATAAAATGGCAAAACAATTAATTTGCTTGTTTCTTCACATATTTGATGATCAAAATGAGATTGCTGAAAAGTGCTATTCCATGTATATTTGGCTACATGGCTGATTAGCTAATAAAATGTAAATTTGCTAAATGAGAGTGATTGGTTTGACTTCTAAGATACCTTGCCTACAGAAGGCATAGTCAGGATTCATTAAACAGTTCTTGTAATAATCCAACAGTTTGCAGAAGTGATGACTATGAGTGGTACATTTTCCCCGCTGATGTGCTTATACATTTAGAATGTACAGAGATCTGTTTGTATTTTTTGCTTTCAAGTCTTTGTCAGTGTATGGAGACCCTATGAATTAAAACCCTAGTAATCAACAACCCTGCTCAGGTCTTCCAAATTCAGAGCTGTGGTTTCCTTTAAAGCAGTGGTTCCCAACCTGTGGTCCATGGACCACCAGTGGTCCACAAGAACTAAAATATGGTCCCCAGCCTAACTGTTACTACACTCTTAACCCTCTTATAGTGCCGAGGCTTATTAAATACGATTTTCTGTGGGTGAGCAGATGGTGACGATTGGATAGCATACATTCTGTATCAGAAACTAGAGCAGATGTGCTATATCCAATGCAGTTTTCTGAATCAGCACCCCAAATAACCAAACTGAACCCTAAGTTGGCCAAAAACTGATTCGTAACCCTTCTGGTACTAATGTTGGAGAGTGGTCCCTGGTCAAAAAAAGGTTGGGAGCCACTGCTTTAAAGATTTAATCCATCTATAATGTAGTGTTTCTCTGTTTTTACTAACTTCCATTTTATTGAACATAATCATGATGTTGTATCATGATACTGCCAAAGTATGATAGCTTCAGTTTAATTATTTTGGTTTCTGGTGAGAGTTCAGCCTCTCTTTAAAAACTTTAAGTGATTTCCATATTGCCTTTCCACTGTTTGAGGCAGCCTACAACAAAGTAAAACCTACCAAATTAAATTCACAATGGCTAATAACAAAATTATCACCAAGAGCAGTAATGAAATGCAAATACCCTATTCTACAACAGAGAAACACAGGTGTTTTCTTTAGCAGATTTGTCCTGCTGAAAAACCAGATTCTGAATTGTGGTAAACAGGATGTAGAAGGTCATTGCATAGCCTTCAGGCTTTAGCACTGAAGGCTCTGTGTTTAGTTACAATGGACAAATTATTTTGAGCTGGAAACCAAAGACCTACCTACAGAGACAACCTGCTGCAACATTGAATTTGTTATGTTGAAAACTAGCCTTTCCCACTTTATTTTTATTGGAAAGAAATCAAAACAAGGTTTTAAAAGTCATTCCATAGCCTACCACCTTCTTTCAGAGCCTGATTGTGCTCCCAAAGTGCTAATAGCATTAAAAATAAAATATATGCTTTCCGCTCTCCCACCATGTTATATCCTTTTCTCATCCCACCATTGCTATGCTTCAAAAACACAAATAGCTTCTGGGGGAAGGCAGATCAATGGCGTATGGCTTGTTTTTCTTAAAGAAAAGAAGGGATGTTGGTATATGTTGCTGTAATGGCAAATTTGGTGTCTTATATGGTATGGGAACTTTTCTGGGTGACTGAGACTGCAAGAAATGATAAGGGATGCATGCCTTCCACTGCTATATAGTATGTGCATATAAAAATACTCTAAAACAGCAATCTGAGTTGGTTGATGTAGAAATAAATGACACCCCATTCCCCACCTTGAGCAGAGTTATTTGGTAAGAAATAGATCCTCACTCATTGAGTATTCACACACACATTTAAAATTATCCAGGATGTAGTTGAAAGCATATGATGCATGACACCAAGTAGATCTATGTCTGATCAATTTCTGGATGGAAGGTCACTTGTGTATCCTGCATACATCTCCTTAAGTTTCCTGAAGGAAGATAGGTTGATCAATGTACTAAATAAAAGAAGGCTTTATCATGTAGCTGATTTTCTCATTTCAAGAAATTCTGCCTTTTTATGTGAAGAGTATGCCTTCCTTTTGCCAAATCTGGAGCACATATTTCACATTTTAAAAAAGACTGAAGGGATCAACCCTTGCTGTATCTGTGTCACTTTTGCAAATCTATTGCAAGCAATATTATTGTAGGATTGAATAGACATTGTGCATGATGTTTCAAGTGTCTGCCAATGCCAATCTTAAATTGTGTCTTAACACACTTGTTTTTAATTGTTGTATTGCGATTTTGTTCTATGTATATTATACATAGAAAAACAGTAGCATTCCCATGGTCAATAGGTACACTATTGCAGGGGTTTTGTTAAATCCTGGATTTTTTGGCTTTTATGTGGCAGTATCTGTATTTTATGGAAAATAGAATGAAAAATTACCCGCTTCGTGTAATTTACCTGGAATATTGAAATCACAAGGTTAGTGGAATTTTTCAGGCAAGAATTGTTCAGACATTTAGTAGAAAACTTGGCAATAGGGTATAGCAGTTAAGGGCATGAATTTTGATTTTTGCCCTAAGATACAAGAACAGACAGGCAACCTTTTAATGGTGGGTTTTAAGTGCAGCTGTCAGGATGCTTTTGCCCTTCCCCTACTCTTTTATACTGATGCTTTGCTTTCCTTAAGGCTAGAATCGTACTCTGATGAGACAGAGGCTAAGAAGCTCTCGTATAAAATATTTTTTGCGGGGACTTTCAGCTAGAAATGGCTTCAGTGTCTGGTGGTTTCTATCTCTCTCTCTTAAAATCATTGTCTTAGGGTTGTTCGTATTTTAATACTATGCTAGTGAGCTGTGATGTTGAATAGGGAAGGTTCGGGGAAGGGGATGCATTGTATTCAGCTGCCATGCTGTTATCAGAGGGATTGTTTCTGGACATAGGTTTCATAGCATTCATTGGTTGTCTGGAAAAAGCCATTTCATCTGAGGATTGGACAAGGAGCTGCGTCAATTTGCTGCCCGTCTCCAAGGCACTGGTGATGCTGCCTCCACAAGCTGGCTAACGTCACAGCTCCATCACCCAGCGGGGTGTGGGCTTGCTTGTTCCCCCTTCTCCCATTCTCTGTTTAATTCTGTATTTGCTTCCTGCTGCATTTCTTAATCTGTCTTCTGCCAAATGCTAACAGCATGATATTTTGCAATCACTTAGGTGAATACAAGAAGGACGAACTCCTGGAAGCTGCTAGGTAAGTGCTGTTCAGAATACAAATTGGTTGTTTTTAAAGAGAAGGGATAGAAAGCAAGAGCAAAAAACAGCTTTTATTATCTCGTTTTCTGTCATTACCCTTTTATGATATTTATGCAAATGAACCAAACTTGTTATCATGGGGGTCTTTGGATTTTAGCCATTTGCAAAAAAAAGCAAAATAGCCTGTTTATTTCTAATCATGCAATATGGTGGTGGTTGAATTTTTGACATAATGTAGTCTAGATTTCATTGATATCTAGAGAATGATGGGTTTAGCAAGAAGCATACAGCTTAAAGACATATTATACATGGTTTAAAATTAATGCTTATCACGAGCCTTGAGCAAGGGATTTGAAGCTGTTTATAGTGTCTTGTAGAATATATAGCAAAAATCTATTTGGGAAATGTCTTTTGGTAGTTACAATCTAATATAAGCTAAAATATTATTGTCGTCATTTTGTGTTCTAATCTTACTTGTAATGCATAGATTTCATGCGGTTGTATGTTTTTAAGCAATTTCAAATGCACACTATTGGTGGTTCTTTGTATATGCCGATATATAAAGCATTAATGAGAAATTCCATATCAAACATTTTCTAAGGTATCCCTCCCACCTCATTTCTTCTTCACAATGCAGGAGTGGCAATGAAGAAAAACTGATGGCTTTGTTGACACCTTTAAATGTGAACTGCCATGCAAGCGATGGGCGAAAAGTAAGTCTGTGCATATTTAATCTGTTTGTCTTTATTGTTTGTTTGTTTTTGGACTGCTAGCCTGTCAATTTTCTTAACCCCAGTTTTGTAGAAGTGCTGTGATTGGTGTGTTTTCCCCATAAAATTAAATGATGTATCCACGATTGATGGTTTGTGGCAGATTGACTGAGCCAGTGAAGCGTGCATTTGTAGTAATGCTGTTTGTTTGAAATGTCAGCTACAGAGCTGTTCTCTGGATTGTTTGATAATAAAAAATAAGCCCACATTTCAGTTGCTAACGTCTGTAAAAGACCATTCATCTAATGTACTTTTTTCTAGGGATTTTTTAGCAAAAGGAGATGGGATGCCACGTCTCTGCTGCTCGGCTTGTTAGAGCAAATTGCAGATCAGCTTGATCAGTGGCTACCGATTATTAACTTTTAACATTTTATGCTTTCTGTGTCTGGCTGCAGCTTTATATAACAGGAATGCTGAATGAAATTGATTGGGCTGGAAGTGAGGGGAGGGGAAGAACATACAAAGACAGTGTGCTGGTCAGGCTTTATGTCATTTCCCCTTAATTTACATAGTAAGCATATGACCATATTGTCTTTTTTGCTCACTTATCCATATTTAATTTGGTATCACAGACCTGACCTCATTCATATAGCATAGTAACCTTATCCCTGTGTGACACTATTTTTCGTGTTTGCCAAAATCTTCATAACATGATTTAAAACAGGGTTGACCAGCTGCTTTTGCCTGTGAGGCTGGATTCTTCTCAGCCAAGCTGGAGAACAGGAAAGGAGAGAGAATATTTGGGGCACAGTTGTGGCTCAAATATGGGCAGTTGGCTATCTTGAACAGAGGCAATTTTAAAGAAGTATACTGATTCTAGTATAGCAGAAGCATGTATTTAAATTTTAGGAACACAATCTTGGCAAAGCTAAACAGATTTATACCATAAATGTCAGCATTTATAGTCCTGAAAATCACAACTTTGATTGGATAATATAATATTGTTATCTGTGCTAAGTATACTGAAATGATAAGCGCAGGTTCTTGACTTGTATTAATCAAGGTATATTTTTAATTTATTGATGACATTAAAATATTTAACTAATGAGCTCATAGTGATTGAAATCTCAACAGTGATGCATAAAATAAACATTTTATCAATAGCTATTCATTTCTTAATCTTTTTAGATTAGACTGGATTTTAAAGAAATAGAAAATGTATTTAGCATTCTTAGCCTGATAATGTGGGGATATATAATAGTTCTTTTCTCTGTGTATGAGAGAGAAAAGAGAAGCTTGTTTTGTAAGCAATATTCTTATTATAAAGTACTGAACAGAAAATTAGTGCATTTTTGTATAGCAAAATCCCCACAATTAAATGAGACCTAGATTCATATGTCTTCAAATTTAGTATTAATTATTTAGTAAAATTATATTCGAAATCCTCTAAAATACATAATATTTATAAGAGGAAGATGTTCGGAAGTTGGGACATTTAAAATAGTTGAGATGCAGCAACATATGAAATGATCTGAAGGATGAATATCCTTCCAAGGTAAAAAAAAAACCCATCAAATTATGACTTTATAAATAATTAAGTTTGGTGGCTGCTCAGTATTCAGAGTTTTGTTTGATATTCAGAGCAAAGCCTTCCAGTAGATAAGGTGAGAGGAAAAGATTAGTATACCATGATAGGTCTGCAAATTGCTTGTTATTCTAGTTGGTAATTGCTACTGTTAAGAGGAGCACTATTTGGGTTTTCTTCCTTAAGCACCAAATGATTGGTTCATCTCTACAGATATTTGTATCAGTTGTTCAAGAGTCCAAGGAAATATTTCTGTTCACAGAACACCTGTGCCATGGCTCCTCTTTCACTTGGCAAGGAATAATCTGTGTAGTAAATAATCTGTTTTTGATAATTTAATTGTTATTAAATGAAGCCTACCAATTTCAACATTCAATGTGCAATAATTTGGAAAATTAAAGCTGGCATGGATACCAAAGCACAGCCATTTGGCCCCCTAGGTGCTTGGGACTCCAGCTCCCAGAAACCCTAGCAAGCTTGTCTAGTAGTCAGGAATTCTGGGAACTGGGAGTCCCAACCTCTCAAAGGGCTGCAAGCTGTGCAGGCCCAATTTAGAGTGTTTATACTCTAATGTTCAGTCACAAAAGTTCTCAAGGCACTTTATAGATTGTTAATTTGACAATCTTCCTGTCCTCAGGCTTACAATCTCAATGAGTCAGGGCACACAAGAAACAGGGAATGGCAGTAGGGGAGGGGATTAGGTTCAGCAGATACTTCTTCGAGGTCAGGATAGTGACAATTGGGATGGAAAGAGGGCATTCCATCTAATTCTGTGCATAGACATGGTGGAGCTGTGTCTATCTCTTGTTCTCCCTTTCCAAGACCAGGGCAGTGGCAGTAACAATAACAACAATACAGCTAAATACATGGTGGCTGCTATGGATCTAGTTTTCTGAGAAGCTCTATGCATTGTCTGCTAGTGCCTCACTTCTGAATGTTTCTTATTTTTCAATGTTCTCTATAGAAACATTGTTCAGATGAAATGTGATTTTTGCTGTGAGGTCAGATGCAGCCTTCAAGTCTTAATGTTCCATGGGACTTTGAAAGACACCTGTACTATTGATCTCTTTTCCTAATTGATGCCAGCTGAATATCATCTCTGGGTTGGGGATTTCAGAGAGAAGATAAACACAAGCTTAATAATATACCAGTGACACTTTCTATATCAGACACCATCAAACTCGAGCCCTCCAGCTGTTTGGGCCCCTAACACCCAGAGTTCCTGACCATTGAACAAACTGGCTAGGGCTCCTGGGGGTTGGAGGCCCAAACAGCTGGAGGGCTGTAGTTTGGGGATGTCTGCTCTATATGTTTGAAAACATATTTCTCTCTATGCTTCCATAATGTGCCTAGTACCATAGCATCCGACAGTGCATTTAACTGTAAATAAGGCATTGCATCAAACCTGTAGTGGAACTGAAAATTTCAAGTATATTGACAGTAGATCAGTGTCTAATATACAGGTCAAAGATAAATCAAATGTATATTGTTATCAGAAATAACCAGTTTAGATGGTATTTCAATGAAATAAACAGCATTGGCCATTTAGCAGAACAGTAGGAAAGGAAATGATACAGACTCACAAATTTTATGTTACCAAACAATTGTTACAGTGCGGCATTAAAATAAATTGCCTATGCAGTGTACTGCATTTTTTCCTACATAGTTTTTTCTCCAAAGCTTAGCTGTGTTAGAAGCAATTCTATATTATGTATCACTGGGAGTTTCTGAGGATTCTTCAATTCTTTAACCCACATGTGTCAAAATTTGATCAGTTATGTTGGCTGAAGCACTGCTTCTTCAGCCAAATGGGGTCTGCTTATCTCAATGTTGGAGTCACAAAAAGATTGGCAACAGTTAATTGTTTCTGAACACCATCTATTTATACAAATCTGTTAGCAGCAATGTGAAGTGTTTACAGTGGTACAGCAGATAATTTCCAGTACAGCAGAAAATGCTTCAGCTGTGCTTCACAAAAAGAAAAATCAGACTGTTTAGTAAGCCTTCCAAATGCTAATTTATTACCTCGGGTCACATAAAAATTTCTAATGTTGAAAGGTCTGGCAAATGGAACTGTTTTAAAAGCCCTGGTTAGAAGGATATTAATGTAGACAGAGATCACTCCCCTTCTGGGTCATGTGGGGATTGAGGACAAAGGGAAGTAAAAGATGGCTAAGAATATTGCAAAATCATTATCAGCAGTGAAGTAACTTCCAAGTAATTTTATTTGCCTCAGAAGGGCAGTGGCATCTGATTGCTTGATTACCTTCCAGACCATCTTAACTGGCAGCAGAAATAATATTTGAGACAAATGTAGGCCTGTGACTCCAACGTTTTCCTCTTTGCTGGGTGAAGAAGCCATTTCATGGAGTTTATATTTTATTGGATTTTGCTGCATAATCAGCACGGTGAGCTCTGAATATTTCCTGCCAGACTTGTGGTCTGATCTACACAAATGGCTCATCACCTGAAGTTTAGATCTGAACTGTTTCACTTGAGAACACTTATAGGTGGGGTTGCATGTTTGACTGTCTGAGACACACACACAAACTCAAGATTTCCATCAGATAGAAATCTTGTATATTAGGGATAAGGAAGCAGTGACATGTTTCCAACCTATCTCTTTGTAATGGGATTGATGGTATTTCACAATGGTCCATTATGCTAGATGTTCTTCATGTAGAGACAAAAGTGGATCACTTTGATATGATTCTGTTGTGAGGTATGTTAGTTTATAATACTGTATTTCCTCTACTCTGACACACTTTTTTCCTTACATAAACCTCTCTAAAATTGGGTGCCATCTTAGAATTGCAGGTGTATCTTATTTGTTTTATTGGTAGTGGTACTGAAGTTATTGTATGTCTTACAATCAGTGACGTCTTACAATTGAAGTTATATGGTAGCTGTTATTGAGTTACAGCTTTCCTGACCATTTCCTGACTGTTTCTAAGGTATGCATGTCCCAAAACCCCTTAACATGTAAAAGGGGTTTGTGTAAAAAGTTACTACAAGATTTCTGGACTTAATTAACTTCTAGTGAATTTCTGACGTGTTTTACCATGTTGGTGGGCAATACCTGCAGATTAAAAACTGCTTGATACACAAACTAAATTCCTTTTCATGCTGTGTATACTTAACAACAAAACCCTTCAACATAAGTGAAGGACAATAGGAGTGTGCTACACCAGTTTAGAGAAGGGAAACCAACCTCTTGCTTTCTGCATATGTGAATGACTGAGTTCAAGGCAGCTTTTTCAAAAGAAGACTCAGCCTTTGTAGTATTTCACTATTTATCTTAACTGTCTTGGACAAGAAGGAAACACGTTTCATCTTTTATCCATTGCTTTGTATGAACTGAATACAATGCTGAAATACTAATTGTGTGGAAATACTGAAAACCTTTAATACTGTTGCATGTTCGACTGGAGGAAAATATATGAGAACAAATGCCTCTTTAACCTCTCTCATCATCTATATAAATAAAAACATAATGTTCGTTTGTGGGATTAACATAACTCAAAAACCACTGGACGAATTGACACCAAATTTGGACAGAATATGCCTAACTACCCAATGAGTGACCATCACTCAAAAATTGATTTTGTCATTTGGGAGTTGTAGTTGCTGGGATTTATAGTTCACCTACAATCAAAGAGCATTCCGAACTTCACCAACGATGGAATTGAACCAAACTTGGCACACAGAACTCCCATGACCAACAGAAAATACTAGAAGGGTTTGGTAGGCATTGATCTTGAGTTTGGGAGTTGTAGTTCACCTACATCCATAGAGCACTGTGGACTCAAACAATGATGGATCTCGGCCCAAACCTGGCACGAATACTCCATATGTCCAAATATGAACACAGATGAAGTTTGGGGGAAATAGACCTCGACATTTGGGAGTTGTAGTTACTGGGATTTATAGTTCACCTACAATCAAAGAGAATGCTGAACCCCACTAACGACAGAATTGGGACTTTCCAGATCACCAGATTGGGCCACAGCAATGCATGGCAGAGAGCAGCTAGTATTACATAAATATATAGGTAGTCCCCACATTACAAATATCCACCTTGCATACTATTCCTAGTTACAAATGGGGGTGAGGCAACAGGAAGTGACAGCCAAGTTCACTCCTGAAAAGAGTTATCATGGGGAAAAGGTGTCTCCATTGAAGCTATATCACCAATCCCTGTTTCCACGACAACCCAGCATTTTCAAAATCAGTTGTTACAAGGACAGAAAGTGAAGCGAAATTTTCTGAGCAGTGGCACGGATAGCAAAACAAACATTACAGGGGTGGTAACCTTTCCGTGTAGTATCCAAAATGGGGGGGGGGGGGGGAATGGATGTTACACTTCATATGTACCTGTTTGACATACTCATAGATGCAAATTCAACAAGACCAAATCTACAGAGTCTGTCTTGTTCATAACCAAGGACTGCCTGTAGTCATGCATTTAAACAACATTTTTTCATACAACTTGTGGTTGTATGAAAGCACATCTATGCTTAGGATAGTTTCAGACATTACCTAATGTGGATGAATAGAGAATGGAACAAAACCTGGATGAATAGAGAATGTAACAAAAATATGGGCCTTTCTGATAAGGTCCATATTTTATTCAAAGATTCAGAATTCTACTTTTTAAGCTGTCAGTATGAAGCCTTGTTGTCTGTTCCTCTTCAACAATGGCTTCAGGACCTTTTCAGCCATCAGTACCCATTCAGATACTGTATTTATCTTAGAATATAAAAGATGAGAAGAACTTGTTATAGTACTTGCAACACACTTTCTTGCTCTGATTTTCTCTTCCTAAGAGAGGCAAGCGTAATGTTGATACTTGTAGACAGGTTTTGACTCAAGCAGTTTTTAAATAGAAATGTATGTGCAAGAAAACTCAGTAGGTTCGAGCTAGTTATTAGAGTTGGGCCCAAATCACTGTTAAAGAAAAGATTTGTAGTTTTCGGAGGGCTGTTTTTGTTTAATTTCCAAAAACAGAGAAGAGAGGGATGAAAAGACCAGCAAAACGGATTCAAAGAGATGAAATGTTCAGAAAGAGGCAGGGGGATCTGCGGCATCTTTTTCTCTCCCTGGCAGAAGAATTATTTTCCTCCATTATTTTCTTGGAAAATTGCCTTCTCCAGAGAGGGCCCTGGGAACGTGCGTTCCCAGTGGCACAAGCATAGGGTGGCCATTGAAAGTTCCTCTCGGAGCATGATGGGAGTTGAAGTTTTTCTCTCTGTGTGTCTCTTAGCCAATAAAAAACCGGCTGGTGTCCATGATCTGATTGACCTGAGAATGGACATAGTCGGTGACTACCATTCCTCAGCCTCTCTTGCAATTTGTCTTATTTTAAAAAATGTTGTGTTTAAAACTTAAAATAATTCTTAAAAATCAGTAGATTGGTGAATTGCTTTGAAACTTGGCAGGCCTGCAGTTGTAAATGGCAATACACAGGCAATAGAAAGTTATTTTAGTCTACAAGTGAGGTAGGTTTTATGTAGATAGGCCTTAAAATGGCTGAGGATTGAGCCTTTAAAGTTTTCCATTGTAGCCAATGGGTCGAATCTCTGCCGAAATAAGCAGGAAACACCCTTTCCTTTTTGGGTAACCTTCTGGTAAACGAAATAAGGGGTCAGACCAAAACGGACCTGAAAACAGTATGCCTTTTGGCCCGAATGCACATGACTACTAGATATTAACTATGACACCTGATTTAGAGAGAAAAGTTTAGGACCTTTCCAGAAACAGGCAGAATAGTTATTCAGCAAGAATGAGACAAGTCTGTGTAGCCCTTAACCAATATGCAGCCACTGAATTTGGGTCCCAGGAGCCTGTTAAAATTTTTAGAAGTTTTAAAAATGTAAAAATGTTTTTTACGACCTATAAATGGGCTCAAACCTGTTGCAATTGCAAAATGCAGCAGTTTTCTTCTCCAAATGTATAAGGTATGTTGCTGTCACATACTTTGAAAACCTTGTAGTACATTCTCCTTGTGCTGTAGCATTCAACCAGCTCCATTTTTCCCTTCTCCTTGCTTTGGCCCAGCCCGTTCCAGATACTCCAGGCCCCTTATTGAAATCTTTGCCCCTGGCAGCTTACCTTGCATGAAGAAGAGAACAGAACAGATTTTAAATTGATTTTAATATATGTTGTGTTAACAGTTTATGCCTATGTTTTTGTTTTATATTGTATGTTTTTGTATTAGGGGAAATAGGGCGGTATATAAATAAAGTTTTATTATTATTATTATTATTATTATTTATTAAATAGACTCAAATCAAAACTGGAGGGAGGTGATATTGCTCTTTTTGTTTCACTTCAATTTTTTTGTTCCACAAATGGAATCTGACAGGATTTTAAAGTATATTTTAGAGAGGGAAACCACAGCATACTGCAGTGGTTTTGACCTGTCTTGAGAACTGAAGGGGTTGAAATTGCCCAAGAAACATTTTTCACGTATCTGGGGTTTTTGCTATGTCCACCTCTCAGTTTTCCACCTTTGTTCTTAAACAGGATAACTAAGAGAGGGGGAGAA
Organism: Anolis sagrei; assembly: GCF_037176765.1. NCBI lineage: Eukaryota > Metazoa > Chordata > Lepidosauria > Squamata > Anolidae > Anolis > Anolis sagrei. The sequence continues at coordinate 194,969,707 of NC_090022.1, forward strand.
AATACAGATTGAGTAGCCCTTATCTAGAATTCTGAAATCCAGAATACTCCGAAACCCAAACTTGTTCACACAGGTTGCTGAGATAGTTATACCTTTGCTTTCAGATGGTTCAGTGGACACAATCTTTTGTTTCTTGCACAAAATAATTAAAAGTATTTCATAAAATTATCTTTCATCTATGTGTATAAGGTGTATATGAAACATTTATGAAATTTATGCCTAGACTTGGGTCCCATCTCCAAAATATATAATTATGTATGTATGCACAAAAACAGGCATTCCAAAAACAAACAAAAAAATCCAAAATACTTCTGGTCCTGAGCATTTTTGATAAGGAATGCTCAACCTGTATTTCATTTTTATAGTTCTTACAAAGGAATTTAATTTAGCTGAAAGTCCCAATCAGCCACCCCTTCCTTAGATAAAGCTGGGGTATAAATGAAATAAAACAAAATAATCAGTAGCTGAGTTAGAGCTTGAACCTAGTCATTCGTGTTTTGAATGTGAGATGATATGGTTTTGTCAGTTCGTTGTATATCTGCTACATACCCTATTGAGAGAAGAGAACCACCTCAATAGGAAATACAGTTAGCAGAGGTTCCTTTCCACAAGCAAAACACTAAAAGATTAGAGCCTTACAGAATATGCTTAAATGCTTTGGAGAGACAAAAACCACTAAAAATTGTAGCTTCTATTTAAAGGATCCTCCAGATTACATTTTGTGGTCTTGCTTGGCAATGACAATTCTATGATTGGTAAGCAACTTGGAACAAACTACATTGAAATATCCAATGTAATTTTGTACTTGCCTTTAGCTTTTAAACACAGGCAATAGAAAGTTATTTTAGTCTTAGTGCCAGAAGCACAATACTTGCTGAATAGGCAAAAGGTTTTCTCAGAAGGTACTAGTCGAGCAAAAAATAAGTATCTTGAATTGTAGAAGAGGATAGAAGCTGGTATTGCTCATGAGAGGCGCTATTAGTTTCCCAGAACATTTTCCAATGTTCTAAAGAACATTACTTGATTGAAGACATTTCATTTAATGTTGTTTAGTAGTTTGACTGTTTCATTGGTACTCTGAGAAACCATGGTTCAAATCCCTGCTCAATGATGAAAGCCCACCTTGAGGTCATCATAAGTTTGAAAAGTCAAGAAATGTGTTTGGAGTTTTATGTGGAAATTGTTGTATTGTAGCATTTATGATTGTGTAAAGAGAATAGCATATACTTACATTTAATGAAAAATAACTACTTCAGAAAGAGCACTATTTTTGAAATAACATGCATCAAGAGAGGTGAACCTGATACATCTTAGGTCATCACTTTAATTATTTTTTCCCTTCTGAGATATACCTGAAGAATCATTGTAGTACCTTTAGCTTCTCTCATTAATTGTCTGCATTACCTAGTTCAAGATAAGAGAAGAATGATTTGATATAACTGCAGTTGTCAATCCATATTTGGGGCTTTAACCTTCTCAGATTTGATTACAGGAAGTCCCTGAGTTACAGACATCTGACTGACATATGACTCATAGTTAAGAGCGATGGTGAGACAACAGGAAGTGAGAGTAAATTTATCTCTAAGAAAGAAAATTCACTTCTGGAAATTATCATTTAAAAAGGGTGTCTCCACTGAAGCTTTATCACCAATCCTTGTTTCCACAACAAGCCAAATTTTTCAAAATCCAATTCTCACAGCGACAGAAACTGATATCTTCTGAACAGTGACACAGGCAACAAAAGAAATTTTGAAGGAGTGATAACTAGATAGCATATGGAAGGGTTACCAGAACTAGAAAAAAAGTATGTTTAGCTGGAGTTACACTTAAAAATGTACCTGTTCCAACACACATAGAAATTCATCTTAAGAACAAACCTACAGAACCTATCTTGTTTGTAACCCAGGGACTACTTGTAATCATAGATTATTTGCTGCTGCCCTACACCATTTTTAATAGGGACTTGGATAAAACTGGTATCCATTTTGAGCAGTATTCAGTTAAGTCAGGCTTAATTAGCAATCAAATCTTTAGTTGCTGGGGAAAAATCAAACTGGCTGGGCCTAGCTGCACATGCATTCTCTCAGTCACTTGTATGGGGAGGATGGGAAGAGGGAGCAGGAGAATGGATCAATCTATATGTTCCCTGGCACATTCAGCTGGTGTGTGGGTGGAGGGAGCACATGGAAGAAGGTTGTGCATGTGCATTCCTTCATGCACTTACTCAAGTGAGTAGGGAGATAAGATGGGTAGACACAAAGAAGGAGAATGGGTGATGTATAAGTCTCTGGGACAGACAGAGGAAGCAGGATGTAGAGTCAGGAGGAGGGAGAGCAACAGGTTATGCAAGTTGACAGTGGCAATGGGAGGAGGGCAAGGACAGTGGCAGTGGGATGTGGCAGCTGCTTTACGGTCTACTCTCACAGTGGATAATCGGGGATTGCCATTTATGAAAAGCAAATTTTGCAACTTTCTATGTTTGTGCACTAATTGGATTCTAAGCACCATTGCACTGAGAGTATTTATTTAAAAATGCTACAGACACAAGATTGATCAGACTGGTAGGTTCTAATGTGCATCTCTTAAATTTTATGTTTTAAAATGGTAATGTTGGGTCTCCAATTCACTGCTTTGCCTGTTAGACAGAAAGAAGGGAAGTGTCTCCTCTCAGCCTTTTCTTCTGCAGGCTAAACATGCCCAGTTCTTTAAGCTGCTCCTCATAAGGCTTGTTTTCCAGACCCTTAATCATTTCAGTCGCCCACCTCCGGACACATTCCAGCGTGTTGCCATCTCCCTTCAATTGGGGTGCCCAGAATTGGACACAGTGTTCCAGGTGAGGTCTGACCAAGGCAGAATAGAGGGGTAGCATGGCTTCCCTAGATCTAGATGCTATAATCCTATTTATGCAAGCCAAAATCCCATTGGCTTTTTTAGCTGCCACATGACATTGTTAGCTCATGTTTAACTTGTTGTCCACAAAGATTCCAAGATCTTTTTCACACATATTGCTGCCCAACCAGGCATCTCCCATTCTGTATCTTTGATGGGTGAGACTTCGTGTTGAATTGGCGTACATATTCCATACTTACAGTATGGCTTACAGTTCCATACTGGTTCCTGGAGGAATTCAGACGCGTTCCACACAGAGGGCTGCCACTTGTATGACGGCTTCCTTGGAGAAAATTTGAAGGCCAACCTTTTGGATTTTATTAGATGTTATAAAATTGACAATTTCATGTCTGCAAATGCATTTTCATAGATGTACTCTACAGTAGGTGGTAAGATGTATAGTGGTGTATTGCCTTTCTGATGGGTATGGTGATTGCTTGTCCCAATGTAAAAATTACTTCCCCACACTGCAGAAAAACATTGGCTATGATTTTGAACTTGCATGATTTTAAATGAATGTGTTAACAATTGATGTTTTAACAAATTGTTTTAATTGTAATTATTATTTATAAATCTGTGTGATGGCATTGAATTGCTTCTTGTTGTGAAGCCACTCTGAGTACATATATATATCATGAAGTTCCTTTTTTGCAGTTGTTGAGAGGGAATGCTTCCTACCCTTGTTGGTGATTTTATTGTTTTTACACTTCTGGCAGTATACATATTATTTTTGTTTGTCTGGAGCTTTGTCTATCACTTGGAAATTGGGCTCTCTCTCCCATTTAGGGTGGAAAGAATGACCTGACTTCCAGCAATGCCCTGCCTATGAGAAGTGTGGCAGGGGGCTGGGTGGCAAGCCCAAACTTAAGGAATCCCTCCCCAAAACGGCAGAATAGGAGCCTTCATCCTAAGCATCAAGGTCCCAGCTCTGCCTGTTTGGACTTTACTATAATTAAAGAATTAGAAATCAATGTGACTGGAAATTGATTAAAGAGACTTCTACACAGATACAGATTAGTTGACAAATAGCAAATAACCTTCTTGCCTGTTTCAACATTCTAAAAGTAGCATTCATCCTATAAGAAATAATCTGTTAAATAAGCAGTATTGCAATAAAATCAAATTAGATCAGGTTTTTAAATGTAGTTAAAACATAATTAAATTAAAAAACAGAAATTTAAATGCAAAGCAGCAGAGAGAAACTAATCCCAGCATGCCAAATGTCTTTTTAAATAGAAAGCTTTTTGCCCTGTTGGAGAGAGATTGTCATAGGGGAGTTAAACAAGCTTCCCTCAGTAGGAATTTCAAAAGTCTGGTAGTCGCTGCTGATATGTTCTCCTAAGTGTTTTTCAAATGCATTCTAGGTGTTGACTGTGCAGGAAGAAATGTCTCTGGGGGAATCTCAGCACTTCAGTGGGCTCAAATGGGAGAAGGCAGTCCTCAGGACTGAAATAGTCTGTCCTAGCCACTGAGATTTTCTTTAGCAATACTCTAAAATATGTTCAGAATAGGCTATTGTTGCTGCTTTAACCTAGGAGTCATGTTCTTTCTACAGCCAGCTCCAGTTGACGTCCTGATTACAGCATTCTTAATTGTGAAGTGTTCACAACGTTTCCTAAGGAGAATGTTGTAACGGTAATGCTGTGAGATGTAGCCAAATCATGCTTCACTATGTCGAGATCTAACACCTCTAGAAGTGGCACAATCCTGACAACTTCCTAAACCTGGGCATTATTATTCTAGCTCAGAATCCAACAGTATCACCAAATTGTGTCTATTATTTTTCAAGGGGACTGAAACCCTGCTGGAAATATCTTTACTCCCAATTGCCTGCCCATTTTAGGTACTTTTGCCATGTCTGGGTGAAGTTATTTTTCATCATTCAGTCTGTTTCCAGTCCTAAGCTATGCAATTAGATGACCAACAGTTTTGTTGGAATGGAAAGATAAACATGGTTGTGATCTTTATACTGAAGGCACTGATGTTGATATAGTCAGATATTTCCCAATTATTTCCTGTAGGTAATAGTTCAAGTTCAAGTTTTATTTGACGCTTAGACCATAGGTCTTTTACATATAGGCAAACAAATAAATACACGAAAACCAGATTATTAAATACAATATAAAATTCATTATTAAAATGCTATATAAATCATTAAAATGCTACATAGGTGATAAATAACAGAGCAAATCTTCACAGGACAAGAGAAGCCAGGAAAGACCAACTTTCCCCCACATCATTTTTGTAACTGTCTCTCCAAGAAGGATTTGGGATTATTGTTAAAACAGTGCTACCCAGAAAGACACAATGTTGTTATTCCAAAAAAATCATTCAACCTGTAGCCAACAGCTGTCAAGACAGCATACAATAAAAGCAATAAGTAAAAACCCACAAGTAAACAAAAATACAAAAGCAGTACTGTACAGTAAAACAAAACAAAACAGTGAAACTAAAATCAAACTGACATCAGCATCACAGAGCTATACGACATATGTAGGTTTTATTAACAAATAGAACATAATAAAACGTAATAGCTTAGTAAAACATTCCCGCTTCACCCAGCATCAGTTGATATAAACAAAAGTAATCTGTCTCCAAGGGAGCAGTTCAGAACACTCTATTTCCAAATTCTTAAGTGGCTGATGGTGTGATGTACTATGTACTAAGGCCTTCAATCTGGGGGTCAGAAGCTCTCCTTTATGGCCACTTGAAAGGGATGGCACCTCAGTTCCAAACATAAGACAAATCAGAAGTTGTGGTATTTTGAGTTAAAATGGCTAGCCACTGGTTATCCAAATTTCCTAACCAGGAATGCAGAGATATTTCCCTGTAGCATGTATGCAGCTTTGTGGTGATTTTCTCCGCATAATGAAGATGGTATACAATTACATTCAGTCATATAAATAAGATTTCAGCATTGACAAGCAATATTTTCTTAATTTAAGATTCCGTCTCCATGCTCCTGATAAGCAGTTGTCTTCATAAGCTGAGTCCAGTGAATGCCTTGTTTGAAATCACAAGGGCATGACCCAGGATTGTTGACTGGTTTTCCAGAACAAGCTTTACCAGTGCTCTCCAGGAGTGAAACACTAAGATCAGGACCTCTAGCAACCATTTGACATTGCTGGCAGCATATAGGAAGAAGTGGTTCTTCAGTTATTTTGAGCACAGTAGAGTCACGGAATGGCTTCTCAATTAGGGATAGCATTCTTAATTGAATCCAGAAACTAACCAGGAATCGATGAAGATGGTACAGAATTTGTGTAAGATATTCAGAATGTGTGGTTCCAGTCAAATACCTTTGCAGTTGTATTTTGTATTAAACTTGGGGCCTGCCTTAAAATGAATGCCATGTACAACACATTGCAGTTATCTAAATAGGAAATTAAAATGGCATTGATCACTGAAGCTGAGCTGTCTGTCCAAATAGCAAGTAAAAGTTGAACCATGCCAAGGAGATGAATGCCTCCTGCAAGACTCTGCAAAACTGTCAAGGTCCATGCTTGATTGTTGTAGCATCTTCCAAAAAACCACATACCAACGGGTAGACATGCCACTGAGAGTACTTCCCATTTTGTTTATGTTGACTACATTTCACTGGCCCTCATCCAGTCTTATTACTGTGCTCAGGCACAGACTAAGTGCTCCCACTACCTCAACTGAATCAGATTGAAAAAGGAAAAGGCACTGGCCTCTAGACTGCATATCTTAGTGATGCTCATCTAGTGGTGTCACCCAATAGTAGATATTACTAGTAGTGAATAACGAAGGGGATAAGCTGGATCTTGAGGGCATGCCTAAATCATATCTGCCATAGAACCAAATGTCTTCCCCTTTTGGAAACAGTCCTCCCGGTTCATGCTGAATCATTTTAAAGCTCTATCATCCATTGGATTACCTTAGTTATATCATTCCTAAACACAACATTCCCTTGTCAATATTTTGTTAAAGAATTGAGTTGGTGAAATAACTCAGCACTTTGGACATAAATGTCTGAAAAGAGAGATTGCCCCTCTTACTGGGCAGACTGAAATTGTAAGAGATATGGTGAGACATTCCTAGTAATTTCTGATCAGCATCTGTTGTTGAGATTCCTGCCAAAAGTTACTTAGTTCTGGAATGTTTACACTGGTGCAAGAGCCATATCTGTGAATTGTAGAAACCATAAAGCAAAGAGAGAGAAAAAAACAGTGTTTCAAAGGTTGTAGCTACTCTGGCAGCATAATCCAGGCCAGTCTAGAGCATTATGCTCCAGATAAGCTCCATATTGATACTGATGGTGGCCACATGTACTGAGATGAATTATCTGTATGCTGTATAGGTGCCTACATGTTCCACCTGTGCCAAGAATACATTAACTCCATTGACCTGTCCTTTTGTCCTCATGTCACTGTCATTGCTATTTGCAGACCAAGGAGCCCTATAAGAGCATGGCTATTGCAGTTGTTTCTGCTGAGGTCATAATGGGGCACATGTACAGCAGTGCCCTTCTTGCTAATTGCATTGACACCCCGTTACAACCTCAACAGATACAATTGCAATGGCCAGGTTCTCATAGGGAACTAAATCCATGGCTGTCAAGGAGCAATGGCAGGGGCATGAGGTCAATTTATTCCCTTCCCTGCATTGGTCATTGTAGGAGAAGAGTGATGGTGGCAGTGTGCATGTGGACAATGAATTGGACCAAACTTATCCAGCTATGCACTGTCCAAGGACATTCTCAGTGGTGAGTTTCCTGCCAAATCTGGGATATCATCCAACTATGCTTACTGGGAAACACGGTTGGGTTAAGGGCTAAAAGGTATGGATTTTTACCAGAAATTGTCCTGCTTCATGAAGACTGTCAATGCCGGCTTCAGGATGAGTATAGTTTTTTTAAAAAAACCCTGTGAAGACACGATGTAAAGTGTGTTTATTATAGGAAACTATCCACTATTTATACAGAATGCAGAACAAGGAAGTAATTTGTCTGATCTAGCAGGATTCTTACAAAGTTTAGGGGCTGATGAAGGGCATTTTGGAGTAAAAAAAATATTAGGGGGTATGTATATCATTTCTTGATTTTTAATTGTCCAGGTGGGGCCACACAGCTTACAAGTCACACCTTCCACACTCTTCATATAAAATGAATCTATATAAAACATAAAAGGGGTTTTGTCCTTGATCCTACAGTAGTATTTGTGTTTATAATATCTATGAATGGCAAAGGTTGGATTCAATTTTGGGAAAAGTTTTAATTTCCTTTGTTTCTTTCTTTTGTTTCAGTCTACTCCATTACATTTGGCTGCGGGATATAACAGAGTTCGGATAGTTCAGTTGTTGCTTCAGCATGGTGCTGATGTCCATGCCAAGGACAAGGGGTATGTGATGTTCTTTAATAAGTTCCTGGCTTTAGTAGGTGTGGTGTGCTGGATAACTACAGGAAAATTGATCTTTTTAATAGTGGCACTTTACTGTTGCTTTCTAAAAAATTTTTTGTTAAAGATAAATACTTTTTAAAAATTCACTTGGCTTAAATGCTGTAAATTTTAAGTCTGTTTTAGTTTTGCTAACTGTTTCTTAATGTGTTATATTATATATCTTAGGGTTTTTTTTATTTTGTTATTGCAATTTATGTGTATTTCTGTATCTCTTGTAAGGGGTTGGTTTACCTCCAGTTTGCTAGTAAAACTGAATTACTTTGTCATGAAATGATGCAAGTCTAAAATTTGTGTCACCAACATTAAATGTTTGGAACGTTCTGGTCTAGAGGATATCTGAATCTAAACATTAGGAGTTAAGATTATTAGTAGTGAAGCAATATCTTTTCAGAAGCATATGCCATTCACTACAATTCTTTTCCTTGATAATTTTCTGTTAGAATTTTAAGGAATCAGTGATTCCCATACAATGTAGAAACACCTGGTTTACAACCGTAAATATTGTTAAGAGAGTCATGCAACTTAGGGCCCTTACACACAGCTGAATAAAATCCTACATTTTATGTTTTGAATGGGAAGATATGGCAGTGTGGACTCAGATAATTGAGTTCAAAGCAGATATTGTGGGATCTTCTGCCTTGATATTCTGGGTTATATGACTGTGTGGAATGGCCCCTAATCTGCATGCCAGCATAGGGTTTTTTGTAGTCCAAATTTACATAGTGAAACCAGGCCAACCACTTTGCTGCTTGAGGCAAGCGTATGCCCTCTACACCACCTAGATGCCCTGAGGTCACTGGGCAGGTGTATGACACATATAGACCTGCCTTTCAGCATCATGCTGCAGCTTAGTCACTGTGCTATCTGTCCCCTGCCATGCTGATATCCAGCACCTGCTCTCTCTGCTTAATGATAGGTCTGTACCTACCAAACAGCATTTCTAAATGGTATCTGGCATAACATTTCTGAAATCTAAGAAAATTGCAAAACCCGAAGGTACTGATAGATTCCAGCCTCCAGTGGTGGTGTCCTTCATTGATATTTTCATCAAATCCCAGCCTACATACATCAGTTATCTGTGATTATTATTATACATATAGATTTTGAATAAATCTGAATCAGTTAAAAGCTAAGAGCTTACATTTTTAAACAACTACTGTTTATGGATTGTTAAATGTTTAAATATCTGTATGTTATGATTGGTGTGGTTCTAAATTCTTAATGTTTGTGGTAATGTAATTTAATATATTATTTATTGTAGTGGACTTGTGCCTCTCCACAATGCATGCTCCTACGGGCACTATGAAGTAACAGAACTCCTGTTAAAGGTATGTTAATGTAAGGTTTATTAATGTAATATGAAATGCGTATCTATAATAATTAACATGTAATGATTTTATTTATTTATTGTTTGTGTGGTGTACAGGTAACCACAGCATATAATGGCATAAATTCATTTGGTAATTTCAACTGGAATAGATCCATTGAATCATTAGAAGTTACATATGCTCCATGCATTTTCCCTGATTCTGAAATTGTATGCTTTTTTAAAATCCCATAACATGTAAACCTCATTTTCTGAGATAAATTTCCCCTTCCAGTTCACATTTGTAGCAAGGCTGACATATTCTTCTTATCAAATACTGATAAAATTACTTGAACATATATTAATATCAATTCAATCTAATCCAAGGTGTCATTTTTGATGATAAAACGTACTCTCTTTAACACCAAATATAAAATATGGTGTTAAAAATTATTTGTATCAGGTTTTTGACTAATCTTATTTTCTTTCCTTCCTTAGCATGGAGCCTGTGTAAATGCAATGGATCTTTGGCAGTTTACCCCGTTACATGAAGCTGCCTCTAAGAATCGTGTGGAAGTTTGCTCTTTGTTACTCAGCCATGGTGCAGATCCAACATTAGTCAACTGTCACGGCAAGAGTGCTGTAGACATGGCTCCAACGCCTGAGCTGAAGGAAAGACTTACTTGTAGGTATCACTAGTGTGGAGAATGTTGTCGTTCATATATAGGCAGGGCTTTGCTCTAGTTTCTGCAAACGCTGTAGAATGTGTATGGAGAATCACAACTTTTGTTTGTTTGTAAAGGAAAGACCATGCTTATCGTGGCCTGGTAAACACTGTTTTATCACATTCTCTTGCTTGTTGACAAAAGTAAGTCTAAAGATTTAGTGAGAAATTATTTAATTTTGAGCAGTCATCTTGATTAATCTTCAGCAATACTTGTACTTCTGTGACAATATGACTTTATTTTTAAAACAGCTTGGGATAATATACTGAAAAATCATTAAGCTAACTAGCCTATAATTTTATTTACCCCTTAGATCAGTGGTTCTCAACCTGTGGGTCCCTAAGTGTTTTGGCCTACAACTTGTTGGTGTTTCTCTAATTTTCAAAATGCTTTCCTCTGAATTTTGTCTTTATAGTCATGTATTGCTGCAGTGTTCTCCCTTTAGCTGTCTTCCTGATTTGATTCTCTAGCTCCACATCTCCCTGAACATTTTCCCCAAAAGAAATAAGAGAGATTTCCTCAGTATTAAATTATTTTTAAGACCTGTTGTTGACACTCTCTCTTGCTTTCTGGTAATGTCTCCTTCTTTTGATGTTTCTGGTTTGTTCAACACTGTCTCCCCCATATACAACCTTCCTGTCCTCTCATAGAGTTACTATCCAGAGATCACTATCAGCATGTTTTTTCCTTCAGAGATGACTGTAGTTATCTCAGTTTGACAAGCCTTTCATCAATATCTGCTTTGTGCTTTCATTGAAAACCAAGCACTTCAGTTCTTTATATGATATACTTTTATATGTGATATCCCTCTCCAAATGTTTCCAGTGTGTGCATTTATCCCTTTGGCCCTTTCAGCTCTCTAGTTCTACTTTATGTTTGTGTACAATTTTTGTTCTTTCCCCATTTGAACATTCTGAATTACTTGCATCCTGTCTCTGAGAGATTATTCAGTCAAAATGAAATTCCCTATCGTGTTTTCCCATGTATCAGTTTAAAGCAGGGAAAGGGAAATAGCTCACAGGCATATTGCAGCATTTGTAGTCACGCCATCTAGCCCTCAGTGGTATCTAAATAAGTCCTTTCTCTTCCTTGAAGACTGGTGACCTGATAGTGATGGCCATGTCCCTGGTGCTTTGTGGCTTGTGGATTATTGTGTGGGTGGAAATCTGAGTCTCCACACCCAGTTTTGGTTTTGCACTCCTTTTAAAAAAGCTGTTCTGTTTGGGGTTTTAATCACAGGCGGCCTGATTCTGTATTTATTTAAGTGGATCCTCTCTCATAGAATCATAGATTTGGAAGAGACTGCATGGGCCATACAGTTCAAAGTACCCCTGACAGATGGCCATCCTGCCTCATTTAAAAAACCAATAAGGAGCCTCTAGTCTATCACCCTTTGAGGCTGTGAGTTCCAGTGTTGGACAGCTCTTATGATCAGGAAGGTCTTTCTAATGTTCAGGTGGAATCTCCTTTCCTGGAATGTGTACCCATTACTCCAAGTCCTAGTCTCCAGAGCAGCAGAAAGCAAGCCTACTCCCTCTTCCTTATGACAGCCTTTCAAATATTTAAACATGATGATCATGTCTCCTCTCAACCGTCTCTTCTGCAGGTTAAACATACTGAGCTTGTTGTAGAAAGCTAGCTTGTTCCAAAATCATCTTCAGTGCTTAACAAATCTGAACAACTCTTCTCGACACCATTATCTGCTCTGTACAATGAGACTCCACAGCTTTCCTTTTAAACTGGCCTTCCTTATGGAGTGACTGGCATTAGAAAAATAGCCACTTGTCCTCTCTGGCTTTCAACCTCCTGCCTGAGAACCTAAATTTAGCTTCCAGGACCACAGGATGGCATCTCACATTATTATTATTGACATTAACATAACTGCTGACTCCCAGCATTTTCTGCCAGATTATGTACTGTAAGACAAGGGGAAGGATTGAATCTCCTGGTCTTCTTTATATTGTTACTAAATTCAGATATTTGCTTAATTCACTTGTCTATTTTGCATCTTATTATGGAAATTGAGCACAACAATGAATTGTGTAATTTGTTTGTTCTTGAAACAGGGATCTCTGTTTACCTCTAACCCATAAGTATTGTTTTACCTTTGCAAGTGCCTCATGGATATGAGGACAGTCACTATTGCCTACTGGGAAAATAAATTTCTCCTATTAGTGATGTATTTTTCTAAATATATGTTTATAGGAATCTGACACTTTGGAGCACTGTTTGTTTTCCTGCAGATGAATTTAAAGGACATTCCTTACTACAAGCAGCAAGAGAAGCTGACTTAGCCAAAGTAAAGAAGACACTTGCCTTGGAGGTCATTAATTTCAAGCAGCCGCAGTCTCATGAGACAGCACTGGTGAGAACATGGAGTCACATTGCTTGCTTTAGGCAGTACTTTAGACTTTGTATATGCAATTGTGGCTGAAGTTATTCGCAATTGGACTGGCATCTTCAAGACAAATTTAGTTCAGTCTGTTGCAAGTGAGACTTGTTGCTTGACTTGCTAGTGACTTCCTTAGTTCTGAACCTAAGGAAGAGCATGTTGAAAGCATTTCCTTTGTTACTCACCCTATTAGAGCTGGGATATTAGAATTCTGCCACTCAAACCTATTTTTTTTTTTTTGGCTGTTTCCTTTGAAATAAGTAGCGCAATCCTTCAAATATGCCATGTCTTTTTGCAATTCCATTTTTTTGGCAGCCTTAAAATTTATCTGTTTGGGATGACCACAAATGCCCAGTTGTAAGAAAAAAATATTTTTCTCCGAACAGAAATGAAATGAGAATAGACTTGAAAAATCATGGTCTTTCACTTTTACCAAACCCTGTTTTTTGGTGTGTGAATTCCTTTGCCATCCTTTGAAGTTATTAAATGTTACATTGGCATTACTAGTGATCCTAGTACAACCACAACAGGATTGGTTTAGGACAGCTTTCCTTATCTGCTGCCCTACAAATGTGTTAGACTATAGCTGACCCAGATAGCATCTATTGTGGGATTTTGGGTATTGCGGTGCAGTAATTTTAGAAGGCATCATGTTGAGGAAGGCTGGTCTAAGCAGAGTGAGTACGTAATTTTTTAACCCCTGGCTGGAAATCTGCAGTCTGAATCTGGACTGTAATATCTGAATTAGGGTGACAGTTGCTGTTGTCGCCATATTTGGGGTCTAGCACACCTCTATGGTGAAACATTGCTGACATTTGTTAATTTAACTGCCTCAGTGTACTCTGGGGCCCCAATGGAATATTGTTGGGCACTCTCACATTACACAATTACACATACCTCAAGACTCCTTTTAACCTATATAAACATATCTTAAAATGGGATACTCTTAGAATCACAGGCATATCTTACACAGTTTTGGTGGTGGTACTGAAATAAGGATGCATCTTACAATCAAGTATTTCTTTTCAGCTTATATTTCGAGTACATATTGAGTATTAATTTCCTTCCTTAGAGATACATTTTCCTAGACTGTCTTTTTCTTGTCTTGCAGCACTGTGCTGTGGCTTCTCTTCACCCAAAACGGAAACAAGTAACTGAGTTGTTGCTTCGGAAAGGAGCCAATGTGAATGAGAAAAATAAAGAGTATGTCCATTCTTTAAAGTCACCGCTTTCATATTTATATAAACCAGCTAAGCTTTAAAAGCTATTTACCTATATCGGATTCTTTTATCTTTTTAAATATAGCTTCATGACTCCATTGCATGTTGCTGCTGAACGAGCTCACAATGATGTTATGGAAGTTCTCCACAAACATGGGGCAAAGGTAAATATTGGGCTGCATCTTAAAAGATTCTGTGCAGAAAAGAAGTAAACTTGGGTGTGAGTCCTGCATGTTCGCTATATCAGGGAGCTTTTTAAAAGTTCTGTTAACTTCACTGGAAAAGGTGGATGTTTAGCCCTTTATCTGTTCTCTTACAGTCAAGTGTCATTCATAATTTTTACACCCTATGTGTTCTGAAAGAAGTTTCTTGCTTAGACCTTCGAGGACATGTATGTATCTGCTGTGTGTCTGGAAAGGTAGACCATGATCTGTCCTCTGATTTTGTAATCTCTTCTTGAAAGTGGTTTTGAGAAAAATCAAAGTTACAGAATTTACTGAGGCAATTTGGCCTTTCCTCTGTACATTTTTGCCAGATCTTTTAAAGTTTGTTTTATGAGTTTGCTTTGATACTAGACATGAAACGATAGGTTATCTTTTCAACGGGGATTTTCAGTGTACTGTGATGGTGGTGGTTATTATAGGATAAGAAGTATAGTGGCATATCTGTTTTTACCACATCTATGTTATCAAATCAGCACTGAATTATCCTGAGTTTATGTCATCTCTGGTCCAATGGTCACCTTACTTGATGTAAGTTTCAGAAAGGACTGGATTATTAATTGACTTCTTAAATATTTCTCCCCTCAATAATTTCTTTGCCATTGTGAAGCAGAGGGTGCCAGTATCTTGTTGTAACATGTTGTTTCTGCAGATACATTGATAAACATGGGCAGGTCAAAGAAGGTGCACCCTGTTATCGATTGAGGGTCAAACCCCTGAAATAGTCTTGCTTACATAAATACAGATTTACTTGCATGTTGGTTATCAAATGGAGACCTGAGAACATATCTTCCCAGTTCAGGTCTCTCATCACTTACGTATTTCAGAATTGACTGTAAGGGAAATGATGAATCAGTTCATTACCTGGAAGATTTAATTGCCATTTACTTTGTTTGGATGAGAGAAAAAGGGCTGAAGAGAAGTTCTATTTTCCCAACGGGAATAATCAAAGTGATTCACTGAGAATTCACCTTCAAACCTGGATTCAAAGAGCCAAAAACATTTGCAGTGGATGCCCAGGGCCTCTTTTCAACCCAGTACAGGTCAACTGTGACAAATGCAGCTTTATTTGTTTGGTTGGTGCATCTTCGTATAGAGTAGCGAGTTGCTTTAGTGGTGCAGCTAGGAGGGTATTTTTTCTTAATTTCTAGAATTTGTTTCACAACAATGGGATGCTGTACAAACATTCCCTGTGGTGTTCAAACCTTGTTATTCATTTTGGCTTAAATTAGATAAATTAAACGTATATCCCACATTTCTGCCAAAATTACCATCCATAGCAAATGAGAATGGTAAAAATAATATTTTAAATGTATGTTTAAGAGATGGGACCATGCAGTATATAAGGTATGCTGTAGTCCATTTAGATGCCAAAGTGAAGCAAGGACACATTGTTTCCTAGTCTTGTTCTTGGGTGTGATTTGGCTTCGAAGAGATATTGTGAATGTAAAAAGGGAAGCAATTTGTCCTATATAGGTAAAAGTGGATGAAACTGAGCCGTAGAAGATTCAATGTAAACCTTTTTTTGACATAGGGTTGGGGAGGAGAGCATCATACTTTGTAGAATGTAATTGTTACAAAAAAAATCCATGCTAAATATTCCCCCAAGTCTTAGCCTGGAACCCCAGGTCTCGGCGGTGGCTGGGAGAGCTTTTGCACAATTAAAACTTGTGCGCCAGCTGCCCATACCTTGGGAAGTCAGACTTGGTCGCGGTGGTCCACGCTTCTGTTACATCCTGGATAGATTACTGAAACGCACTCTACATGGGGTTACCTTTGAAGATTGTTCGGAAGCTCCTACTAGTCCAACGCTCGGCAGCCAGGTTGTACACTGGAGCAGCATACAGAGAACATACAACCCTCTGCTACGCCAGTTCAATTGGCTGCCAGCCTGCTTCCGAGCACAATTCAATGTGCTGGTTTTAACCTTTAAAGCCCTATACTGTTCCGGCCCAGATTATCTGTCTAGACATATCTCCCATTATGAACCATCATGAAGTTTAAGATCAGCTGGAGGGGCTGTGCTCTCAGTCCCATCACCATCGTGACTGATGGGGGCAAGAGACAGGGCCTTCTCAGTGATGTGCCCCCCCCCCCCCCCCCCGTGGAACTCCCTTCCCAGCAACATCAGACTGACCCCCTCCCTCCTGTCTCTTAGAAACAAACTTAAAACCTGGTTATGGGACCAAGCGTTTGAGCAATAGAAGCAGCAATTTGGATGATTTAATGTGATATGAAGGACAATGGACTGACCCAGACACTGATTTTAAACTGGCATGATTTTAAACAAGTGTTTTTATTAATATAATCTGTTTTAAATGAATTGTTTTTAACTGTATTTTATGTTTGTGATTAGCACTAAAACGAATGCTTGTTGTGAAGCTGCCCTGAGTCCCACCCCCAGGGGTGAGAAGGATGGGCTACAAATGTACGAAATAAATAAATAAATATTACCAGGCTTAATTATACCGTCCATTAGCTGTCCATGATAAAAGTGCAATTTCAGAGGTTCCCTCCAGGAAAAATATTATATTACTTTGTAAGTTTAGATGTTTCTCTTTTCTTCTGTGTTTATCTGGAAATTGTCCTTCCAAAACAGCCCCAAGCTTAAAAAATGTTTTACAAAAGCCTATATATTTTTTTATTTCGAGCATTTATATCCCATCCTTTTCACCTCTGAAGAGGGACTCAGGATGGCTTACAACAGGCATAAATGGTGTTGTCAAAGATTGTCATGGCCTGAAGCACTGGGCTGCTGTGAGTTTTTTGGGCTGTATGGCCATGTTCCAGAAGAGAGAATGCTTCTGGAACATGGCCATACAGTCTGGAAAACTCACAGCAACCTATAATAATTACACATGTAATCCATAATTCTGTTGAGAATTTCTGTTTCATTTCTGAGAGCATGTGATTTAATTTTCTGCAGGACTGGTGAGCCATATTCAATTATAAAAGAAATAATTTCCGTAGCCCCATTTAAACTCAGTAACACCTACCTTCATATGAGAGTAGTGCATGGGAAATTAATTAATTCTGTCTTAGCCTATGGCATTCATGTTTCAACCAAACAGGAAAAGTAATGAAATTACTCTGTTGCATAATATTTCTTGGTTCCTTCCCAAAAGAGCTTTGGAGAAGTCAGTTTGCAATGTAAAGCATTTGTTAATATTCCATTTTACTAAATGTACGTTTATACATCCCCCCCTTCCCCATCACAGATGAATGCACTAGACACACTTGGGCAAACAGCTCTGCACAGGGCTGCATTGGGAGGTCACCTGCAAACTTGCCGGCTCCTGCTGAATTATGGTTCAGACCCCTCCATAATCTCCTTACAAGGTTTTACCGCAGCACAGATGGGCAATGAAGCTGTGCAGCAGATACTGAATGGTGGGTATTCTGTTGCTTGGTAATAAGTGATGATTAATTGTGACTTCCAGAAAATGGTTTTTAATTAACATTTTAGATTGAATATTCATTTGTTTGTCCGCCTCAAGATGCTCTTAGAGTATCAGAAACATTAAAAAGAATAGAACAGTATGATCTTGGGAGCTGGCAGAATCAGTGCTGTTTAATACTCGGATGGGAGATTACCAATGAATTACCAGGTCCTGTAGGCTTTATTTCAGAGGAAAGAACTGGCAAACGAACCTGAATATTCCATGTCTAAGAACATCCAATGAAATGAATGGGATTGTCATAGATCAACAGACAACTTGACGGACAGGCACGCAGACATAAAACAAAGCAGCAGAACAGTATAAATAAATTTTTAAAAGTGTCAAACTAGGATAAAAACAAGTAAAGGATGTAAGCCACCTGAATATCAAAGTCAGTGTCAAAATACTTACCACGAAAAGTGTATAACAGAATTACACCTAACATTACACCTAAAGCACCCTTTCGTCTTCCATACCTTTCAACATATCTTTTGGAGGAGAATGTTGTTTACACCCAGGCAACCGCTAGTGAGCACAGGCAATCTCATGGTATATTATTTGAGGCTCCAAAAGTTAGAATCTTGGTTTAGCTGTCACCATCCAGGAGAGCTTGCAGATGGTAGATGGTGCAAAGAAAGCTATATAGGCCTCATAAAAAGAGAGAAATATTTATTAGGATTGCCATTAATATTCACCAACCATATTAAGATTAAAAATAACCCACTGAATCAAGTCAAACAGATTACTAGAAGGAAATGCTATCTTGCCAACATTTACATTGCGATTTCCTTCCTTCTGAAATGTTGAATCTTCCTGACGTTTCATTTTTCTTAGCCCCCTCTGAATTCTGAGCCTCTTTTGTCCATATTGCTGTTTAATCTTATTGGGCAGGAAGAGCCATAGCTAGGGCTGACTGATAATGGTGAGGGAAATGGACAATCGAGAAAAATATAGAGAAGAACATTACTAAAATGGATTGAATATATTTGCAATGAATGTTGAAAATTTCCAAACTTAAATCAAAATGTTTTTTGACTTTCAGAATGACATGCAAAAGAAAGAAAGCTTATCTGTAGCCTCTGATAGCTCACTTGTTCCTCTCCCCCCTCCCTGACAGTTCCTATATTTACTTCATTGATTTGCTTTTGAATCTTGTACTTGTATCTTGTTGCCGTTTGCCCTACGATTAGGCAGATGGAAAATTAGCGCTTCTTGAATGAGTTTCATTAATATTTTAATGCTTGTTTTGATGTTCAACGTACATAGGGATTATAGGAACATACATCATATGGGCAAAGAATACATGTAAACATGGAAATACTTCCAGATTCCATGTTAAATGAGGGAGTTAAAAGCAAATGAAATCCCTTGTTTCACAGCATCTGTTTAATTACCAAAGAGAAGTGAAACAATTTACCCAAAATATGTATTCCTGCCTAGTTAGATCACAAATTATTATATTATAGTTTCTGACATCATAAAAAGTTCAATGTTATTGGAATACTGTCTACTATTTCTCACTTAATTAGTTGAATTCCCTCCCCCCCCTTCAATACAGTAAAACATCTGTGTATCATATAATAACTGAATTAACCCTTTTTTGTCCAGCTACTTGAAATGCCGGGCATCACATGACTTGTCACCTCCCTCAACCTGATGATGCTTGATAAATATTTAAAGTTGGGTTTGCCTTTGATCATAAGAACCTAGAATCAATGTATCATATATAGAGGTTATCTTTTCTCTTCCCTCTAGAAGAAAATTTCTCCCTGTCTCAACTGAAGGAAGCCATTATATTGAAATCAGCTTTAACTACGATTCACAATAATCAGTGTTCTATCACAAGTAGGGTTTTAGAAAAAAAATAACATAGATTCACATCTCTGCCATCATGTTTAGCAATCAAAGTTAACACTAGTTAGTCAGTTCCCATCCAAAATGGAAGAGGTTGTAATTAGTCTTAAACTTCAGAAAAGAGGAAAAGAGAAAAAGGGGTATAAAAATACTAGTTTCTACTTAGTTACAAAAATAAATCATTTTTGTCTAACATAGCTTTAAGTAGCACTATAAACTACTTTGCTTACATCAAGTAAGCATTCCCGCCAATAGAAGATGAGACTGAGATTGCCAGGTACTGGCTTTATAAAAAGCATGAGATTTGAACCAGGATTTTCTGGTTTATAGCTGAAATTGCAGTCTTATATCACCAGCAACACTTCTGTTTTAAGAAAGAAAATCCAGTCAGCTTCTATCAATCCAAAATGCTTATATATTTATTCTCCATCACATAGAGAATACCCCTGTACACACGTCTGATGTGGATTATAGACTGTTGGAAGCCTCTAAAGCTGGAGATTTAGAAACTGTGAAGGTAGGTCGGAACAAAAACTTTCTGTTGCGTATAATATGTTACTGACATTTCTTGGCTGTGTAAGAAATGTTTTGGTGTGAACAAAATCAGCCGTATTCGCTAGATGTAATGCTTGCACATTGGATGTGTTTTGTAATACAGTTGGATTACAATCTACCTGTCCAAACGCATCAGCTAGGATTACAGTTGGATTACAGTCTACCTGTCCGAACGCATCTCCCTCTATGAGCCACCACAGAGATTAAGATCTGAGGAGGCCCTCCTTTCGGTCCCACCACCATCACAGGCGTGACTGGCAGGAACGAGAGAGAGGGCCTTCTCAGTGATTGCGCCTAGGCTATGGAACTCCCTCTCTGGTGAGATTAGATCAGCCCCCTCCCTCCTCTCCTTCAGAAAGATGCTAAAAACTTGGCTGTGGGACCAATCTTTTGGGACAGTGCAATAAGGCAACAAAACGAAACTTTACCCTGCCAACCGAATTCAACATGGAGGATTTGAGACGGTTTTAAGCAATTGATTTTAACATGAAGACAACTGATTTAATGTGTGTGTATGTTTATAGTTCGTTTTATGTTCTGGCATTCAATGTTTGCCGTACATATGTTGTGTTCCTCCCTGAGTCCCCTTTGGGGTGAGAAGGGCAGAATATAAATGTTTTAAATAAATCAAATAAATAAAATGTTAAATAGATATAGATGAGTGCTTAGTGGATAAACATTTGGGTCAAGCAGAAATAGATTTGGGCTGTTTTTTTTTAAAAAAAGTAAGTCTTGTGAATTGATCTTAAGTTATGTAAAGAAATATGAAATTGCATTAGAGATTTTTCTTTTTGTTAAAAGCAGAGCTAAATTGAAACCTGGGATATACAGTGGCATACCATATAAATTCTTATAAAATCAATTCTTATTTCTTTCAACCCCGTCTTGTGCAAGCTATTAAAATAGCAGACTAGTTTAAAAGCACCTTATCATCTTTATCCTGCTCTTTCAATTCTTTTTGCCATGTTGCTGCATTTTATTTACTGTATTTGTACACCTCCTTGTTGCCCAAGCATCCATGGTACCGTAGTTTATGACTTGAAAATACTAGAACAACAAGTTCTCTCAGGTTGATGGCAAGAGCTTCCTGCTCTAGGCTTCCTTGTGGCACACAAGCTTAGAAGCTGATGTATTGAGCACAAGAGTGGTCTGTCTTTAATTCCATGATGGATATCTTTTGTCTTCATTTTCTCCCCACAGCAACTCTGTAGTCCCCAGAACGTGAATTGTCGAGATTTGGAGGGGCGTCATTCAACTCCGCTGCACTTTGCGGCAGGTTATAACAGAGTGTCAGTAGTGGAGTACTTGCTTCACCATGGAGCAGATGTGCATGCGAAAGATAAAGGGTATTTATATTTTTCAGTTTCTTGTTTTGTTCCCGAGCAGAATGGATTTCTTCTCAAACTGTTTTCTAAGCTCTCTGCATGCAATCCAGGGGTCCTCTTTAAAATGCTGCAGTTCTTATAGTCAACAAAGTATCTTGTGGAAGATGTCTCTTGTTCTTCCTTTGTTGCAATCTTCCATTGATTATTATAATAGTTTGTTATACTAGTATATAGTAGATAATTATATTATACTAAATTTAAATGTCTGAACTGTTACCCTCTATTGAGGGATGCTAATTTGGATGCAAGATTGCTGCTCCAGCATCTTTTTTGGGAAAGATGTGACATAGTAATGAAACCTGACTCCTGAAATTTGAGACAACTCGTTTCCAGCTTCTTCTTACACATTGTAAATGTTTAAAAGAGTAAAGGTGATGATACCGTTTTTTTTGCAGGGCACCTCAGTAGTTTCCTGTGTATTGTGAAACAATCTTTCATAACTGTTTTCAAATTGTATTTGAAAGACCTTAGTTTGGAAAAGCTATTTAACACTCAGTTCTTTGATCTGTATCTGTAGGCTATAGTCTTTCCTATAAAGCTCATGGGATGAAGCACACAAACATACATGTATTTAGAATGTTCTCTGCATGAAAATCTACCATGTCAGGGTATGATTTTTCAATAGTCAATGAAAAAAATACTCACTATTGTCCTGTAAACTACTCTGCAGGCTGGATTTGGCTTTAGTCATTCACTTAGCGCTTCAAACAGCTCTACTGGGTAAATATGGCACATTTTTTGCTCAGGTACAGAAAAATAATGATCGCAGATCTGCAATACAAATTGTATCAGTTTCTGTATATTATTTTGATACGTTTGTACTCACCTGAGGCATTGAATGCTTGCCTGAGCATTCAACCTGAGTCCCTTCGGGGAGAGAGGGCAGTCTAAAAATGTTGTTGTTGTTGTTGTTGTTGTTGTTGTATCTGTTTCTATCATTACCTTTTCTTTACAGCACTCATTAGGACCTGAAACTAATTTAATACATACAGTTTCTACATATTCTTAGATAGGGCCTTTATGATACCATTTGGAAAAGATAACTGCTATTTATCTTAAAGGATTACTGCTGTTTTTATATGTTTAAATATTGTTATATGTCACTGACACATTTCTCTATTTAATTTAGTGGCTTAGTACCCCTGCATAATGCCTGTTCATATGGACATTATGAAGTGGCAGAATTGTTGGTGAGACATGGTGCTTCAGTCAATGTTGCAGATCTCTGGAAGTTTACTCCACTGCATGAGGCGGCAGCAAAGGGAAAATACGAAATCTGCAAGCTTCTTCTAAAAGTATGTAGTTTCTAAATACAGATGTAGATATTTTAGAATTTCATTTAGTCTTTCTGCAGCTAACTTTGATGTAGCTGGAACTGGGACATATAGCAGCCTTAATTTTCATAGAATTTCTTTCAGGTAGTGCTAACACTTTTATTAAAAACACTCTTGGTGGTTAATAATAAATATGTCCACTTATTTGAAAAGTCGTATTAAATATACTTGTCTTATTGATGTGTTTTGGAAATAATAATTTCCATTTGCAGTGTGCAATAGGCACTTGAAAAAAGAATTTCAGACATAATTATTGTGTTGAATAATAGCTGCAGCAGACAGGATAAATTGTCAGAAATAAATGTGTTTGGCAATGGAAAGATGGAATCATAATTTCTGAATCCCACTAACCTCCAACTGTTCTGTACTTCAGTTACAGAATAAGCATCTTGCTTCATGTATAACTCCAACATTGTGAAGATAAACTCGGGCACTCCTGTTTAGGCTCTTGGCTTAAAGGGAGGTTTTTATATAATTATATGGAAGTAAGGATTGGACCAGAATTCCCTGCCATAGTCTACAAAAAGACAAACATTCTGTCTTGGGGAAACTTGCTTATACAGCTCTGGCATTTTGTATTCAGATTACCAAGTGAGAGTTATGAATGTATCCACTTGAAACAAAGCTTTGACATGTGAAAATAAGTGAATAGAATAGTGAAACTTCCAGCTGTGATGGCAGAGCATGGAAAAGATAGGATATGTAAGAAACCTCAAGAGAAACTCCCTGAGTCCTGCCTAAGTCCTTTGCAGAGGCCTAGAGATGCCTTAGATTTCCTGAATTCTTTGTATTGAGTGTTACCAAACATAATATTTGTTCATAGGAGGATAATTCAGCATTTTTATTCCTAAACACTTGCCATCCAAAAAATACTCCCGGGAAGCTCACCAGTAGGATGTGAGCATAGTCCTTCCCTATTTTCTTCACTACTATGGACAGGTCAGTGTTAGTCCATCCTGTGCAAATCATTTAATTATTATTATTATTATTATTATTATTATTAATATTAATATTTATGACCCACCTTCTCTCTCCAAAGGGTCTCATTTGGTGTTCATGGATATGAGGATTTGAAGATCAAACTGCAAAGATTCTGGCACAAGCCAGTAAAGGTGGTCCCAGTGATGATTGGCACACTGGGTGCAGTGCCTAAAAACCTTGGCCTGCACTTAAAAACAATAGGCACTGACAACATTACCATCTGTCAGCTGCAAAAGGCCACCCTACGCAGATCTGTACACATTATTTGTCACTACATCACACAGTCCTAGACATTTGGTGTTCATGGATTGCTAACTGTGAATCAGACCTTTTTTATTATTATTATTATTTATTATCTTTTTGCTACTTTCAAATGAGCACATTCTGGAGCTCATTTTGGGAACCTGATCTAGTTTTGCAGGTGGAATTGACACAAAGGGCTAGAGATTGTCCACTCTGTTAAATGATCAAGGCAGTTTCTTGTGATGTGGGGATGTGGCACTGTCCATTTCACATCTTGATTCTGTAGTACGGTGAAGGAGAAGCCTTTTTTATTTGTCTAAAAATCAAAGTATCTGCAATTTGATTAGTAGATGATGCACCAAGTAGGCTTTCCCCTGTCCCCATGGTATCAGAGTGCCTTTTTTGAAAGGACATTTTTCATGTGGAAAATTTGAAAAATTGTGTTTAGTACAGACTTTGTTAAGAGAAATCAGTAATCTTTTTAATAGGAATTGTCAAAATTAATTAGAAGAATCAACATTCCTTTCTTTCTTCCTTTTTCTGAATGATTTGTATAATATGCTCACCTTTATCCAGCAGGAAGAGACCAGCATGCAGCTGGTGTGGGTGTCTCTCAAGACACGTAACACAGTTCTCATCTCATCAGCATTGAATTTAATGCTGCATTTGCTGTAGATGGTGCTGCGCATTCACATCTGGGGAAGACTCATCACATGTAATAAAGCGTGCCTGGAGCTGGAGTTGGGCCAATTCATTTTAATGCCCGCCAAGCTGCCTAATCAGACTGAAAGATAGGAAATAATTGAATGGATTAAACAGAGGAAAGCAGATTTAGTTCTTTGCAGAAAAAGCATTTCAGGCAACTAGAATATCACTCTTTAAAGTCCCATATATATAAAGAAGATTTTCTTGGCTTTTGCTGTGATAACATACAAGGAAGTGAAGGCTCACGTCTTCCAACAAATGATACTTTGGGCATGAAGTAATGCTGTGTGTTTCTAAGAAGAAATACTGAGAAAAGAATACTGATAGTGATGGATTTGAAGTTAATGTTGGACTTGGAACTTTTCATACGATTCTTCTGAAATAGAGTGATTTGTTGTTGAAGTATTATTGATTGGGCTCATGGGCCTCAAGGTAGATAGAGCAAGAGATTAATGCTGAAACACAGTGCGCTAAGTGTGGGGTTAAGAGGTGAGTGATAGCCATACATGTATTGGGCTGTAATAACTTCTAAGATTATCCCTTTATCTTGAAGATATGTGGCTTACAGTAATATTAATTTGAACAGTTTAAAACATTGTGAAGCAGACTCGTTTAAAAGCTTTAAAAATGAATCTAAAGCTAAAATATAATACATAAAACAGAACAGTTTAAGAACAGTTAAAGACATTTAAAATCAAATCATGCGCAAATTTGGACAAAATCAATCATGTTCCCCAAAATTTAATAAATACTGGCAGCATTGGTACCGAATGTATGCAATAAATAAATTTTCCTTTCTCCTGTCATGTTTTAAAGTATCTTCTCTGCAGATACTGTTCATTAAAATTTATTATATTTTTGTAGTATCTGTTAATTTATATATTCTTTTTAAACTGTGTTTTATTTTTCCTGGTATAAGATTAGATTTTGATTGAGCCTAGTAATGATTTTTTTGCCCATGTTTCTGCTAGCTGTCTTTTGTGGAATGTGATTTCAACATTAAAGCTGTAACTTCATTTAGTGCTTCAGGTTGCCATAGTTTATACACACCAATCAATAGGGTTACTTCCTAATTCTGAAATTTGCTCCACTTTTCTCTCTCTTTGTTTTCTCTTTACATAGGCAGTTCAAGATAAAATATACTCCATCATGAATTTACTTATTCTTCCATATGTTTTCATTTGCCTTTCTAAAATCTTTATGTCAGAGTGGAAAATATGTAATCTTCCAGATATTACTAAACTCCAAGTCCGCAGCCATCCTGAACTGATAGAATTTGAACCTGGAGAAGGCGGGGCTCCAATGAGACAGGAAGTGGGGAAGGGGGCGGCCTCCCTCGCACTGCTTTTTCTGCAGTCAATGGGGACAAGTGTACTCAGATGAAACCCCTCGCAAGGCCTCTTAACACAGTCCTGGGCCAGCTTCTATGGCCTTCCCTCCGGGTGTTTTGGACTTCAGCTCCCACAACTCCTAATAGTCAGTAAGCTGTTGGGAATTGTGGGAGTTGGAGTCCTGAAGGGCCGAAGTTGGTCCATTCCTGATCTAGAGGGACAAAGGCACAGAAGATGCCAAAGAAACTGGATAAGAACAGGAAGAAACAATGCTTTCAATTAAAAACCAAGATGTGTGTGTAATACAGTAATTCTGTATTACATTACATTAAGTGTCTCATTGATATGTGATGTTTTTACAGATGTGAGGCTATTAATTTTGCCATTGTGTTGAGAACCGCTTTGAGTCCCCCTAGGGGTGAGAACAGTGGTATATAAATCCAATAAATAACTAATAAATAAATAATAAATTGGAAAACCACATCTCTCTATTTCAGCTTTTAGGTTAACCTTTTAAGTAGATTATGGCCCCACAGGTGCAGTTGTTGCAATAATAACAAGATTCAAAAGAGAATACACTCAGGGGTTACTTGTCACTGTGGCTGACAGAAGACCTATAGCCACACCTCCAAATGCTCATAATGTCTTCCCAAGAAGACTTTGTGCTAATAAAAGAACTTTCTGTTAAGTAATTCACAATAATCAATTCTTTTTTCTAGCAATTGTAAAAAAAAAATAACATTTCTAAATAACAATTTAAAAAACCTCCATATTGGTAGGGAACCATAACCTAAGGACCAATTCTCAGATATACCACTTTTGCAAGAGGCTGGTGTACAATTCATAATAACAGCACATGAAGCTAAATAAAGATTTCCTTTTTGCTCAGTTGATGCAATCTGAATTTACATAGTGATGTGAGTTGAGAAGCTTGTGGAGTGGGGAAACCAATCTTCTATTCCCCAGGGGAGCTGTGGTGCATTTTAAAGAAGAATTCCCTTTCCCATAGGTTTCCAGGAGAGATCATTTCCATTTTTAAAAAAGTTTTCTTTTCCAGTAAGGTACAAGGTCAGTAAGAAGTGAGTGATACATATTGCTCTCTTTGGTTGACTGTACCATAAACCTGTTGCATGCAAGCAATTCATTCTAGGGTCCTTCATGTCATACAACTTTTGCATATAACTTGAAAGGAACAATGTCTTGAACTTCCTGCCAAAGCATCCCATAGAATTATGCTGGAGGCCCTACAGATACCTTGAAAAGTGTTCTCTCTAGACCTCCAGTGCAATCTTATGGCCAATGTCCCCCAGAAGATGGGCATAGACATGCACTGGAGACCTAGAGAGAATACATTTGTATGCATTGCTAGGTTCTCATGTACATTGGTATGTATCGCTAGGTTCTCATGATATTCAAAGCTCTTCAATTATAACTGAAAGCCCATTCAGCAAGTCCACATATATCTTTAGGAGTAGTTTCTGTGATCTTCATGGCCACATCTGTGAATTTCATTTCCCTCTTTTAAAGTCTGTGGGAATCATACCTAAGGTGTATTGTGACTCATGTTTTTGTTGGAGATAACAACCTTCTCATACCTCCTCTATTTAATGTTATGTCTGTTTATAATGTGTTATTTTATTTCCTGAAGTGTAAATCTTATCTGGTTTGCAGTTTCCTTAGCTCTATGTACTTGAGGCAGTGGGAGGGGCTGCAGATCATATGACTGTTTAGAATGCCGTTTAAAAGGATGACAGTTGAGAAATGACAGTTGACCGTTTTTCAGTCAGATGTCGGTGTAGGAAGTTAGAGAACTGTTGAGGCTTGTGTTTTCTTTGAAAGTAGACTGTTATGAAGGAGAACTGTAAAGAGCAATAATTTTTTTTGAAGAGACTGTTAAAGACTATAAACTGAAACACTTAAAAAAGTCTATCCTGACAAGAATTGTGCCTGTATATTTAAATACACTAAGTTATGAGTAAAACAAGGATGTTATTTTAAAAGATGTCTACTTGAATCTTTGTCTTCTGAGAGCATCGAACACGATATCTATATGCCCAGTGATCATCCATTAACCAATAACCTAAAGAAACACTTCCATAACTCTGCTACGCAATAGGTCATAATTCCTAATGGAGTGGGGAAACCAAACTAATAGATCATGGTCCATTATCCCAAAAGTTATGTATGGGTGGGATTTTTCAGTGCCTGTCTGTAATTTTGGGACTGGGATAAAAAGACTTAAACCTTTCTGGATTTTAGCATAGCCTCACTTCATTCACTCAGTCTAAATTTATTTTGTAAGTTTTTTTGTATTGTGAGCCTGTCTTTTTTTTTTCTATGACTTGCCATGTATGATGGGTAAATAGTGAAGTGTAGCTGGCTCATTCTGTTGTTTTTGGTGGATTAGGGCAGGAAAAGGAAGGAAGACCTCAGCTAGCCTACATTTGATTTCTGTTAGTAAACAGTAGAAATTGTGTATGTCTGTTTTTATAGCATGGAGCAGATCCAACAAAAAAGAACAGAGATGGCAATACACCGCTAGACCTGGTGAAGGAGGGAGACACAGATATACAGGATCTTCTGCGAGGTGATGCTGCTCTACTGGATGCTGCCAAAAAGGGCTGCCTGGCACGGGTTCAGAAGTTGTGTTCTCCAGAAAACATCAATTGTAGAGATACCCAGGGACGGAATTCCACCCCGCTTCATCTCGCTGGTAAGTAGTCGTCACAATGTGTTGAAGGTTTTCATGGCTGGAATCAATGGGTTGCTGTGAGTTTTCCGGGCTGTATGGCCATGTTCCAGAAGCATTCTCTCCTAACATTTCACCCACATCTATGGCAGGCATCCTTAGAGGTTGTGAGGTCTATTGGAAACTAGGCAAGTGAGGTTTATATATCTGTGGAATGTTAATCTAACGCTAATCAAGGTGGCCAATTGCAACAGTCACCCTTTCCCCAAACAGACAAAAGTTCTTTCTCCCACCCTGGACATTCCACAGATATATAAACCTCACTTGCCTAATTTGTTTATTATTTATTTATTTACTATATTTATATACCATCCCTCTCAGCCCGCAGTCAACTCAGGGTGGTTTACAGTTGGTGCCAAGACCATAAAATACAATTTCAATACAATAAAAAGAATTGGATAATAAAACCTTAACAAAATCAATAAAAACATGAACATTAGGATCTCCTGTTAAAAACATTGTCCAAACACATCTTCCAATCATTCCAATTTCCTACAGACCTCACAACCTCTGAGGATGCCTGCCATAGATGTGGGTGAAATGTCATGAGAGAATGCTTCTGGAACATGGCTGTATAGCCCAGAAAACTCACAGCAACCCAGTTATCACAACATTTTTCTGTCACACAATGCATAATTCATTCACATAAAATTGTTTTGGAAACTGTCACATCTACCCAAAGAGCCATGTATTGAATGCAACAGGAAATGAGAGCTTAAAAATTCAATTGATTTGATTTAACTGCTGAATTTGCTGTTGATGCATTGTTCTTTTAAAATGTAGCTGGTTACAATAATCTGGAGGTTGCTGAATATCTTTTGGAGCACGGTGCTGATGTCAATGCTCAAGACAAAGGAGGATTAATTCCACTGCATAATGCAGCATCCTACGGGGTAAGTGTTATTTACTAGTGTTTGTATTTTCAAGATGCATATTCTCCTTTTTTTTAATCAGTGCAGCTTAATGTGCAGAACAGCACCACAATAAATAATAAAAAGCTATCAGTAACACAAGCAAAAAATAAAGCAGTAGCAGCGAAAATGTGCCTGATATTTGCTGTCTACATAAGTTTGCAATTGTAAAATGTTGGCATCACCTGGCAGTTTCTAATTACTAACTAACCAACCAAACAAAAAATTCCACTGATTTGGAGGGAATAGATAATTTACCAGTTTCTAACTGTTCCTATAGTCGTATGCAACCATTTTGTAAGCTTCTGATTGAGAATGTATTGCCTTTGCACTTTACTGGAAGCAGGTGATACTCGGAACTAGGTCAGATTTTATGGAGATGAGGGATTCCTTGCCTCCTTCATATTGTTTCTTGATGACAAGCAATTTGCCAGAATTATTCAGTGTTACATTTTAGGAACAGAGATAGAGATAGGTGTATCTGCTTCAGGACAACTCTAGGTAAATTGTAACTGAATAATGGTAGGAGGACACAGACAGTCTGAGATTGTAGTGTACTATACATTACATAGTGCCTGGGCATATGTTTGTTCATATAGCTGTTCATAGTTGTAATGCCTTAATAAATTTCCAGCACTGAATAATCATTTTTCTTGGAGTTTAAAATGCATAATTAATAATCAGTTGAGCATTCTAGTTTTTATTATTTACTGAGAATGTTGCTATTGTACTCTCTTTTTTAAAATTGTCTCCTATTCTCCCAGCATGTAGATATAGCAGCTTTGCTGATTAAATACAATACCTGTGTAAATGCTACAGATAAATGGGCATTTACTCCATTGCATGAAGCAGCTCAGAAAGGAAGGACTCAGCTCTGTGCTCTGCTATTAGCTCATGGAGCAGATCCAACAATGAAGAATCAAGAAGGCCAAACACCTTTGGATCTGGCCACAGTAAGTTCTTTTTGAAAAAACTCAGTGGTTATTTCCATATTGTTATCCAGTAGCAAGTGTGGTGCCATTTTATTTCCTCTGTCACATTTATATTTTGACACTTACTCTTAATGCACTCAGTGTAATATGTGACTCCAGCCCTTCAGAGGATTCCTGAGGGGTCATTTAAGCTGTTTGTGCAATTTATCCAGTATCACACAGAGAACTTAAATACTGAATACTTTCGTCTGGACCTCACCATTTTCATTATAGACTATTGGCTGTGATGTGGAACTTCTCTTGTTTGACATCATTGGTGGGGTAGAAATGTGAAGTCTTTTTTATAGCCTTTCACAGATTGTCAGCTTTGGCTATAAACTCTTCACAAATACAGTAATAGTATGACAGACATTTATTGTGCTTGACAGTTGCTTCCTTCCCTAAATTAGATTTTGATCAAATTACTTCAACTTCAACGTTAAAAAAACAATGGCTGCACTTGAATGTAACTTAAGGATGTTCGCTTCTGAGAAAGATGTGATGAATTCAAAAATCATTTGTCAAAATTTGTTTTTCCATCTTGCAAGATTTTAAAGAAAACAGTTAAAGCCTTTCCAAGTTCAAAGCTTAAGGTTACAGGACCTCAGAATTAAATATATGCTTTAAGACAAACACTTGTTTGTGAGATTACGACAGTCTGTTTTCTATGGGTCTTCAAGATACAACTGATCACTCAATTTCGTTCTTTATAAACACTATTTTCATAATTAATTTTTTTTCAGGCTGATGATATCCGAGCGCTGCTGATTGATGCAATGCCTCCAGATGCCTTGCCAACCTGCTTTAAACCTCAAGCTACTGTAGTTAGTGCCTCTGTCATTTCACCAGCATCAACTCCTTCCTGTCTGTCCGCTGCCAGTAGCATAGATAACCTTGCAGGACCTCTAGCAGAAATCGCTGTAGGAGGCGCATCAAATGCTGGTGACGGAGCAGCAGGAACAGAGAGGAAGGAAGGAGAAGGTAACTTTGTTGATTGTGCAGACATACCGAGGCTGAAATCCTAAACACACTTAGTCAACACCTGTTATAGGAGGAAGTAGATTGTGGTCCTCTAAATGTGGATTGACTCCAGCTTCCATCACATATTATTATTATTTACTTGATTTTTATACCACCTTTCTCCCCGTGGGTACTCAAGGTAGCTAACAACCATACAGTTTGATCCCCATTTAAAACAAAGTGAAGACAAATATTTTAAAAGAGAATTAAATAGTATTGTGTGAGTTAGGTTAAATATAATTAAAATATAATATACAATTTAAAATACATTTTAAAGCACAAAATTCCCCATTGAATCTTGGTTCTTCCTGGTGTGTGGTTTTTTTTTGTTTTGTTTTGTTTTTTTGTTTTGTTGTTTTTTTTTGTAAGTGATGAATTCCTGATTTTGAATTTTAAATTGGTGAAAAGTCTTCTTGTTTTCTTCTTGCTGCAAGTTTGGGGAACTTGATTAATGTACGAGAAACTTGTAAGACATTTTTAACAGAGTATTGTGATAAAGGTTGCTTAGAGGGAGCCAATATATTTTTGCATGTTTACTTTGTTGCCAGCCATTGGAAAATGCTCTACATGTAAGTTGGTATAAAGTGACAGGATGATACGTATGGCAAAAAGATCCCATCCCCATATAATGCAACGTAAATATATGCTGGAGTTGTTATGCTAGATGCCACAGTTGTGCTACCAATTGCTCAAAAGGCCGACATCTTCAAGCTCACCCATTGCACGATGGTGTGTTAGATCTCTAGCCACTCAAGAGAGAGAGAGGAGGTTGTGTGTGTCTTAACAGATCAATTTGCTGCACTGGAAATGCACTTGGATAACCTGAGAAAACACAAGTGTTTGTGCAAAGGTTTTTATATTGGTGTAGTCCCCTGACCATAGATTTTAGCCATAAGCTTTAACATGGAATGAGAGAACTAGCAGGAGGCTGTGTTTCTTGATTTACTGAGTATGTATTTGCTCGTTGTCACATGTAAAAGATACCTTGACAAACGTCTCTTATTTTCTAGTTGTTGGACTTGACATGAACATCAGCCAGTTCCTGAAAAGCCTTGGTCTGGAACATCTTCGGGACATCTTTGAAACAGAACAGGTATCATTTATTTCATGCTAAATCACTGTTGTAATTGTGTACATATTATGCGCAGAAAAGAAACAGCAGGAAGTTTTGGGTAAAAGGGCTGATTCTACTATCTGACAAAATGAGATGGCCACCAAAAGAGCTCCAATTGTTCGCTAGTTACTGTGCTGTTGTTGTGAATTTTTTGCGGCCAGGGATGGGGAGAGAAGTTTGTGGGATTTTCTGCATCATGTATCAAATTAATTTGGCTGGTTTTAGGACTGTATGCCTTTATTTGGGCAGTTGGGGAGGGAGCATTTGCTGTTCCACCTCAGATCAATAAAATATTTCAGGCCAGTTCTGGATCTGAAGAAAGAAGGCTTTGGGTTTTAGCTTCTCAGTCAGTAACCTCACATCCTTTCCGAACTGAGGCAGCATTCAAAAGCAGATGGTTTTATGGTGAAGCATCTGCTGTTCAAGGCAATAAATGAAAAAAAGCAAAAAACCATTTAAATAGGTCTTTGGATCCCAGCCAATGGATTGAATCCAGATTTGTGCTCAGCATAGTCCTGCTTGTGCTAGAGGAAGAGAGAAAATTAGCAACATTTGCCAAGATGAGCTCTACAGAGTTGGGGAAGCTTGGGAGTTATAGGAAAAAGAGGGGATTGGTGGCTTTGTTGCCCTGCTGATTTGTCTAACTGGGGAGCCCCTGCTAGACTCCATTTAGTCCATGAATGAAAGAACCCCTTCCAGTCAGAAAGGCATGCCTCCACCTGACTCATTGAATTTTGATTATATTGATGGAATTTAAAGATCCTTGTAGGCTGTAATACCGCATGAGGGATTATGTAGAAGAAGCAATAATCCACTCTAGTTCTGGCAGAGTACGGATCAGTCTACTTTCCTTTCATTTCCCTTACTTTGCCAGGTAATTCAGATAGCAACTTTGTCCTGACTTAAAAAGAAAGAAGCAAATTGTTTTTAAACAATGCCTTTACATTTCATTAGCTATTCTTTTTTTCTAGGCATTAATTCAGTAGGGTGAACAAAACCTAGAATTTTTCAAAACAAACAAATTCAGGTACCTAGTTCAGTTTTCAAAATTATCCACTAAGCCAGGAGCACAAAACCAAAATTGACTGGAGGATTTGTGAGGCAGCTCCATCAGATAAAAAGAGCCAGTATTAATAGGCCTTAATCCCAGTACCTTATGCTAGTGGGATTTACATAAGTGTTGGTTTAACATTCAGCAGTTGATTGATTGGATCTGCTTTAATTGGAAGTGGTAATTGGATTTCGGCCAGAACGTTTTATGTGCACCTCCCCCCGCCCTCCCCGATGTCAGAAGTTAATACAGCTTGAGTATCCCTTATCTGAAAAGTTTGGGACTAGACGTGTTTTGGCTTTTAGAATACCTGTATTTGCATATACGTGCATAATGAGATATCTTGGAGATATAGCCCAAGTCCAAACATGAAATTAATTTATATGTTGGAAAGTAATTTTATACAATATATATATGCACATGAAACAAAGTTTGTAGATATTGAACCATTAAAAAGCAAAATATCACTATCTCAGCCAACTATATGGGCAATTTCGGAGTATTTTAGATTTTGAAATGCCAGATAGAGGATAATCGACCTGTACTCTCAAATCAAAAAAGTTAAATTCTACCCTGAATCTTTTACATTAAGATTTCTCAAAACATTTGAATAATATTGTAATAACAAAAAGTGGTAACTCTTAAGTTCTGGACGCTGATTTTTTGTCAAAAACCTTTCAACTTATACACAAGTATACATGGTAGATCAAAGAAAATGTTCAGGACCCCTCTTCAGTGCACAAAATAAAATGATATGGTGAAATTATCTATATTGTTTCCCTCTGCTTTCATTTGCAGCCTCTGACACTGAAATATATTTTCTCATGAGAGCATTTGATAACTATGTTTATTTGATTATTAATTTTATTTTTTTGATTTAGTACGGTAAATATTAATTTATAAGGATGTATTGTCGAAGGCTTTCATGGCTGGAATCACTCAGTTCTTGTGGGTTTTTTTGGGCTGTATGGCCATATTCTAGAGGCATTTCTCCTGACGTTTCGCCTTCATCTATGGCAAGCATCCTCAGAGGTGAGGTCACCTCTGAGGATGCTAGCCATAGATGCAGGCGAAATGTCAGGAGAAATGCCTCTAGAACATGGCCATACAGCCCGAAAAAACCCCACAAGAACTGAATTTATAAGGATGTTATGTTTTTTGATGTATGTGGTTGTCATTTTATTAAGGCATTGAATGTTTGTCTTTCATTTTTGTTTGGAAGCTGCCCTGAGTTCCTTGGGGAGATAGGGCATCCTATACATAATAATAATAATAATTATTATTATTATTATTATTATTATTATTATTATTATTATTGAGGAATGAAACTTCTGCATCACAGTAGTAATTAATTGGCATAGTTAATAACTATGTGGGGATTTAGAAATAACTGTTGTAGAGAAGTAGCTAGATCCAGAAATATATACTAAATTGATGGTAACAAAGTACTTGTGAGATTTTAGTAATAGTAGTGTGCTACCATGAATTTATACAGAATTTCAAGATGGTCCTTGGCCAAGACAACAATCTGCATTTTGAAAAGGTTAAAGACCACAATGGGGAAAGGGGAGAAGGAAGAGCAGTGGTGGATGAATTCATTGAAGTAATCTATTGAAAATTCTGCATGGTGTTTTCCAAGGCTAATGTTTTATAATCACCCACTTTTTTTCTTCTGAACTATTTAGATTACCTTAGATGTATTGGCAGATATGGGACATGAAGAGCTGAAAGAAATTGGCATCAATGCCTATGGGCATCGTCATAAGTTAATAAAAGGTGTAGAGAGACTTCTGGGTGGGCAGCAAGGTGAGTTCCTTAAGTCATACGACATTGAAGGTTAACATGACATAATTGAAATAGTTTCTAACACATTTTAATATTGTAATTTCTAATGTGTAATTATTAAGGATAGGCAGATTTCAAGGGTTGTAAAGCTGCTTTGCTCTCTGCCCCATCGGAACTTGGAGAGCCATTCCCCAACATGATTTTAAAAAATAGAGATAAGATTTATCTAGAACAGTGGTGGCGAACTTATGGCATGGCGTCTTTCCTCAACCCCCCAGCCCCTTGGTTTGGCCACTCTATCTCTAAAAGATTCTCCATCACTGGTCTAGAATTTACCCTCCATCTTCTGTAGGGAATAGTTGAATTACGACATATTTTCAAACTCTTGTAGTCCATTTTAGGTGTAGGACCATGGTCCCCAACCTGTGGTCCATAAGAACTAAAATGTGGTCTACACCCTAGCAGTGAGAGCAACTGGTCTCGCGAAACCCTCTTATAGTTCCAAGGCTTATTAAATATTGTTTTCTGTGGATGAGCAGATGGTGACGACTGGATGCCATGTGATCTGTATCAGAAACTAGAGCTGATGTGGTCTGTCCAATGCAGTTTTCTGAATCAGCACCCCAAATAATCCAACCAAATCTAAAGTTGACCAAAAACTGATTTGTAACCCTTTTGGTTCTAAAGTTGGAAAGTGGTCTCTGGTCAAAGTGGTAAAAAAAAAAGGTTGGGAACCACTGGTGTAGGAGAATCCTTTTTGAAAAATAGGAAAGGACTTGGGAGTAAACTGTTTGTTCTTTATTGTCCTCCAGTGTGTAACATCAGAAGCTACCTTGGGGAGCCTTATGCAGCCCGCCTACCTTCAATTTATGTGAAACATAAATTAGGTTGATCTTGGCCAAGTTGTATTCTGCTTAAGATGAATATAAATGCAAATCATCTTCGAATAAACCATGTCAAGAAAACTCTAACAACAGCCTGCCACCTCATCCACTATCTTATATTAATTCATCTAACCACAAAGAGTCACCAGTCAAATTATTCCTAAGACCTGTTCTATTATCCATTGTTGGTATATCCATTGTGCTTCTTGTTGCTGTAATTGTAGAACAAAAACATTAAAATGGATTTGTGTGGTTTTTAATAATTGGTTTTAATGCATATCTGTTTTTTTCTTAACTTTTATGGTTTAATGTATATGCTTATTGTTATTATATGTTTGTTCATACGGCATTGAATTGTTGCCAATTTGTAAGCCACTCTGAGTCCCCTTTGGGGTGAGAAGGGCGGGATATAAATATAGTAGATAAATAAATAACTAAATAAAATGTGAATAAAGCGTTAAATTGTAACTCTCTGGTAGAATGCAAAATATATCCCAATAAGAATTTTTAAAGTCTCTAATGGATTTGAGCTACTCCGGAAAACCTCTTTCATGTAATACATTGTTTTGTAGTTCTTTGTGTGGATGTGGAGATGTAATTATTTGTCTCTTTCCCCTTTTATAGGCACCAATCCATACTTGACTTTCCACTGTGTCAGCCAGGGAACTATTCTTATAGACCTTGCTCCTGATGACAAAGAGTATCAGTCTGTGGAAGAAGAGGTAAAATTATGTCTAGAAAGGCAATTAAGACTGACACGTTGTGCCAATAGCACAGTAGCTCCACACCATTAAGAAGATGAAAATTTAGTACAAATGTAATCTTGCTTGATTAACTTCGATTGAGTGAATCTGTCCTACTAAGCAGAACATTCTGAGAATTTTTTACCCCTCTGCTTTTGTGTGTGTGTGTGTGTGTGTGTGTGTATGTGTATGTGTGTGTGTGTGTGTGTGTGTCAGGAGCAACTTGAAAAACTGCAAATCGCTTCTGGTGTGAGAGAATTGGCCATCTGCAAGGACATTGCCCAGGGGATGCCCGGTTGTTTTACCATCCTGTGGGGGGCTTCTCTCATATCCCTGCATGAGAAGCTGGGGCTGACAAAAGCAGTTTACCCCACTCCCTGGGACAAGGATTTAACCCATTGCACCACTGGAGGCTCTATCCCTCTGTTGAAACATGGCTGTTCAAAATCCTTCAAAATGTGTTAAAATATCCAGCATGAGAGGAATTAAACGTGGCCCTCTTCTCTCACTCCACATTTGCTCAGCCACTTGGAGTGTCTGTTGTATTCATTTCTATGCTTGATGTAATCTGACAATCGTCAAAATGTTTAGGGTGATTATATACTGATTATATACTGATATATTAGAACCATGAGGACTGTACCAGCTTGTAAGGAGCAAACCATTGGCAAGAAGTTTCTCTATTACTGAGTGAACTAAATAAACACTTAGTCCAGTGGTTGTCAATCTGTGGGTCCCCAGATGTTTTGGCCTTCAACTCCCAGAA
This sequence comes from Anolis sagrei, assembly GCF_037176765.1. Taxonomy (NCBI): domain Eukaryota; kingdom Metazoa; phylum Chordata; class Lepidosauria; order Squamata; family Anolidae; genus Anolis; species Anolis sagrei. The sequence continues at coordinate 195,007,702 of NC_090022.1, forward strand.
ATTCTAACAGCTGGTAAACTGGCTGGGATTTCTGGGAGTTGTAGACCAAAACACCTGGGGGACCCATAGGTTGGGAACCACTGCTCTAGGGACATCTTTGCCATGTTTTTGGCCAGCCTTGGACCATTCCAGTCCCAGAAGATATTTGTATAACAAGTGATCCAAAAGTGACTTCCAGGCGGCTCCCTGGTTGGGATTTCTGGGAGTTGGAAACCAAACCACCTGGGGACCCACAGGTTGCGAACCACTGACTTAGTCCTTATTGACTAAAGATAAATAATCAAGCAACTTCATCAAGCCTCCTACTTCTAGTTCCCCTGTAGCCTGTATTGGAGTTGTATTTTCACCACATATATTCCTGCCCAGTGTCAGAAAGTCTACAGAAATGGAAAGGAAGTGGCTTCATTAATATTCTGCTGAAAGCAGGCATTAAAAGCAAGAATACTTTTTCCTATCTGAGTAAGATTACACTATGTAACATGATTTTTGCTCCTGGGTTATAAATGTCATTTCCTAATTGGTTCTATCATAAAAGCATGGGAAAAGTTTATTAACTACAAAAAAGTTATTTTTGCGGAGCATCCTGCAGCACATTTTGCTGTAATTTTTCAATGAATATCACATAATGTCTCAACCAATTCAACTTAGTTTGTGGCAGCCACAAAAAACAAAGTTTCTGGATTAGAACAACGACTTTTAAAGTAAGTACTGCACAATTAAACAGGAAATAACAATTTAAAAACAGGAACAGATCCCCCCCCCCAAAAAAAAATGTTGTTACAAAGTGTTATTTAGGATAGGAGGTTAGAGAATGGGAAGGTTTTCTCTATTTTTGTGAGTAAACTCTGACCTAATCCTGTTGTGACTTGAGTAAACCCGGTGGCATTTACCTACTTGTTCTTACCATTCAACAGTTGATTGAATTATCTACTCCAGTTGTGAGTAACCAACAAGATGCCAGCTGCTGTGTGTTACAGAGAAACGATTACCTCCTCCTCATAGAAGAAAATCCCTTTCTTCTAAAGAGACTTCTTTTTTGCGTATTGCTGCTTCCTTTCTGGGATGAGCAGCAAGGAGGACATACAGAGCTTCCACACTATTACCTTACTTTAGTTAACAAAATAAAACACTGCTTCCATATTCTCTCCCCTCCGGTGGAAAGGAGTGGAAAGGACAATAGATGTGAAAGAAATGATGCATCCTTCCTTTCTATGTCTTGGCTTTTTTGAGAACTTCAGTTGCCTTTAAATACTTGACTAAGAGTACCCACTCAAATTAAGATGCATGCAGGATTTCTGAAATGTGACGTTCTGAGACTCTTACACTGTAGCCTTTAACTCTTTCACAGATGCAAAGCACCATCAGGGAACACAGAGATGGTGGTAATGCTGGGGGGATCTTCAACAGATATAATGTCATCAGGGTAAGTTTCAATATCTTTGCAATGCCATGAAAAATAATAGTTATCAGTGTTACCAGTATTAATAAATGAGTCCTGTGTGGCAAGATAGAGAGAACCCCCACCAAGGCACTTAATACAGAGCACATTTAGAAAGGGTGAGGTGTTTCAATCTTAAAACATCCCTGTGGTTCTCACATTTGGCAAAACTGAACATCTTTTTCTTAGAAAAAAAAACTATGTATGGTGCATCTTACCTGTAAATATTTTCTCTTTCAGCCAGTGTTTTTCTCTTTTATCCTTTTATAGATTCAAAAGGTTGTAAATAAGAAGCTGAGGGAGAGGTTCTGTCATAGGCAGAAAGAAGTTTCAGAAGAAAATCATAACCATCACAATGAGCGCATGCTCTTTCATGGTATGTAGAGTGGCTCTCTTTGGATTTCTTGCCAGACTAATTTTGTATCCCACACTATATTGCCAATCCTTTGCTTGAACCTGATGTCTTCCCAATCATTGCCATAAAATGAGAAAGAACTAAGATTTCAGAAATGGTGAAGTGTTGAAGAGAGAGTTTTGTACAGCTATCGGAAAAAGAATATCCATTATATTCCAGAGAGAAGCATGGCATATGTTGTTTCTGAGCAATTGCTACAGGATATCTTATGGGGTGAGTGGGCTTATTAACAAAAGACCCCCCCCCCCCATAAATGCACAGCAGAGCAACTTAGCAGCAGCAGCAGCGTGACCCAGCACCAGTAGCCCAAAGTGATAGAAAGAACAAAAACACAGAGACCCATGTTATCTCTTCCATAGGAGGCTTTTCTTTATAGTAAAATAATACGGTTGCACTATTTACAAGAACTAGGTTTCCATAACACAAATAAACAAATACATAGTAGCTTTGCATGCAGCAGTCTTCACACTGCTGCTTTCTCACATGGAGTTTTCTCACACTGAGGTTTACCTCACACTCCTCAGGACGACACTAGCTTTGGCCCACTGACTCTAACAGGCTTCAGCCTACTCACTCTCGGAACAACTCTAGCTTTGGCCCACTGACTCTAACAGGCTTCAGCCTACTAATTCTTTCAGTGCCTGACTCACACTTTTGTAATAAAAATATCTAGTTAATATTTAATATTCCTGACAATTTCCACAGATATTAAAAAGGGTTAAGAATCCTGGTTTATCAAGATTATCTATGTGCCCTGGCAGTCCCTATCAGACGAGGGTATTGGTTGAATATTATCCCTAACCATGGAGGCAGAATGGATACCTTTCAATTGTGCAAATGAGGACAATGCAGGATGGTCTTTCTATAGAAAAAAAGCCCAAACTCTCTGAAAGCTCGCTAAGAAGAAAAGTAATATTGAATGTATAACTCTGACTTTAAGTTGCAGCTCTGCTTATTCCTGAAGCATGCCTCAACAAGCCAGCCCGCTTAGGCCTTCTGCATATTTAACATGATCTAAAGTGGGCTGGCATTTTAATAAGATATTGTAAAGCATGTACTTGGGAACTTGTTGAAATTTCAAAGCTTGGGAAATAAGTACTTGGATATTGGTTGAATGTATATGGCTGAATTTGAATAAATATATTTGCATGCCAACCACCAAATGTTGTGGAATAGAATTCTTATATCATATGCAATAACAGAGTTTTTTAATGTTTTGTTCCAGGGTCACCTTTTATTAATGCTATTATTCACAAAGGATTTGATGAAAGGCATGCTTACATTGGAGGAATGTTTGGAGCTGGCATTTACTTTGCAGAAAATTCCTCTAAAAGTAACCAGTATGTATACGGAATTGGTGGAGGTACAGGGTGCCCCACACACAAAGACAGGTCCTGTTACATCTGCCACAGGTGAGTGTCTGCTGAGTCTATTGTTATTTGGTTTACATTGGGTAAATGGGGTAAAGTGGTTGAGATGAAATCAAAAAAGAAATGTCACATATGGGAGGAATAGAAATAGCAAAATATCTCTATGATGTTAGAAATAGGTAGTCACGCAAGAATTAAAAAACAGGGAACTTTTGACTCAGTGCTAGGTTTTATTTGGAATGGAACCAATGCTTTCTTCTTATCAATTGAAGCTGTTTATGATACAATTTTTGCTTCATTACACTTCTGTCTCAATGCAAGGTGCTAACCGGAAGGCTTTAGTTTTTCATTAGATCCATTTTTGATATTTTCATAGGACAACAGACTTGTTCATCCCTCTCTTAAACAGATTCATGTATGGGAGTAAAATTTTGGTAATCAGCATTTCTTTAAATGGTGCAAAGTAGTGCTAGTCAAAGTGACAATCCCCAAGACATTGGCTGCAATTTCCCAGAAAAGAAAGAAGTGTTGTCAAAGGCTTTCATGACTGGAATCACTGGGTTGTTGTGAGTTTTCCGGGCTGTATGGCCGTGTTCCAGAAGCATTCACTCCTGACATTTCACCTACATCTATGGCAGGCATCCTCAGAGGTTGTGAGGTCTGAGACCCCTCAACCTCTTAGGATGTCTGCCATAGATGTGGACAAAATGTCAGGAGAGAGAATGCATCTGGAACATGGCCATACAGCCCGGAAAACTCACAGCAACCCAAAGAAAGAAGTGATTGTACTGAATGTGTACAACTAGAGTGTCAGGCCCTAGCATTTTGGGGGTAGGGATGCTTGCCCCTACAGCAGTGTAATAGATGATGGTGAACATTAAATATCTCTAGAAAAGTATATTTAGAACATGCAGTGGAAAGAGATTGAACTATTTATAGAAATATCCTCAACATAAAAAAGGAAATTACATATATGCCCTAATCAATTGTGATAGATTTTTTAAAGCTTATTTTAATTATTTTATAAAACTGGAAAACCCAAGATAAATATCTCCCAATATGTTTATCCCATGCATGATTTTTTTATTTTTCTGCATATTAAATTACTTCATTTTCCATTTGTTTTTTCTCCTTTCTTCCTCCAGACAAATGCTTTTTTGTCGCGTGACACTGGGAAAATCTTTCTTACAATTTAGCACCATGAAAATGGCCCACGCACCCCCTGGGCATCACTCAGTCATTGGCAGGCCAAGTGTAAATGGACTTGCATATGCAGAGTATGTAATCTACAGAGGAGAACAGGTAGGTGACAAAGTAAAACATGTTAGTATACATGAATTGTTATACATTGCCTACAGTCAGTCAAGGCTATGTCATGATTTACACAGCAGGCCTAGATCTACATATAACACTCATGTTACACTAGTATTTTCCACATTAAATTTTATAGAGTGCATCTCTCTTTACATTGGGCCAATATGTATATTGGATATGAGGCCGTGGTAATGCAGTGCAGGAAATCTGCTGACAGGAGGGTTAGCAGTTCGAAGCCACAAGTCAGGGTGAGCTCCCAGCTGTCAGCCCTAGCTTCTGCCTACCTAGCAGTTTGAAAGCATGTAGTGCAAGTAGATCAATAGGTACCGCTTCAGCGGGGAGGCAAAAGGGCACCCCATATAGACATGCTGGCAACACGATTGGAGAAGTCTATGGACAACCGGCTCCTCAACATGGAAAAATGGAGCAAGAGTACCTCCCCATGGCTGGAGTTGAGCATCACCTCCAGACGCCGGAGATGGAAGGGGAAAGCTTTTAACTCTGTCTGTATATTGTATGTTGTTGTTTACTATGTTAAAAGGCATTAAATATTTGCCTTATATATATAAATATAAATAAAGTGTATTATTATTATCATTTAAAGAGAGGTAACGCTTCTGTACATTATGAAGCAGACATGTTTCCTACTTGCTTCTGCTATCTGTTTCTGGTCACAAGGGTATAAAATGAAGGGCTACCCTCAGTTTGAGTCCCTTGAATCAAGGTCAGGCTTTCTTTATGCATAAGCATTAATAGCATCTGTTTTCATAGTATAGTTTCTTGTTTTTCATAATAAATGCTATAATTCTTAACTTTTATGAACAATACAGGGAGATGTCTGTCGAAAATGGGAGAACATAAGGGATATGAACCCCATTTAATTATGGTTCTTGAGAGTGATGTAACTGGTTGTTCAGGAATGAGAAGACTTGGGTTCAAACCTTGTTTGTAATGGTCACTGAGTGACCTTGAGCCAGTTACACTCTCTCAAATAAATCATGGTTAACAGCAACATGTATTAATTCTATGTGGTGTCACTCTGTGCACCAATGAAGGGAGGTTAGATTATTCATATGGTTAGTGCCGTCGTTACCTTTGTACATAAATGTAGTCCCTGAAACATTGCAACCCAGTAGCCTATGGAGGACTAGCAAATTTTCATCATCCTGTGGTATTTTTAGCTTTAGTAGTCCTCTCTGAGCTGATGAACTTTCTGATCGAAAGGTTGGCGGTTCGAATCAGGGGAGCGGGGTGAGCTCCCACTGTTAGGCCCAGCTTCTGCCAATCTAGCAGTTTGAAAACATGTGAATGTGAGTAGATCAATAAGCATTGCCTTGGCGCTCCATTCAGTCATGCCAGCCACATGACCTAGGAGATGTCTACAGATAACACCGGCTCTTTGGCTTAGAAATGGAGATGAGCACCACCCCCCAGAGTTGGATATGACTGGTTTTTGTGTGTTTCCCTTGCCCATCCAATGCACCCATCCAAATGCACCATTCATTGCAGGAAACAATAAATAACAATGAGGGAGATAAGGTGCTATGGATCAAAGTAAGGTTATGCCTTACGGTTGAAGAAATACGATAAGGCAGTACTTCTCAACCTTGGGTCCCCAGATGTTTTTGGCCTACAACTCCCAGAAATCCGAGCCAGTTTACCAGCTGTTAGGATTTCTGGGAATTGTAGGCCAAAAACATCTGGGGACCCCAGGTTGAGAACCACTGCGATAAAGGAATGTAAGAAGGACCGAAGACCCAGAAATATCATGCTTTAGGGTGATGGTCAGTAAAAATAAGCATAGACTGATAAAGGTGAGTTGAAATGCATTCTCCTCTTCTTTGAAATGATTTAACATAATGTACAATGCCCTTCCTTGTTACAGTGACATCTGATTTGGATTTCTTGGCTTCTTTTTAGGCTTACCCAGAGTATCTGATCACATACCAAATTGTAAAGCCAGATACTCCCTCACAGACAGCAACGGCAGCAGAACAGAAGACCTAGTAAATGCTGGTTCAGAGAGAGAAATGAGGTGAACTGAAATAACTTATGGACTGGACGGAGGACATTAGTTTCAAACATCAGCAGTGTGTGAAAATTTTGTCACTCTGGAACTAAGCTGTATGTGTTTTATAAAGCATTGCTCTATAAATGAATATGAGTAACTGATACATACTCAATTGCTACTATTCCTTTTGAGGAAATGTTTACAAAGGTTTGCCTTTTACCAACATATCTCAGGCGCACTTTCCCTGCAGTTGCCATGTGTGTAGTGACATCGTTGCTTCAATCCAGATGTTTGGGAACATTATTTAACAAGCAGGGCTATGCCATGACCCTTTTTTTAAGAAAGAAAAAGAATTTCCAAGGCCCCTTTTAGGTTTTACAGTGTCCATTGTGGTGATACTGACCCATGTCCCATTCTCAACATTCAGAACTGCCATTGTTATTTTAAAGTCCTTAGTTGGCTATTTAAATCCCCCCTTTATTAAGAAAATGAGCCGGGCCCTTCATGAGTATATTTTTGCACAAAGTCAAGTTGACTAAAATCAATTAACAATGCAATAGGAATTTCTTACCCAAGAAGGTGTTAGAAGAGAGCTGGTTCTTTGGTCTGGGACTCTTTTTGCACTTTTTACGAACTTTTCTGTATGTTACTAGCATAAACGTTTAAGGTAGAGCCTCATCTTTTGTCCTTGCCGAGTTCCTCCTTGGGAAGAATTCATCCTGTTCACGGAGCAGCCTCTTGGCCTGCTCTCTTTCTTCTGGAAAAGTTCCCTGCTTTCTCCTGGCTACAATACTAGTAGACTGTCCTTGATAGAAGACTCTGTGAGAGAACTTAGGTAAGGACATATGTTATAAATGTTGGAGAGTATCTGATAAAAAGCAAAAGGAACTTGGAAAGCATGAAAAGGCAAGCATACCTGCGTTGAAAGGTCTGCCTTGATGTGTTTTTCTGCCTAGAAAGAATCTAGGAATATGTCCAAGTTCACTCACTTCTTTATGTTGTCACTTCCCTTCCCTTTAAACTCTTCCACGATCACAGAAGGAGTAGTACACAAGTGAATGAAAACCCTGTGTGGTTATTTGAACTTGATGTACCCTCTTTCCTCATACACTCTTCCCCAAAGTGAGGACCAGGAAAGAGATTTTGACTTACCCCAGATTTTGTGTACAATCCCAGAAAGAGAGTCTTTTCTTTCCACAGAGAGGCTGTCAGGGCCTGAGCATTGTCCATTCAGCTTGCTTTAAGGCCTCTCACTCTCAGTAGGAAGAATACATTTTATTTTATATTGTGCATGGATTCAGTCACATGCTGTATCAGCACCTATCTACTGAATTGGCATGCAAGTCTATTTTCTCCAGTGCAGACTGGTGTTTAAATGCCGATATAGAGCATAGTTTGCATTAATCTTGATCTCAGACGGATGCTAGTTGCTTTCTCACTCTAAATTTTGCCCCCATAAATCTTGTTTATTGAAAAGCTTAATATTCCCCAGAGAAGCAGCTTTTTTACAATGCAGAAATTTTAGTTTTAAAAGAGTTGAAAATTAAGTAGTATTAGGGATTTATGAATAGTTTAGGTAACAGAGAACGATTACAATATTAGAAACACAACTTTACAAAAACCTATCAACAGCCAAAGGATCGCTCATATTACAGATCTTCCAGTCAAGCTTTTTATTCATTGAAAGTAAAAAAAAAGAGATAGAGAGACTTATTTACAATTATTTTGTGAAATGTACTGGCATCTGCTTGGAAATGGGAGCAAAAAAAAAAGTACCTGGTGACTCCACAAGCACAAAAACCAAACCCAAATAAATTTTTGGAAAAATATCTTTGCCAAGAATAATCATGTAAATGTTGACAGTTGTCAAGCTCACAACTTGACTCAAGCTGGCGAAATGCTTTCTAAAGTTACTGGAGAGACCAGATGTGTAACACCTTTTGACAATTGTGAATCTTTTCCTTTGGCTTTTGTTCTTGCCAGCCACTGGTTGGGCTTAATGGTTTGCAACGCATAAGGCTTCAGAGTCCAAGGCTGGCCAGGCTAGTTTCTGCATTAAATACATGTCAAATTTGTGAAGGGATGGTGGGGTTCATTGTGAAAAGCAGATGGATATTCATGTGGAGATTTCTGTTTTTAACCACAGCTGGGGGATGATGTGCCCATTTATTGCAAATAAATGTGAAAGTCTACATTCTGCCAACTTCATGTAGATGTTAATTGGAACTCGGCTGTCTGTGTCGTTAAGCCAAATGGTTAACATGGATTTTGAAATTCAGTGTTTCTCTCCAAGGGACGATTCTGTGGTTGTCTTTTTCCTCCAGCGTGATAGTTCAACTAATGAAATGTTTTAGATTTCATGTAGAGTCCTAAACTTCCAGAACCTCAAACTGTGACCCTGATCTTTTGAACTGCCAGTGTTTTGTAACCAATGTTTTTTGTGCAGAGTAAAAGGTGCTGTGCGAGGAATTCCATTTGCAGTGGCTTTTGTCTTGTTGTAATGTAAATCTGTCGATACCTCCCTGAACAGACATTGAGAAATATGCATGCATGTTTACTTAAGTCTTCAGAGATCCCATATCCTAAGATGAAAAGTCAAAAGCAAGATGTAAATCTAGTTTTCTCTGTCTGTCAGAGTAACACAACAGCCACATTTTCCTGACACAATATTTGATACTTGCTTTTGGAATAAATAACCCAAGAACCTATCAAGTATTATGGGCATACTTTTTGTCTTACTAAAAGGGGTTTTTTGTGTCAGGAGTGACCTGAGGAACTGCAAGTCACTTCTGATGTGAGAGAATTGGCCATCTACAAGGATGTTGCCCAGGGGACGCCTGAACGTTTTGATGTTTTACCATCCTTGTGGGAGGCTTCTCTCATGTCCCCACATAGGGAGTTGGAGCTGACAGAGGGAGCTCATCTTGCTTGCCAGATTCAAACAACTGTTGGTCAGCAGTTCTGCCGGCAGAAGGGTTTAACCCTTTGCGCCACCTCCTGTGGGAGGCTTCTCTCATGTCCCCCCATGAGAATCTGGAACTGACAGAGAGGAGCTCACCTTGCTCCTCGAATTCAAATTGCTGACCTTTTTGTCAACAGTCCTGCTGGCACAATAGTTTAACCCATTGTACAACTGGGAGCTCCTTACTAAAAGTTAAAGTAACACTTTGTGCTGTGTTTAAATATATCAAGTATCTCCCCACTAGAACAGGAAATAAAAAAACAAAATATTTTCAGATTGGATCCCAGTTCTGGCAAATCAGACTGAATAAATGATGCCAGTAAAAACAGTAGAGTCAGTTCACTTTTTAGCTTTTTTTTCCACTAAAAGTGAAAAAGAGTGGTGCAAGAGAACTGAGCCTCATTCCTAGGTTTAGAATGGGATAGAGGCAGAATTAGTTCTGCAGGAGACTTGGAAGACAGCACTGAATGACAGAGAAAGCTTTCTCCAACTACCCACCTATCCTTTGTGGCATATGAGGCATGTTGCCACATTTTCCCCCTAGCCATTTTAGGTCCATGAGAGCCTTTTTTGTTTTGACAACAGAAAATGACACAGAAAACACTTCCTGTTTCCTGTTTTTTCCCCTTGCAAAACTCTTTTGTGAGCATAAAATGATGAAAATGCTATTGGGAGTTGGAAGACAAAACATTGTTTTGAATCTCAGGGCCCCAAGGACTACAAAAAAACAGCCCCGGGGACCACCCTTTACCCAATCCTGTTTTAGATTCGCCTCTTGAATATAACACCAGTGGGACTCGACGTGTGCTTATGTATGTGCCTTCTTCAATTTATGGTGGCCCATGAATTTCATAGGGTTTTCTCAGCATTACAATTTTAGAAACACTTACCTGGGTGGGCCTATCTAATTGCTTCTGATTTTTTAAATAACTAGAATTGTGACCTTAAATATATTAGTTAGTTGAGGGCTATTGCTCACAATATGCAGCAAGAAGCAGTTTACCACTCTCTAATAAGGGCATTTATTCTATGGTGCATATGTTTGCAAACAAACATTTGTCACACTGTATTTTACATTTCTGGATATAGAGCTATAGATGTTTGAAGAATTTCATGCACACATTTCCCATTCTGGTTTCCAAAATGGGAGGGGGAATAGCAAAAAACTGCATTATTTTTTGGATGTTCAAATCACTCTATAGTTAAGCAGAGGTAGAAGAGCTAAGCTTGTGGCTTCATTTTTTTTTCATACATTCCTACTGATCCACCTGTATTAACTTGTTTATTAACATTGAAATCCACAAACATTTTAAAGAGTTTGCTTTATTAAAGAAGGCACTCATTTGTTTAGGAATTTGCACCACAAAAGAATTGTTTGGGAGTTTTTGGTGAATTCTCCGTTTGTGGGAACTAAAAAAGGTTTTATCCAGCAAATATATGTAGAAATAAGGAGAGAAATGCAGGTTGAGCATCCCTTATCTGGAATGCTGCAGTCCAAAATACTTCTAAATCTGAAATTGTCCAAAAGCCAAAATTCAGTGGCTGGGATTTGCTTTTTGATGGTTTATTGTACACCGTTTGTAAAAATGATATAAATTACCTTCAGGCTTTGTTTATAAGGTTTATCTGAAACATGCCATATATTCTCGAGTATAAGCTGAGTTTTTTAGTGCAGTTTTTAGGCTGAAAAAGCCCCCCCCCCCCTCAGCTTATATTGGGATCAGCTTATATGTGAGTATATACGGTAATTTTATTGGTATCTATTTTTTATTTTTGAAATTTGCCAGTAGCTGCTACATTTCCTACCCTTGGCTTAGACTCGAGTAAGTTTTCCCAGTTTTTTGTGGTAAAATTAGGTGCCTCAGCTTTATATTCGAGTTGACATATACTTGAGTATCTTCATGTTGAGACCTGAGTAGAATAATAGAATCATAGAATCAAAGAGTTGGAAGAGACCTCATGGGCCATCTAGTCCAACCCCCTGCCAAGAAGCAGGAATATTGCATTCAAATCACCCCTGACAGATAGCCATCCAGCCTCTGTATAAAAGATTCCAAAGAAGGAAGCTTTTAAACAGAGTCTCTTCAAGATATGTCATATTAGTATGTGTAGAGACTAGGCATGGGGAATCCATGGTTCTAAAAATACTTACAAAACTAGGGGGCACTGGTGCTTTGCTTCTAAAGTGTTTCTAAAGTTCTGCTGGTAAAAATTTCTGAACTCTAAAAGAACTTTCAAAATTTAGTTATAAATGGCAGTCCCTAATTGGTTCTGTCATAAAAATTGCCAATAACAAATTATAAAATTTTGAAAGTTCTGCTAGAGTTCTGAAATTTTCACCACCAGAACTTTAGCAATACTTTAGAAGCAAAGCACCAGCTTCAGAAACACTTTAGAAGCAAAGCACCAGTGCCCCTAGTTTTGTAAGTATTTTAGAACCATTTAGAACCATGGATTGCCCATGCCTAGTAGATACAGGTATTCCAAAATTTGGAGACATCCAAAGCACTCCTGGTTGCAAGCATTTTGGATAAGGGTTACTCAACCTACACAATAATCTTATAAATATTTTTAAAGTTTTTTTTTTAAAAAAACAGACCCTTTCAGCTGATGTCTAAAAGACCACCTTTCCTATGCAGACTTTTATGACTTCTCTGGATTTATTGACTTGGAAGTCTCAACATGTACCAAAATAGTGCTTCACTAGGTGGTATCTCTACTACAGGCTTAAACTCTATTCGACCTGCAGCAGATAAAACACAGCTTTCCATATTGTGCCTTTTCCCACTCTGCAGACCCAACTGCAGCTTCATTGGGTAAAATAACAAACCCAATTCAAGGTAAAAAAGAAAGAAGGTAATTTAACGAATCTTTGGCCATGGGAGTTCAGCTATGCATGCACAGTATACATTTCAGTCTCATTATTAAATATTCTTTTATGTTTTAGCAGGAGAGTCTGCTAGCAATACCAACTGTGTTGTCATGTAGAATAAGCGTTTGGATACCATTTAGGAGGCAAATTGTTCTCACAATAATAAGATGCCAGTTGGAAGTTCTCCCTTGAGCACCAAAATGAATTGGGCCCATCTGCCTGCTGGCATTGTGGAATCACAGAATAATTTCCAATGCTCCACAGTATCAGAATTGTGTGGCTGATGGGTAGCTGTAATGGATACGAACAAGCTGCCATTTAGTGTTTTTAAGTTGGTTAAAAATGCAGTATAAAAGCATCACATGAAGCAGGCATGACATAAAGGAAGGATTCATATTTTCAGTACTTCAACATGTCCAGAACTACTGCTGGACTCTACTTCATCCAATCCCTATATTTGTGGCTATTAGCTGCGAGCATGTTCCTGATCACCTCCTCCTCCTGTTTATATGGGTCTGCAATACATGTGAACAAAACTAAATAAACTTTCAGTAGCTGCCACGTTTTTATGATGTGCCACCAAGTGTCTGCAAGAATGTGGGTTCTCGTACGTATTTCCATATACATTACCTTACTGTATTGTTACTGGTACAGATGCTTTGTTTGTTAGCAACCAAGCAAGTGGCCCTTGAAGTGACATCATCTAAACGGGTAGGAACCTTGGATGCAAGCATTTGATTTATAGCTATTGATGAAGCTCTGACAGCTGTTTCAAAGGGAATTCCCTAGTTTGCTTTTCTTAGGTGTAAAAAAATTGTTCTCTAGGATGGCAGCCAGTAGAAGCAAAGCTCTTGAGTGTTCAGTAGTTTTCCAATAGCGCTACAAAAAAGCAGAAGCTCAGGTTCCTGATAATCCTGCCATTACCATCTAAATGTAGAGCAGGAATTGCCAACTTTCTGGGATTAGACTATTGCCCATTTTTCACCCTTGGATGTCCTCCCCTACCCTCTAGTTTAGTGGTTCTCAACCTGTGGGTCCCTAAATGTTTTGGCTTTCAACTCCCAGATAGCCTAACAGTTGGTAAACTGGGTGGGATTTCTGGGAGTTGTAGGCCAAAACACCTGGGGACCACTGCTCTAGGGACATTTTTGCCATGTTTTTGGCCTGCCTTGGGCCATTCCAGTCCCAGAAGATATTTTTGTAACAAATGATCCAGAAGTGACTTCTGGACGACTTCCAGATTTTTTAAAAAGAAGGGCATCTTTTGGATGCAAAATGTATTAGATGTATTTGGGAGCAAAAAGCGCCCCTCCCCCTCAAATTGATCTTTTTTTATAGATTGAATTGGTTATGGTTCATTGCTATTTTTGCATAATTTTAACCTGGAACAGAATTGTAATTGATTTTAGAACTGAACGCACATCCAGGTTTCAATTTTTTCCAGTTAAATGTTTTGAAGAGTACACAACATTCTATTGAATGGGGCAAACATGGCTTGTGATCAGGTTATATTAGAGAAAGCAACTTCCAGTGGCAAGTCTTGTGACGTCCTATGTATTGTGACATCAATATTTTGAGGACCATAAGTCAAACATCAGTATTTTCCTCTTTCTGTCATGTTTATTGTGGTTTAGGGCTCAAACTGTGGAAAGAAAAGTTACCATGCATTTAAACTGAAATGTCTATGCTCATTGAGCACTGTTTTTGTAGTTTACTCATCACAGGATATTTTTGTTTTTGTCCCGGTTCCATTCATTATTAGTAAAGGATTTTAAAGGCTTGTCTTTTTATGATGGAGTCCCAACACTTTTTTGTGGTATTTATTTGACGTATTTTCAAAACTTCCAGCAGGTTTTTAGAATTGGCAGCTTTATTGTACCATTACCCTATGTATACAGTCCCAGTATAGTTTTGACATCTGGTGATTTCCATAGACACTAAAGTCCTGGCTTTGCATTTTAAGAATTCTTGTGTAACTTGCTTGCATAGCTAGCCTTGTGTTCTTCATGCATACTGGCCAGAGAAGAACATAAGTCCCTTATGGCCTTCCTTCCATGTCTGTGACCCAGAACTGGGATGTTACTTCTTTTCTCTTGCTAAAAGAGAAGATATTAGATTCTCTTAACTTAACTAATGTGATTGAATTTTGCATAAAGCCAATGTAACAATTGAGTTAGATTTTCCTGTGCTTTGACTTCATTGTCTGACTTATAGTACTTGTGACAGATCAAGATTCAATAAACACTTTTTTAAACAAATGTTATTTCTTTAATGGGTGATGCATCAGTACTGTGACTGTTCTCCTATTGGGCCTTAACGTTACTTCTCAAAGGCCTTTGTGTTCATAGTTCTATCTGCATGCAAAATCCAATGGGTTTCACTCTTTCTCAAAGACATGTACCTGGTCCTTACAATTCTGCAGATTCCTGCTGCAACTTCAGCAAAAAAAAAAAAAAAGCCTCATACTACCTGTACCCAAAAAACCCAAATCAAGGCAGAGGTTGTTTTTTCCCAATTGCACGCTGAAGCCTACTGCTTTTACAAATGTGAATCATGATGAATTAATTCCCCGTGGTGATGCAGAGTAGACATTCCATCTCTATCCTTGCATTTTCTGGTGCCTCCAGAAAGTCTTGTTTATCTTGACCAGTGGTTTAACCCTTGTGCTGCCAGGACTGAAGACCGACAGGTCAGAGGTTTGAATCCGGGGAGAGCGCAGATGAGCACCCTCTGACAGCTCCAGCTTTCCATACGAGGACATGAGAGAAGCCTCCCACAAGGATAGTAAAACATCCAGGCTCCCCCTTGGCAACATCCTTGCAGATGGCCAATTCTCTCACACCAGAAGCGACTTGCAGTTTCTCAAGTCGCTCCTGACACGGAAAAAAAAATGGGAAAAAAAACAGAAGCAGTTTTTGATCTGATTGGTTTTAATCAGAACGTCAACAGATGCATTTATGAAATCTGACAATTGTTTTAACCATAAAATTTCTTACTCTTTCTCATTTGCTTAAAAACAGTGGCAGTTTAGAATCTGTAACACAATCCACCAAAAAATCAAAAACCAGGCACTTTGGGAAACAGTGGCCCCAATCCAGCTCAAGTTGCAATCAGCAACGCGTTGACAACCAACCGTTCCAGACATAGGAGTACATCCCAATTTACACACGCACAACCTACCTTTCTCTCATGCACACGCCCAGTTCAACGGGGCTCAGGAGAACATAATGACATGCAGCTGCTTTGGCAATTTTTCACAACTTTCTCCAGTTCCAACAAGGCAATTATCTTTCATTCCCTAACCCCAATGGACAGACAGGTCGACACATACAGCTAATTCTAAAAAACTATTAAAATTTCACAACATTTTATATTATTTATACATATATTAAAAATGAGGTAAGACATCCTGCCCAGAGGAGGCATTCTGGACCCTCCCATCTCCCAAAGGTTCCTTTCCAGCTGTAGTGCAGGCTTTATTGCTCTGTCTTTGGATGGATGATGTCTGGCTGCAAGGTAGGCAGAGTCCTTTTGTTATTGCCTTTAATAGTGGCCAACAGGGTTGCAAGGTTTTGCTCCTTGTCATCATCCCAGGGTGCAACCCTTGGAGGCCAGTCTAGCAAGTGGGAGAGGTGGTGATGGGGCTGTGAAGATATGGAAGGCTGCCGGGAGTCGAACACATGGCCACTGAGACAGGGAAGCTGAAGACAAACTGGGAAGTTGGGGTGGAAGTGGTCTTCCCCCTCTCTCTTAATGTTCCCGAGGGGCTGGCAGCCTCAGCAGCACATGAAGTAGCCAGTACTTGGGACTCAAACTGAAGAAGCTGTCCCATGAAGCTGAAGTTGGGAGAGATGATGCTCCGGCGTTGCTTGACAAACTCAAAGGCCTCCTCGAGCTTCACGCGCTTCTTCATGATCAGGTAAGCTAAGCAGATGGTGGCCGATCGGGAGATGCCAGCTTGGCAGTGCACAAGGACCCGGCCTTGGCACATCTTCACAGAGTCTGGGGAGAAGACAGCAGAGCCAAGGCGTCAGCATACACAACAGGTAAAGGCAAGGCCAGAGAAATCTTGACTGTAGCCTAAGCTTTGAGAGCATACATCACTGGCCACTGAAATCATTCATACTTTTCGGGGTAGTTTTGTGAGTTTTTGAAGCCAATTTACTCCCGGTTGTTGATATGGTCTCAATATTGTGTGAACAATGCTCAGCAATAAGTGTTTGATTTCTCTGCCAGTTGTAAGAGATGCACTGAATTTTAGCTCCTCAAAAAGTAAGAGTGAGCGCAACGGTTAAGAAAGGCAACGGTGGCCCTCCAGATAAAACATGCCAAACAACTTCTATCTTAGGGAGAGATTATGAGAAATTCACAGATGGAGGCTCACAGTTGCCTCCTTCTCATCTCTGTGTGCGTATGTCTTTCTGACACATGTACAGACAATTGGACATGCATGCCGAATTATCTACCTATACAGGTGTCAGAATTCAATTTTTGTTGTCAAATGAAACAGAATTTTATTTTATTTTTATTTGATGCACTATGGATCGCAGTTTTGGCGATCGCTAGATATAAATATTAACTACTAGCCGCCCCCAGCCATGCGTTGCTGTGGCCCAGTCTGGTGATCTGGAAAATAATGTAATGAGAAAGTGTTCGTTTCTAATATATGTAATTTCTTTATGCTTGTGGGCAAACAGTATTTCTTGTTGTTTTTTATTAGTGTTGAGGTAGAGATTGTCTGGTTTGCCTACTCTGGAACATGCAACATATAATTGTCCTTCTTTAGGGGCCCCTTTCAAGTCTATGATACTATATCTGTCATATACATGTGTGTGTGAATCATATATATCTATATCTATGGCTGGATGGCTCTTTGTCAGGAGGGCTTTGATTAGCTGTCCCCTGCCATACGTTGCTGTTGCCCAGTCTGTGTATACATGTGTTTTGTGTGTGTATATATGTGTATATGTGTGCGTATATTTGTGTATATGTGTATATATATGGTTTTGCGCATGTGTTGTAATGCATTTTTTTGTTTTTTCGCTTTTTAAGTCTCTTCCGCTGTGTTTTTCAGTGGTTTTTTTTAGTGATGGTCACTCATTGGCGCGATAGGTGTCTTGTGTCCAAATTTGGTGTCAATTGGTCCAATGGTTTTTAATTTATGTTAATCCCACAAACATTACATTTTTATTTATATAGATTTCATTTGCACTCTATTACTGGTGGAGTACACTACCTAATGATGCTTCTCGGTTCAATGAAAACCCTTCTTTTAAGAATGGTCTTTGATTTATACAAAGCATCAATGTGTGGCAACTTCTTCACAAACAGAAATCACCCTTTCATTTGAAACCACAGGATCAATACAAGATAAACATACATATGCAAAGTAGCCCTAGGGAATCTGTATGCCTGTTTTGCAAATACCATTCATGCTGCGGGAGCTATAGCAACAGTAAGCAATGGCAAGGGCTTCTTTCATCAGGCTTCAAGAAAGCACGTCTACCTCTCCAAATGGAGAACGGCTTCATTTATTCACCTTGTTTGGAACCTAATGCAGACCCACACACACGTACCACACGACTGCCTTTATATGACATGCACCAAGAGCTCTGGGAAATGTATTTCCCAAGACTATTGTCAGGTGACAGTAGTTCTCAGACAACATTTTCCCCAGTGGTCCTGTTGCCATAGCAATGCACCAGGCATCTGGGCAGAGGTTTCTCTTTCTGTTCCAGCCAAAGCTGGAAAGGGAAAAGAAACAGGGAAAGGATGGAGGGGAGGGAAATCAAATTCTTCTATGCCTCTTATTTTATCTCAAGTCTGAAGAGAGTTGGGACCACAATGCACAGAATAATTCAAGCTTTACTTAGTAATTCCCACCTGAATGCAAGAGAGACTAGACACAGGGATTTATGTATGCATGTTATTATGTAATGCAAACCGTATCATGTTGATACCCACTTTCTGCATGAGCACCTTCTTTTTGTAATGAAATTCCTAGGTCTAGTCTCTCTTGCTTACAAAAAGCAGGTGCTCACACAGAAAATGGGTATCAACATGATACAGTTTGTATTACATAATACCATGCATACATATAATATAATGGGGCTCAGTAACTTACATTATAAGCAAATCTATATAATAAAAAATGTAATGTTTGTTTGTGGGATTAACTTAAGTCAAAAAACACCAAATGAATTGCCACGAAATTTGTACACAATACACCTATCAGGCCAACAAGTCACCGTCACTCATAAAAACACTGAAAAACACAGTGGAAGGGACTTAAAAAACAAAAAAAATGCAAAAAGATGTGGCAGTGCATGTGCAATACGACTCCCCCAGCAAACAAAACACACAATAGCATATCAACAGATAGATAGATAGATAGATAGATAGATAGATAGATAGATAGATAGATAGGAGAGGGGGAGAGAGATCTGGTGGACTGCTGAGAGTTACAATCCAAGAATAGGTAGAGAAGGAAGAAAGGAGAGAAAGCTAAAGGGAAAGAAAAGGGGGAAGGAAGGAAAGAAAGGGAAGGAAGGAAAGAAAAAAAAGAAAGGAGGAGAGAAAGAGGGAGGTTGGCCACAGCAACGCGTGGCGGGCACGGCTAGTAAAGGTATAAAAGCTGTATTGTGAACATGTCCAGGTGCCATGGAAGGGAATGGGCCCAGGCAGGAAGATATACAAGTGACTTACTCAGCCTAAAGTGAACCACAAGGTGTAGCTTAGTGTGAGATGAAGGCTTACTTTAAGGTAGCTGTCTTCAACCTGCGGCCCTCCAGCTGTGTGGGCCTCCAACTAATAGAAGTCCTAGCCAGCTTGTCTAGTGGTCAGGGATTATGAGAGTTGGGGGCAAATAGCTGGAGGGCCACAAGTTGAAGAGACCTGCTTAAAGGTCTTCCTCCAGTACTCATTTGCTTCAGAATTCAGAACTGGATTCCCCCACCATCCATGCTTTAGCCCCAAAAGCATCACACGTACCTATGTATTCAATTGCTTCCATGAACCAGGAGCTGATGTCAGTTTTGTGGTTATCTTCCACCGGAATAGACTTGTACTGAAAGTGTCCTTCAAAGTGGTTTGGGCAGTCTGACGAGACGTTCAACAAAGCTGTGATCCCCAATGCATCCAGCATGTCCCTCCTAGCTGCATGATGAGCACTGCCCAGGAAGAGGAAAGGAAGGATTTCCACTGGGCCACCCTGATCACGGGAAGGAAGACAGAAAGAGCCATCACTATGAGACGAGGGATATAGGAGATCCTGGTTGAGAAGAAACCTTGTGGGTGGGGGGAATCAGTGGAAAGAGTTGCAGTCCCATCCCCTCTTCCTCATTTCTTCTTTCAAGGAGGGCTTTTGCTAAGAACATTTTTAGGATATTTTGTAGAAGCTCAAAAAGAAATCTAAATTTTGGCAGCAAGGCCATTTGCTGGGACAAGAAAAGCTGAGGCATGTTTATGCATCATAAACATTAAGACAATGTGCCTATTTTGAGAGCTCATATGGTGGCGCAGTGGGTTAAACCGCTGAGCTGCTGAACTTGCTGACCGAAAGGTTGACTTTTTGAATCTGGAGAGCAGGGCGAGCTCCCTCTCTTAGCTGCAGTTTCTACTAACCTAACAGTTCAAAAACATGCAAATGTGAGATCAATGGGTACCGCTTCGGCAGGAAGGTAATGGTGCTCCATGCAGTCATGGCCACATGACCTTGGAGATGTCTATGGACAACACCGGCTCTTGGGCTTAGAAATGGAGATGAGCACCATCCCCTAGAGTCAGACACGACTAGACTTAATGTCAGGGGGAAACCTTTACCTTTACTATGGATAGCTGGTGGAAAAACAAGGAGTTGTTTTTGTTTTGTTTTGTTTTTTACTATTTACTTTCTTTGAAGAGTTCTTCCTCCCAAGGTGCATCTCCACTGTAGAACAAATGCAGTTTAACACCTCTTTAGCTGCCATGACCCAATGCCATGAAGACACCAGCACTCTTTGGCAAATAACACTACAGTGTACCCTCGCTACTTCGCGGTTCACTTTTAGCAGACTTGCTGTTTTGTGGGTTTTTGAAAATATTAATATAAATATTAAATATTTACATCCAGTGGAGGCCAGGGACCCCAGAAGTGAGGTGGACTGAGGCACAGCTGCCTGTGTGGCTTTGGAGTCTCTGCGGAGGCCAGGGAGGCAGGCAGGTGCCCTTGGGATGGGCCGGGAGGCAGGTAAGGAAGCACGGGTAAGAAAATAATACATAAAATATATAAAATAATGTATAAATATTAAAATTAATATGGCGTCCCTACTTCGTGGATTTTCACTTATCTCGGGTAGTCCTGGAGTGGAACCCCCGCAATAAGTGTTTCCATGTAGTCTCACTTTTGATCTACTGATTGTTTTGGACTTGCAACCATTCGGGGGGGTTTTCCTTGAAACAAGAACCATAAAGGGCCTCAGGTTGGCAACCTCTATCCTGAATCATAGGAAAGTCACCAAACTCCTACAGACAGACACAAGTCATTTCCTCTGAAATGACAAATTGTGTTACTGTTGGCACACACCAGGATACCTACACATCGGAGTTAAGAATGTAGGGATAGGACCAGCGGTCAGTTTTCTATCTGGGACCCCAATGACTATTACAAATCCCCCACCCTCAAAAAAACCAGAAGAGCCCTGGAGCTCAAAATTCTGCTCTTGAAAAACAATGATCCTTTATGTAAAGTAGAGCAGGAGAGGAGCTATTTAAGTGGTGACCTGTTCCTCTTACTTTCCTTCCAGAACAGTAGTTCTCAACCTGTGGGTCCCCAGAGGTTTTTGCCTTCAACTCCCAGAAAACCTAACCGCTGGTAAAATGGCTGGGATTTCTAGGAGTTGGAAGCCACCACACCTGGGGACCCTCAGGTTGAGAACCACTGTTCCAGAAGAAACTATTTTGAAGAGTTTGGAGGATCTGAGGGCCACAAAATGTCCCCGAGAGCCAAAGAAGGAAACTTTGCCTATTCCCGTTCTTAGTGTTTGAGAACAACTTCAGGTTTAAATGGGGAGAATGACTGGAAACCAACCTGATCGTACTGCGGTGTCCCACAGGAACTGCAGCTATGCTCAAGACGTTCAATGGCGGCTGGCAAGGAAAAAGCGGCAGGCGATTTCATCTTTATACAGAATTCTGGATATTCTGCATGGAATCTCTCATAGCCACCTGAAAGTAATAATAATTGCACCATATTACACTGCAGCACTATTTTAGGCAGCCACAAAATACTCCGTGGTAACACACATGATCCAGATCAATTAAGTCAGGTATTACAGGTCTCTAACTCCCACCAACTCCTCCAGCCTGTGTCTTTTCTGTCAAGAAGAAAAATAATCTCCAGCTTGAAGTCAAAGCCGGCTTTGGACAAGCAGTCAGATGTGGTATCAACTCAAAGCACAAATCAGAGAGCTGGGGAGAAGTGTCCTCCAATATCAAGGAAACACAACAAATGGAAGTGAAAAATGGAGGTACAAGCAGCAGGATCAAAAACCCTTCTAGCATATTACCTATTTGATTCGGGGGTTCAGCTGATAGACAAAAGAGCCTGTGGCCAAGCATGAACCAAATCATAATTAATTTGTTGAGATGTTGTCAACACACATGATCCAGCAGACTCCAAATACGATTAGTAAGAAGTTGCTGTAAGTGAACGTCATTTGCTAAACAAAATAGATGCAAAAATGATGTGAGCAGAACGGAAACAGCACTGCAAATCAAAAGCACATCCAGGGAATATCTCCCAGATTTGAACCACACAGAGGAGGGCACTAACCATTCAACAATTATTAAGGGACACTCAAAACTGAGGTAGGACCCTCTGAATCAATATTTAATTTCGAGCACTGGGACTCTCATATTCTGCCCCATGTAGAAGCAGATGTCACACATGACATCACACAGAAATCTTGGGAGGATAAAGACATGTTAGAGCAGCCAAGAGTGCACGGCTGTTGTGGATGGAGCAAATGCTATGCACTCTTGGCTGCTCTAAAATTTCCCAATCCTCCCAAGATTTCTGGGGCTGTGCCACCCTTTAAATGGTTTGTATTCCACCAAGAATCCAGAGGTCAATGATAACAAATGCAAAATAATATGTGAACTGGCTCCATATTTTCAGAATTCTCAAGGGGCCATTTGGCAAGGCATGGCTTCACATTTTCCTAACAGCAAATTTAAGTATGGAAGGTGCTCCATCACCAGGCAGGAACAGAGTTTGCATCTATGTCAGGGTTTTTTTCCCCCATGTTGAGAAACCGCAAGTCGCTTCTGGTGTGAGAGAATTAGCCATCTGCAAGGATGTTGCTATGTGTTACCATCCTGTGGGAGGCTTCTCTCATGTCTCTGTATGGGAAGCTAGAGATGACAGACGGGAGTTCACCCCGCTACCGGATTTGAAATGCCACCTTTCAAGTCAGGAGTCCTGCTGGCACAAGTGTTTAACCCATTGCACCACTAGGGGCTCCATTTACATCTGGTTGCCTCTTGTGTTTAGTATGTGGGTTGCTGTAGCTGCTAAACAATTAAATGTAGGCTAGATGAAACTCAAGGTTGGTAAAATAGCCTATTCAAACTACGGTATGTTGGAAATTTCTGACCATGCCCCTGAATTTCCCTTCCACTTAATTTTCACCACTTTCACCCATGGCCTCCATGTGGGATTGAAATGTATGTCAAGAAATGAAGTGCCAATTTGTAGGAACAGAAGTGCAACCACCATCCATATGTGTGCATATGCGCCTTCAAATAGCCTGCTGACTTATGGTGGCCTCGAGAATTTCATATGGTTTTCTCAGGCAAAGAATAGCTCAGTTTTGCAAGTTCTTTCTTCTGAAGTGTAGCCTACAGCACCTGGTAGTCAATGGCAGTCTCCTACCCAAATACTCACCAGAGCTGACCCTGTTTAGCTCCAACTGCTTAATCAGAAATCAGCTCCACTTAAGTTTACTGAAACTAGCCTTCAGGTTAGTTAAAACCAAAGGGACAATTCAACAACAAACTTATACTCTTTAGTATGCAGTGGAACAAATCAAGTACGAGGGTTGAATGAAAAGTAATGCCTCCACCTTCGTCACTCCTCAAAAGATGACAGTACTGGTATGCGGCAGGTACTGGCTTGTTCAGTAGACTTTCCTCTACAGTTCCATTTTGGTGGGAAGCCTTAGCATTGAATGTTGTGTTGTTAAAGTGCGAAGTATGGAACCCTGTGCAGACGGTCCGGTCAATGCGACTTAAGCAACGTACAGTCATTGAATTCTTGACAGCAGAAGGTGTCATCCCAAAGGAGATTCATCAGAGAATGCAAGCTGTTTATGGTGATTGTGTTGATGTGAATACTGTGTGTCGTTTGGCGAGAAAGTTTAAAGATGTTGAGGCGGGAACATCTGACTTGCATGACAAACAAAGAGTTAGACATCCTGTGACAGCAACCACCGAGTTTCACAAGCAAAAGATTGACAGATTGATTCAGGATAATCATCACATCACTCAGAGAGAAATTTCAAGCATAATCGGCATTTCACAAGAACATGTGGGTCACATTATTGCTTTTCTTGGCTATCGGAAGATCTGTGCACAATGAGTACCCAGGATGCTGATGCCTGAAATGAAAGTGCACAAACTTGAAACTTCAGAGACTGGATCTCACCACCATACGACATCCTCCATACAATCCAGATTTAGCACTGTCTGACTTTGATCTGTTCCCAATAATGAAAGAAGATCTGTGCGGACATCATTATGCTTCTGATGAAGACGTTGAGAGAACAGTGAGATGCTGGTTGCGGAAACAGAGTGTTGACTTCTGTGACGGCTTCAGAAAACTTGTTCATCGTTGGCAGAAATGTATCTAATTGTCTGGTGATTATGTGGGAAAGTGAATAGTGGTAGTTAAAGATCTAAGGATTATTTCTGTGTTTGGTTTATTAAAATATTCCCATCCAAACCCAAGTAACAAAGGTGGAGGCATTACTTTTCAATCAACCATTGTACATTAGATTGCAGTGTTACATTACACACAAAAGTGCTTTGTTTTTTGTTGCTGGAAAGAAATCCTGTTTGCTTGTGAACCTTGGAGATAATAGAAAGAACAGTTCATATCCCAAGACAGCAGCACTCTAAAGCTTCTATTTAAAAAGAAAACACAATTTGAAATGTTGTTGTTGCATGCTAAACCTATCACAGGGTTTTTGACAAGATTTGTTTTTGGGATTTGCCTTTGCCTCCTTCTGAGGCTGAGAGAATGTGACTTGCTCTAAGTGGATTTTCATGACTGAACAGTGCTCCAAACCCTTGTTTCCAGAGTTGTCGCCCAGCAATCATGCCACTACATCATGCTAGCTCTCATTTTAAGCAAAAGAGACTTTGTAATATTATGTTCCAAAGTTTCAAAAGACAACGCTGCATCTGTCTAATCAATGAACCAGTTATTGCCACACACACACACACACACACACACACACACACACACACACACAAGCCAGTCCCATGCACACCCGAACTCTGCTTTGGAAGCTTAGGGACCCTGTTGAACAGGCTTAAGGGTGGCAAGATGCAGCAAGATGGAAGGAAGGGATTTTTTTTCACACAAGCAGACTCTGACTATTCTGCCCTGAGACAAACTGAATTTCTGCACCATAAATACATTTTGCAAACTAGGCCAAATGGACTAACTGTCATTTCATCAGAAGAGAACACTCTCAGGCACTTTCAGCGGGCATTGCCTAGAAGGCACTTAAAAGTATAATGTCTGGGTGAATATAATCCAGATTAAGACGAACACTACCCAACACACATTTTGGTGTCTCCAATGTTAGACATGTTTCTGGGTATATTTGACCTTCTGATTCCAAAAATGGCAACAGTTCCCACCTATCAGTTCTAGTTTTTGATATACAGAACATATGCTATTTAGCAGTCTTCATCTGCTCAACCATAAGAAATCATGCTAACCATATTTAAGAAACTAGAGCTGATTTGCTCTATACAATACAATTTTCTGAATCTGCCCCGAGTAAGCCCAGGAACAGGTGAGAAACCAAAACACCAAGAAAATATTATTATTATTTTACTGACACAAAAACACAGTATGTCACAGCAAACGAGATATGTATGTTGGATTTCGTATCACAAGTCGAACACTTCCCAAGCGTCTAGGACTGTGTGATGTATTTTTGAATGATGTGTTCAGATTCAAGTAAGGAGGTCTTTTGTAGTTGACAGATCGTGATTTCGTCAATGTTTATTGTATCAAAATGCCTGCTGAGATCCTTTGGCACGGCACCCAGTGTGCCGATGACCACTGGGACCACCTGTACTGGTTTATGCCAAAGACTTTGTAGTTCGATTTTGAGTTCCTGGTAGTGGCAGAGTTTTTCCTGTTGTTTTTGACATAGAACATGGTGAAGAATGCTGGGAGTTGCAATCCAGCAACATCTGGAGGGTTGCATTAAATCTGGCCATGCGACCACCTATTATACTATGGGAGCCTGCAAAAAATCCTGCAAATCTCTTGGAAAGACAGGCGGACAAATGTCAACTTTCTGAAAGAAGCAAAGACCACTAGCACTGAAGCGATGCTCCTCCGCCATCAACTCCATTAGACTGGCAACATTGTCCAAATGCCCGATCATTGTCTCCCAAAGCAGCTACTCTACTCCAAATTCAAGAACAGGAAATGGAATGTTGGGGGACAGGAAAAGAGATTTAAAGATGGGCTTAGCAAACCTTAAAAACCGTGCCTAGACACTGAGAACTGGGAAGCCCTTGCCCTTGAGCTCCCTAGCTGGAGGTCAGCTGTGACCAGCAGTGCAGCAGAATTCAAAGAGGCATGAATGGAGGGCGAAAGGGAGAAACATCCCAAGAGGAAGGTACGTCAAGCCAACCCCAACCGGGTCCACCTTCCATCTGGAAACTGATGTCCTCACTGGGGGAGAAGATGCGGATCAAGAATAGGGCTTCACAGCAACATACAGATCCACTGCCAAGACACCTCATCCAGAAGACAATCATCCTAAGGTATCTTTAGGGATTGTAAAGTCAGGGGTCCTCAAACTAAGCCCTGGGCACTGGATACGGCCCTCCAAGGTCATTTACCCAGCCCTCACTCAGGGTCAACCTACGTCTGAAATGACTTGAAAGCACACAACAACAACAACAACAACAACAACAACAACAAACCTATCTCATCAGCCAAAAGCAGGCCCACACTTCCCATTGCAATACTAATACGATTATATTTGTTAAAATTGTTTTTCATTTTAATTACTGTATTGTTTTTAAGTGGGTTTTTTTCACACTACAAATAAGATATGTGCAGTTGCATAGGAATTCATTCATGTTTTTCAAATTACAATCCGGCTCTCCAACAGTTTGAGGGACTGTGACCTGGCCCTTGGTTTAAAAAGTTTGAGGACCCCTGGCCTAAGTAAAGCAAGTAAGTAAAGTAAGTAACAAAATTTTAAAAATGTTCTGTTCCTGGTTGCAAAGTGTTATTTCCTGTTTAATTGTGTGGCACTTCCTTTGAAAGTAGTTGTTATACTCCAGTAGCTTCGTTTTTGTGGCAACCACAAACTATGTTGAATTGGTTGAGACTCAACAAGATATTCACTGAAAAATTATAGCAAAATGTGCTGTAGAATGTCCCACAAAAACAAAGTTTTTGCAGTTTAATAAACCTTTTCCATGTTTTAAAGGCAAAACCAATTAGGAAATGACATTTATAACCCAGGAACAAAACTCGTGTTACATAACTGTATTTGACAACTATCAAAATATTAAAGAAATCATATCCGACTAAGAACTGGCCTATTAAACCTTCATACCACAAACACCTTTTCAGAATGATCATTGCCGCTGTCTTCTTTCTGTTAACAGTTCAGATACTTGTTTCTTTTGTAACTCTAGGCTAAATATAATTGATTACAGAGTATCAGAGCCAAGCAGAAGAGGATAGTTAATTGTCCACATTTATGGCAACTTTTCCGAATACTTGTATATATTAAACCAACAATTTAAAGTGAATTTCACTGCTCCACAACTTTTAGAGAGTGGGTTATAATCAGCATTAGTCCAAAAACATAAAGGTAAAGGTTTCCCCTTGACATTAAGTCATGTCAGACTCTAGGGGTTGGTGCTCATCTCCATTTCTAAGCCAAAGAGACGGCGTTGTCCGTAGACACGTTCAAGGTCATGTGGCCAGCATAACTGCATGGAGCGCTGGTACCTTCCCACCAGAGCAGTACCCTATTGATCTACTCACATTTGCATGTTTTTGAACTGCTAGGTTGGCAGAAGCTGGAGCTAACAGTGGGAGCTTATCCTGCTCCCCGTATTTGAACTGCCTACCTTTCGGTCAGCAAGTTCAGCAGCTCAGCGGTTTAACCCGCTGTGCCACTGCAGCCCTTGCAGCCCCAAACATATGCATTTTATTATCCTCTTAAAGCTTTAAAAATATTTCAGTCTGATTTGACAGGAACACATTTAGAACAATCCCAGCTTTGCAATGGGTATGACAGAGAGCAATGCAAGACACCTGGAACAGGTGTACCACACGCTCAAGGATTTCCATTTTAAATGTCAGAGGGGAAATTAGCTTCCCTCTTCTTCGGTGGTATAAAGTACCAAGCAGAGAAAGCAATAAAGAAATGTCTGGTTACAGTATTTACATACATGCCACATAGTTTTATTGGATGGCTTTGCAACTATGGAAGATAAATATAGTCATTAGGTGTCACTCAGAAGCCATGAGCAACCATGCGATGGCAAGGGAGAGTCTCTGGACTACGAGCGCAGCAGTAGATTTTATTTTCTGACCACTGCTTACCTTAAGATGTTTCTGGTTCCTAAATTAACATTTGTTTAGCATTTTTTTAAAGGAGGAAGGCTCAATTCACCCAAACTTGGGAAAGTTACCTTTTGGATTACAACTCTTCAAACTCCCCTTATGGGCCAGGGACTTCTGGGAACTGTCACCCACAAAGTAGCATTTCCAAACTCACAATCAATAAAACTTAGAAGGCCAATTTTGCATCTGAAGGCTCATTTTCCAATATCGTTGGATTTAAAAGGATCTCAGAGATGGAAAGGAGCTTAATCTGCAGAAATGCTGCCAGCTGATCAACCAGAAAGGAAACATGGAGAATTACTACTATATATGATGGCTGCAGTGAGAATAATCTATGCCCAGAGATGGAAAGTATCAGCAAGCCAGATGAAAGAAAAATGGCTTACGAAGATCTGTGAATGAGCTGAGATGGACAAAAGGACAATAAGGACTAAGGAGAAATCCTTGATTAATTATAAGACAGGCTGAAACTTAGGCCCCTTCTACACTGTCATATTAAACCAGTTCAAAGCAGACAATCAGGAACTAGATTATATGGAAGTAGGATCTGTGGCTCTGGCCAGCTATATTGATACATATTTTCTTAGAATCATGGAGTTAGAAGGGAACACAAGGGCCATCCAGCCCAACCCCCTGCCATGCAGGAAAAGCACAATCAAAGCACTCCTGACAGATGGCCATCCAACTTCCAAAGTTTCCAAGGAAGGAGCTTCTACCAGTAGGCATGGGCAATCCATGGTTCTGAATGGTTCTAAAGTACAGTACTTACAAAACTTGGGGGAAACTTGTGCTTCGCTTCTAAAGTATTTCTAAAGCTGGTGCTTTGCTTCTAAAGTGTTGCTAAAGTTCTGGTGATGAAAACTTCAGAACTCTAACAAAACTTTCAAAATTTCATTATAAATGGCAGTTTCTAATTGGTTCTGTCATAAAAATCGCCAATAACAAAATAATAATGAAAATTTTAAATTTTAAAGGAACACTTTAGAAGCAAAGCACCAGTGCCCCCTAGTTTTGTAAGTACTGTACTTTAGAACCATTTAGAACCATGGATTGCCCATGCCTAATGGTAGAAGCTCCTTCTTTGGAAACTTTAGAAGCTAGATGGCCATCTGTCAGGAGTGCTTTGCTTCTAAAGTGTTGCTAAAGTTCTGGTGGTGAAAACTTCAGAACTCTAACAAAACTTTCAAAATGTCATTATTATTTCATTATTGGTGATTTTTATAATTAGGAGGTGCCATTTATAACAAAATTTTGAAAGTTTTGTTAGAGTTCTGAAATTTTCATCACCAGAACTTTAGAAACACCTTAGAAGCAAAGCACCAGCACCACCTAGTTTTGTAAGTACTTTAGAACCGGGGTTGTTGTAGGTTTTTCAGGCTGTATGGCCATGTTCTAGAAGCATTCTCTCCTGACGTTTCACCTGCATCTATGGCAGGCATCCTCAGAAGTTGTGAGGTCCTTCAGAACCATTTAGAACCATGGATTGCCCGTGTTTATCTACCAGACTCCAAGGCAGAGAGTTCCACTGCTGAATAGCCCTTACAGTCAGGAAGTATTTCCTAATATTCAGGTAGAATTTCCTTTCCCGTCATTTGAACCCATTGCTCCACTGAGTCCTAATCTCTAAAGCAAATCCTAACTTGTATCGGTCCATTTTCAAACTTTCTACAACTTCTGCTTCATTTAAAAAAAAAACAGGAACCACAACATGGGAGAAAAAAGCGATGCCACAGAAAAGCACTCCTTTTGTGGCATTCACAACACATTGTCACAAGAAGATACAAATCGGCATAAGGTTTTGTTCTGCCAGGCACATGCATGTATCTAGGGGCAGTGGGAAGGAGGGCTATAAATGGACTCAATGGCTCCTGCTGTCCCCCGGCCGAGGCCCTCCAGGGAACAATGGGGCAGCAGCATCCCCCAGCCCCCTTTCCCTTCCACGCCAGCCAGGATGTTTGGTAGTTCAAAAGGTCACCCGCAGCAGAGAGAA
The DNA here is from genome assembly GCF_037176765.1 of Anolis sagrei. NCBI lineage: Eukaryota > Metazoa > Chordata > Lepidosauria > Squamata > Anolidae > Anolis > Anolis sagrei. Next base: position 195,037,954 of record NC_090022.1, read on the forward strand.
AGAGACAGAGAGAGCTATAAAAGGGAAGTCAGGCAGGAAACAACCTCCAGATACAATACACTCCCTCCTCCTATCTCCTTTTTCCACTGTTTTCAAGATCCAGGCCATGTGCGTGTGTATATAACACAAGTGCCATCATGTCCCCTGTCCCTTTCTGGCAATTCCTGTAAATTTCACAGGGTTTTCTTATGAAAGGAAGGGTCTCTTCTAGGGCTGGTCCCACACTGCAAAATTAATTAACGCACTATCTGACTCAATACTATGGGAGACCTGGGATTTGTAGTTTGCTTAGACCTCCAGTACTCTTTACAAAGACTGAGGACCTTGTAAAACTACAACTTTTTTTAACTGCAAAGTATGAAGTCTTAATGGCCATCTGTCGGGGGTGTTTTGAATGCAATTTTCCTGCTTCTTGGCAGGGGTTGGACTGAATGGCCCATGAGGCCTCTTCCAACTGTATGATTCTAAGAGTGGTGTCAAACTCCAATAGTTCTCCAGGTAAGATGAGGCCTATGCTTGCTTTGTTTTTTTGCACCATAACAAACAAAGCAAGGAATTCATAACAGGAGTCAAAATAAAACTGGCATCAGAATTAAGCAATTAGCTTGGCGATAGAGGAACGGGGGGGGGGGGGGGTCTTCAAAATTAGCCTGAGACTAGATCTACACTGCCATATAATCTAGTTTCTGAATCCAGATTATCTGCTTTGAACTGGTTTATGTGAATCCAGTTCAAAGTAGATGATCTGGGTTCAAAAACTGAATTATAGAGCAATGTTGATTGGGGTCTGAGAGATACAAGGAGCCCCAAGGAGAGAAGGTTAATACATTATTATTATTATTATTATTATTACTATTATTACTATTATTACTATTACTACTACTAGCTGTACCCGCCACACATTGCTGTGGCCAACCTTCCCTCTTTCTCTCCTGCTTTCTCTCCTTCCTTCCTTCCTTCCTTCCTTCTCTTTTTTTCTTCTCTCTTTTCTTCCTTCTCCATCTCTTTCCTTCCTTGCCCTCCATTTTTCTCTCCTTTCTTCTTTCTCTAACTATTCTTGGACTGTAACTCTGAACAATCCTCCTGATTGATCTATCTACCTACTATCTATCTCTATGTAATCTATATCTATCTTATCTATTTGGAGGATTGCTAGGAGTTGCAGTCCAGGAATAGGAAATATGTATGGACTGGGATGCTCTCAAAGAAACCCAAGGAGAAGAAAGCTTGCAGCTTGGAAGCAGAACATTTGGAGCATCCTCCTCCCCTAAAGGGCCTGGTCTGGGGAATGCTGGGAGCTGTCATTTTCGCACATGCGCCGTGTCGTCATTTAGCTTTTTGGGTTTTTAAGTCCTTTCTGCTATTTTTTTGGGAGGGGTTTATGAGTGATGGTCACTCGTTGGTCTGTTAGGGGTGTAGAGTCCAAATTTCATGTCAATTTGTCCAGTGGTTTTTGAGTTATCTTAATCCCACAAACGAACATTACATTTTTATTTATATAGATGATGATGATGATGATGAAGATGATGATGATGATGATTATTATTACAAAACCCACACTTCTCTGGGGCTAAAGCAAGCATGGGCCAACTTTCTAACTTGGGGGCCCAGAGCGGGGTGGGCTGGTTAGGGAGGGGGTTGATGATGGATGGGAGAGAAAAAGTGTATCCATGAGACACCCCCCCCCCTTTGCCAACTCCTGACATAGAATCCTAGAATCCTCAAGTTGGAAGAGACCCCCAAGGAGCACCCAGTTCAACCCCCTGCCATGCAGGATGACACAATCAAAGCACTCCCAATAGACAGCCTCTGTGAAAAGCCCCCAGAGTAGGAGACTCCACACTCCTAAGGCCGCCTATGCCGCTCTCCAGGAAGTTCTTTCTAATCTTTTCAGCTGAATCTCTTTCCCTGCCATTTGAACCCATTGCTCCCTTGTGCCTTGGTCTCTAGAGCAGCAGAAAGTTAGCCCCCCCCCCTTCCCTCAATGGGACACTCTTTGAAATCTTGAAACATGGCTCTCATGTTCCTTCCCTACCTTTTCTTCTCCCAGCTAAACATCCCCCAAAGAGGAAAGGAGGAAGGAAAAGGAGAAGGGAGGAAGGGAGGGGAGAGAGAAGGAAGGAAAGACAAAGGAAGGAAGGAAGGAAGGAAGGAAGGAAGGAAGGAAGGAAGGAAGGAAGAGAATAGAAGGAGGGAGGGGAGGGAAGAGTGAAGGAAGGAAAGAAAGACAAAAGGGAAGGCAGGAAAAAGAGGGAAGGATGGAGAAAAGAGGGAAGGAAGGATGAAAGGATGGAAAGGAGGGAAGGAGAACAAGGGAAATAAGGAAGGGAAGGAGGAGGGGAAGGGAGACAGAAGGAAGGATAGGATCCATTCAATTATGAGTCGCCAGTTGGCTGAGAAAGGCGGTACACAAATACAGTAAGTAAGTAAATAAATAAATAAATAATAGGATGGTGAGAGAGAGGAAGGCCTGAGGAAAGAGCTCAAGGGGCCGCATCAGGCCCCCGGGCCTGGTTTTCCCCTTACCTGGGCTAAAGCCAGTTGGGACCCTAAGATCAAGTCACAAGTTGCTGTGGTTTTTAACTTTGAATGTGTTTTAATGGTTTTAAACTGGGAATTTAAAAAATACTGTTTTATATTTAATCCTGTTTTATTGTTTGCATAGTTTTATATTTTAAATTGTATGCTGAGCCACTTTGAGTCTCCTACAGGAGAGATAAAGTGGGATATAGAGGAGGAGGAGGAGGAGAAGGAGGAGGAGGGTGGGTAAGATAACAGGAAGTGAGAGAAATCTACCCTTAGGAAGGGATATTCCCTCCTGAAGGAGTTACCATGGGGAAAAGGGGTCTCCCCTGAAGCTTTATCACATTCACAAGTCATTTTTTTTTTCAAAATCCAATTATCACAGAGACAGAAAACAAGACAAAAAATCTTCTGAAGAGGAGCACAGACACCAAAACAAACACCACATGGGGTATTAACCCTTCCCTATCTGATGCAAAGATTATATTTCTCATACACACACACACACACACAAAGTATTTGATATAATATATCTATATATACAAGAATGCTCTGTGCATAATGAGTACCTTAAAAACCAAAGAACCAATGAACGAAATCACACCAAATTTGGCAGCAAAACGTCTCACAACACAAGGAGTGACCATCACTCAAAAATATGATTTTGTCATTTGGGAGTTGTAGTTGCTGGGATTTACAGTTCACCTACAATCAAAGAGCATTCTGAACCCCACCGACAATAGAATTAGACCAAACCTGGCACACAGTTCTCCCACGACCAACAGAAAATACTGGAAGGGTTTGGTGGGCAGTGTCCTTTGGTTTTGGAGTTGTAGTTCACCTACATCCAGAGATCACTGTGGACTCAAACAATGATGGATCTTCACCAAACTCTACGCGAATACTCAATATGCCCAAATGTGAACACTGGTGGAGTTTGGGGAAAATAGACCTTGACATTTGGGAGTTGTGATTGCTGGGATTTATAGTTCACCTACAATCACAGAGCATTCGGAACATCACCAACGATAGAATTGGGCCAAACCTCCCATACAGAACCCCCGTGTGGGCCACAGCAACGCGTGGTAAGGGACTGCTAGTAGCTTATATATATCTTTGGCTGAAGTTACACTTAAAATGTTCTGACTTCCATACCAATGCAACTATTATATATATATATATATGTATTTGTTATAGTATCTATCTTATATATAATATGCTATATATTTGACTGAAAAACGTTCTGACTTCCATACAGATTCTGTATTTCATACATACATATATACACACAGTATTTGATATAATATATATATATATATATATATATATAATAATAATATATCTTTGGCTGGAGTCACACTTAGAAATGTACCTGTTCCCACTTCCATACAAATTGAACTACAGAAGCTATCTTGCTTGTAACTTGGGGACTGCCTGCTTGCCCATAGATTCAGAGCTGGAGGAGACCCCAGCAGCCGTCCTGTCCCTCCCACCCCATTCTGACACAACGAAGGGCACGGCCCGATCCCTCCCGACAGATGCGCGTGCGGCCGGCCTGCCTGCGCCTGCTGACCTTTGAGGAGGGCGAGTCGGGCGCGCTGGGCGTCCCTGGTGAGCGCGCGCAGGACCAGGGCCAGGGTGCTGTCCTCGCGCAGGGCCTGGGCGCGCGGGCAGCGCTCGTCGTAGAGCACCACGGCGGCGTAGAGGCCCTCGCGCAGCCCCGCGCGGGCCTCCTCCTCGGCCGGCAGGATCTGCTCCAGGCTGACGGCGCCCTTGGCCCTCCTCCGCACGATGGTGTTGCAGCGCACGTTGAGCGCCCCGCGGATGAAGCCCGCGCTGTGAGCCAGGAAGGGGCGGCAGTCCAGCAGCAGGAGGCACTTGGACCCCGAAGAAGAGTGCAGGAGGAGGCGGTGCAAGGCGCCGCACTCCATCTCGCCCAGGGGCTCCACCATCATGGCCTTAGCGCATGGCCGCCACGCAGCTGCACCAGCAACAACAACAACAGCAGCAGCAGGGGATTTAAGAATGAAGCGGCTGCGGTTCTCATGGGCGGGGCTTTTAAATCGCCCCGCCCCGCCCACCTCCCCCTTGTCCACGCCTCCATTGTGACGTCAGCGTTCCATTCACTGCCAGGGAGGCTAGGAAGGGGCGGGCCCTAGCCTCCCCTGGCAGTGAATGGAATGCTGACGTCACGATGGGGGCGTGGACAAGCAGGAGGTGGGCGGGGCCCTGTGATTAAAAAAGATCTGCGCGCGTTCATTCATAAAAAAAAGAGAGGGAAAAAGACCTTTCTTTCCTAGGTCGTTTGTTTATTTATCGTGTCAGGGGCAACTAGACAATTGTATTACATTTCTAACAGAACAAAACAGACAGACAAAACACAAAATTTGCAAGCTTGGTAGTTGATTAAATGTCCTTTGACCAGTATCTGGCCACTTGGAGTGCCTCTGGTGTTGCTGCAAGAAGGTCCTCCATTGTGCATGTGGCAGGGCTCAGGTTGCATTGCAGCAGGTGGTCAGTGGTTTGCTCTTCTCCACACTCGCATGTCGTGGATTCCACTTTGTGGCCCCATTTCTGAAGGTTGGCTCTGCATCTCGTGGTGCCAGAGGACAGTCTGTTCAACGCCTTCCAAGTCACCCAGTTTTCTGTGTGCCCAGGGGGGAGTCTCTCATTTGGTATCAGCCATTGATTGAGGTTCTGGGTTTGAGCCTGCCACTTTTGGACTCCCGCTTGCTGAGGTGTTCCAGCAAGTGTCTCTGTAGATCTTAGAAAATTATTTCTTGATTTAAGTCGTTGACGTGCTGGCTGATACCCAAACAGTGGATAGGCTGGAGATGTCACTGCCTTGGTCCTTTCAGTATTCAGTATTCCCGGCGGATGTCAGGTGGTGCAATGCCGTCTAAACGGTGTAATTTCTCCAGTGGTGTGGGTCGCAGACACCCTGTGATAATGCGGCATGTCTCATTAAGAGCCACATCCACTGTTTTAGTGTGGTGAGATGTGTACCACACTGGGCATGCATACTCAGCAGCAGAGTAGCATAGCGCAAGAGCAGATGTCTTCACTGTGTCTGGTTGTGATCCCCAGGTTGTGCCAGTCAGATTTCGTATGATATTGTTTCTAGCACCCACTTTTTGCTTGATGTTCAGGCAGTGCTTCTTGTAGGTCAGAGCATGGTCCAGAGTGACTCCCAGGTATTTGGGTGCGCTGCAATGCTCCAGTGGGATTCCTTCCCAGGTGATCCTTAGAGCTCAGGATGCTTGTCTGTTCTTAAGGTGAAAGGCACATGTCTGTGTTTTAGATGGGTTAGCGATCAGTTGGTTTTCCCTGTAATAGGCAGTAAGAGCACCTAGAGCTTCGGAGTGCTTCTGTTCAACCATCTCAAAGCTCCCTGCTTGAGCAGTAATGGCACGATCTTCAGCATAGATGAAACTCTCTGTCCCTTCTGGCAGTGGCTGGTCATTTGTGTAAATGTTGAACATGGGTGGAGCAAACATGCTCCCCTGAGGCAGGCCATTCTTCTGTTTCCGCCATCTGCTTCTCTGGCCCTGGAAGTCAACAAAAAAGCTCCTGTTTTGTAGCAGGTTTCCTATGAGACGGGTAAGGTGGCAGTCCTTTGTGATATTATACATTTTTCTCAGGAGGTCGTTTGTTGACCTGTCGTCACCTGGCTTCCCTTTTTTTCTGTGTGCATCTACGCTCTTGACTCAGTGCATTTTGACACTATTTCCACTGTCAGAGTTCAATGCTTTGGAAGGATGGGATTTTTTTAAGGTATTTTTTTCTTTTGACTGAATGAGCAAATCAATCACACATCTGGGTTGTAAATTTCTGTGCAAAAGCATTGAAGTGCTTTACTAAAAATTACAACATAGAAACACATTAACAAATTTATACAATCAGATTTAGGAAGCAGCCAGGCTTTGAAGCTGCAAGGCCATTAAATGCTAATCAACGTGCCTAATTGCAACATTCACACTTGCCTCAAACAGACAAGAGTTCTACCTGTTTGAATCTAAGGAGCCTCCGGTGGCACAGTGGGTTAAATCGCTGAGCTGCTGAACTTGCTGACCGAAAGGTTGGCAGTTCAAATCCGGGGAGCAGGATAAGCTCCCACTGTTAGCTCCAGCTTCTGCCAAGCTAGCAGTTCAAAAACATGCAAAATGTGAGTAGATGAATAAGTACCGCTCTGGCAGGAAGGTAAGGGCGCTCCATGCTGTCATGCCAGCCACATGACCTTGCAGGCGTCTATGGACAACGCCGGCTCTTCGGCTTAGAAATGCCCCCCCCCCCCAAGAGTTGAATATGACTTAATGTCAAAGGGAAACCTTTACCTTTACTTAGACAGAGAGATTTCATGACCAAGCTAAAATTAATTAAAATCTAAAATTGCTGCTTGCACTTTTGGATTGTTCCATTCTCCTAACCCCTAATATCAATGTCTTCCATTGAAGACACCCAACAATTCTGCCAATGTGGGCTTTTAAGAAAGACTGCTGTCAGGCAGAGCCCTTGTCTAGTTAACCTCAAGAGTCCAGAGGGACGGTTTGAAAACAGGCCTGACAACTCTGGTCACCGGCCAAGTTTGTATTTTGGTTTGTTTTTCCTGAAAGTGCACCTTCAACCTTGTGCAGGCAAGGCCTGATTTGTAACAGTTCCCTATTAGGAAGTCATGGGGATTGCAGAAGCTGCGGCGTGTTACTTGCTTGTACAGCCTAAATAATAATTACCTCGGGGATTTGTACTGATATTTCACAAAGCAAGGAGTTCCCTTTCCTCACCCTGTAATTATAGCGTAAGCGTCGGCGTTCCATTCACTTTCAGGGAAAGTAAAGAGAGGCGAGTGTGGGAATGCAAGTGCCCTTCACTGACAGGTTTATACATCAGATGAAACCCAACCAGAAGTGGATGCAGGCAGAGTTTTTCTGTGTCAGCTGGTACATGGGGCCAAAATGTGGCAATTACTGTGACATATATACAACCACTTAAAACACAAACAGAAATTCAGCCAATGCTTACTCATTGTCAACTTCCACCCACTTCAGTGGAGGAGACTGCTGATGTGTTGAGATCTCTTCTTCTCTCTTTCTTTGTTACCATTATATCCCTTTTCTCTGAGGCCCCTTCTATACTGCCATATAAAATCCAGATTACCTGCTTTGAGCTGGATTATATGGTAGTGTAGACTCAGGGGCAGCTCAACCCATTACGCAAAGTACGCATTTGCAGTATAGTTGATTTTGCCCAGGGGTGCTCTTGGGGGGAAATAGACCTTGACATATGCGAGTTGTAGTTACTGGGATGTATAGTTCACTTACAATCAAAGAGCATTCTGAACTCCACCAATGATGGAATTGAACCAAATATGGCACACAGAACTCCCACGACGAACAGAAAATATATATCAGTGATTGGTTGGGGGGTGCCAAAATATGTTTGCTTACCATTGAAAATTACCTAGGGCCGCCTCTGTGTAGACTCATATAATCCAGTTCAAAGGAGATAATGTGGATTATCTTATTTGATAATCTGGATTATATGGTAGTGTTGAAGGAGCCTAAAGAGTTTGGGAGTGGTGAACACTGTTGCACTCATCTCCACTTTGTCCTCGCAACAATCCTAGGAGGAAGGCCTGACCAGAATGGGAGAAAGTAGCCACCACAAAGGCCCCATCTACATTGTCCTTATAATACAGATTGAACTACATTATATGGTCAATGTAGGCCCCTTCTACACTGCATATAATCCAAATTATCAAAACATATAATCAAAACTATCTGCTTTGAAGTGGATTATGAGTCTACACTGTCATGCAGTTCAAATCAGATAATCTGGATTTTATTTGGCAGTGTAGAAGGGGCTGTATTATTATTATTATTATTATTATTATTATTATTATTATTATTTTACTGACACGAAAACACAATACGTCACAGCAAATGAGCTCTATATGCTGTATTTCGTATCACTTCCCAAGCATCTAGGACTGCGTGATGTATTTTCGAATGAGCAAGCAGATCCAAGTAAGATGGGCTTTTGCAGTTGACAGATCGTGATTTGGTCAATGTTGATTGTTTCCAAATGCCGGCTGAGATCTTTTAGCATGGTACCCAATGTGCCGATGACCACTGGGACCACCTGGACTGCTTTATGCTAGAATTGTATATTTCTACCGCTTCTGTGATTGTTCATTTGTATTTTGATCCTGTAGCCCACTTGTCCATGGATGTCCAGAATTGGCAGCATCCACCGTGGTCCTTTTTATCCTGGACATCGACTGAGCCAGTATAGATTTTAATTTGGTTTGTTTCTCCATAGTGCTAATGGGTTAGATGCTCTTAGTTCCACTCCTCAGCTGAGACCTCTCTGACTTGGTTATTATTATTATTATTATTATTAAAAGCACAACAAGATGAGTCCACAGCAGACACTCTGCTGACTGTTGTATTGGATCACACATCGGACACTTCCCAAGTGTCTAGGACTGTGTGATGTATCGGCGAATAATGTGTCCGGATCCCAGTAAGGTGGCCTTCTGCAGCTGGCTGATGGTAATCTTGTTGGCACTGATTGTGTTTAAGTGCAGGCCAAGGTCTTTAGGCACTGCACCCAGTGTGCTGATCACCACTGGGGCCACCTTGATTGGTTTGTGCCAGAGTCTTTGCAGTTCGATCTTTAAATCCTCATATCGTGTCAGCTTTTCCAGTTGTTTCTCTTCAATCCTGCTGTCGCCTGGGATTGCAACATCAAGAATCCATACTTTGTATTATTATTATTATTATTATTATTATTATTATTATTATTATTATTATTTGGAACATTTATACCCTGCCCTTTCTTGATCTCCATGGAGGGACTAAGGATGGCTACCAACAGGCAACAATTCGATGCCGAAACAAAAATATAATCAGATGCCTGTAGGTTCGTCTAATGCAGTTTAACTGCTTTGACCTGAATTATATGAGTCTACATTGATCATATTATGCAGTTTGCCCTGCATTAAAATGGAAGTGTAGGTGGGTCCAAAATTACCCAGTTAGTTTCCGAGGAAATCTGAATGTATATACATGAACTGAAGCAACTGGTATGACATGTGGAAGCAAAGTCTGAAACATGTTCAGATATAAATATATATTCTGGACATGTTCTAGAGTTTGCTTCCGCATGTCATACCAGTAGCTTCAGTTTTATTTCACCAGAGTTTATTGCAATAAAAATTAAATAATTCGATAGCACAATAATTAAATAGCTGGGAATTGAGCTCACGCACCATCTTTCACAAGCAAACTTGGCCACTGTTCGCCCCGCACTGTGTAATCAGTAGAAACACAGATTGCAAAATGTCCTTGAGCTGTGTTATCTTTGGGCAGTTTCGTGACACCTTGAAGCACCTTGCCTTAATCAATATTGCTTTCATGCCAACATTAGCATTTTCACATACCATACACTGGAGATCAAACTTGACACCAGCTAGATAGAGCCAGCAGTTCTTGCCTGAACTTGAGTATACATTTTAAAACAAAAGGTTAGCTCTTATTGTGCAATGCAAGCAGTCAACACGTTCTTGGCCACTTGCAAGGCCATAAAGGTCAACAAGCTTCATCCAGATAGGACTGAAGTGCTCCCGGTCATTTGTAAGACAAATCAACGGACAGGGATTTTGCATGCACTGAATGGGATTACACTTGCCCTGGAATCTCAGGTTCACAGTTTGGGTGCACTGCTGAATTCAGATCTGAGCCTGGATGCCCAGGTTTCAGTGATGGTCAGAAATACATTTACTGACTACTTCCGCTTAGAAATGGAGATGAGCAACAACCCTCAGAATTGGACACAACTGGACTTAATGTCAGGAGAAAGCCTTTACCTATCCCTAACATCTTCTACGTTGAATGTTTTTGAAGTATGGACATTTTAATTATTATAAAGACCTGCTAGATTACTATAGGAAGCACAGAACTCCCTTTGCACTTGATCTGTAAAGTTTTACAGTAGGCTGGGGACTTGAAAAAAGCACAAATTATTATAAAGTTAAAACACAAAGGAAGCATCAACAAAATTCTTTTGTGTGTGTGTCAGGAGCGACTTGAGAAACTGTAAGTTGCTTCTGATGTGAGAGAATTGGCCATCTGCAAGGATGTTTGCTCAGTGGACGCCAGGATGTTTTACCATCTTATAGGAGGCTTTTCTCATGTCCCCGCAATGGGGAGCTGGAGCTGATAGAGAGAGCTCATCTCCCTGGATTCGAACCTGCGACCTGTCGGTCTTCAATCCTGCCAACGCAAGGGTTTAACCTTAACAAAATACTTAATAGACTTCAGTTATCACCAGGCTATGTCCTCATAGAAATTCGTCCTATAAGTTTACAGGTTCCATGTGGTTAATTATCACTAAGTGTCCATCCTCCATTAATTTAGAGCTAAACAATATCCACTTCTTATGTCTACTGATTAACATTTTGAACTGCTCCTCCATGAGAAATCATATTCAGCATTGGAACAAAGAGACACCCATGTTCATATTTATACAGTGCAGTGAGTCAGTGATCCCCTACTGTGAACATTATAAATCAGATTCTGTAGTGCAACCTGATATGCAAAATTGCACATACGTTTTTCAGGACACAGTGCAGCATGCATTTTTTTTAGTACTTACATGTGTATTTTAGGGTTATATATGCAATGCAGTGTGATGTGTGCATACCAGAATACCGGATCACCTGAATTTGTATGCAGGTCTAACTGTTCTTGTGAAGCATTCCCTTTATTGCAGCAGAATCTTGGATAAATTCATCTAAAAGGATGTGAAGCAGTATGAATCTAATCCTCATAGCAGAGAACTTGATAGGAAACTTGACAAAAGGCATCTATTAAGAACCATTCAACACTGGCTCCCTGCCCTGTCTTTACTTTGCCATAGGCACAGGAAAGAACAGCCAGACAGGAAGGCAATTGCCCTCCCATAATAAATGGACACAGTTAAATGTTAACTGCTCCCAAATTGATCTTGCCGTATAGCGACCCTATGAATAGAAGAACTCCGTCCTTACATCAATGTTTCCTTCCTCTGAATCGAAATCTTGCTTTGCATACAATGTTTTGGGCATATTAGTTAAGCAGATGGGGTGATAAAATGCAGCCTTACCTGATCCTGTTGCCAACTGAAAACAATTCTGTTTTTCCTTATTATGTCCTGACAGTAGTCTCTTGTCCAGAATACAGATTATGCATCGGAAGAGTTAAATGTGGTACATCCATTTCTTTAAGACTGATCCATATGTTTACATTTTGTTTTGTTTTGTTTTTTTCATGTCAGGAGCGACTTGAGGCATGTGAACATATGAAGTGAAGCAGATGGTATTTAAATGGTGATAGATGAAGATCTGCTAATACTACTATGCAATCATCTGTACAAATGCACCTTACATAAATAATGGTGACCATAGCTGTACAAACACGTAATCTATGAGGGCAGTCACAATGTTGAGGATCAGGGGGAAAGTGAGCACATACACAGACAGCTTCACAGATAATGCTGATTTTTTTTTTTCGTGTCAGGAGCAACTTGAGAACCTGAAAGTCGCTTCTGGTGTGAGAGAATTGGCTGTCAGCAAGGACATTGTCCAGGGGACACCTGGATGTTTTGATGTTTTACCATCCTTATGGGAGGCTTCTCTCATGTCCCCACAAAGGAAGTTGGAGCTGACAGAGGGAGCTCAACCAGCTCACCGGATTTGAACCACTGACCTGTCGATCAGCAATTCTGCCAGCACATGGATTTAATCCTTTTAACCCTTTGCACCACCTGAGGCTCCATATGTTTTCATGGTCTACACAATCAAAGCTTTGCTATACATCTATAAACATAGACTGATTTTGTTTCTAATTTTTTTGGTAAACTTTATTATTTAGTGTTTTTAATGATCTCTAGTGCCTCAGCCTTTCCTTAACAGCTGTCATTTTTCAATCCATATATGGCAAAAAATATTTGTTGTAAAAGTTTAAGTATGAGGAAATTAATGCAATGGTTTTATGGTTACTTCAAAACCTGAGGGGTTGTAAAGAATATAGAGTGTTCCCAGTCTGTGGACCATTCTTTTGTTTTCTATATTTGCTGGCAGATTTTAGTTAGTGGATTTTATCTTGAAGCAGCTTTATTGGTATGTCATCTGTTCCTGGTGATTTAGTTTTCCAACATGCTTTGTGTGCAGCTTCCACTTCTCTTTCTTCATATGATTCTTCTTTGAATATATCCTTAGTGAATTGTTTCCATTTTGGTGTCTGATAAATTTTCTCCTGGACTGAATTGTAGAATTTTTCCAGCAGCAGGAAGGGCAGGGCACCATTTCTTCCTGCCAAATGTCAAAGATGCACCACACCACACAACCCAGTGCCCAATGCCCAGCCCTTCTATTTCACTTTCTTCTTTATAAAACAACAGCAGCCAATCATAAGCTTTCGTAGCAGTTTGGTGGTGGCGGTGGAGGAGGAGGCTGGACCTGGGAGGGTTTAAAATGCCCTTCTTTCTGGAATTGTTTGTCCTTATATCCTTCATTAAGAACTGGATTAAAAGCATTGGGGTTGGGGTTAGGGTTGATTTTGTCATTTGGGAGTTATAGTTGCTGGGATTTATAGTTCACCTACAATCAAAGAGCATTCCGAACTCCAACAACGATGGAATCGAACTAATCTTGGCACACAGAACTCCCATGAACAACAGAAAATACTGGAAGGGTTTGATGGGCATTGACCTTGAGTTTTGGAGTTGTAGTTCACCTAAATCCAGGGAACACTGTGGACTCCAAATAATGATGAATCTGGACCAAACTTGGCATGAATACTCAATATGCGCAAAATGTGAACACTGGTGGAGTTTGAGGAAAATAGACCTTGACATTTGGGAGTTGTAGTTGTTGGGATTTATAGTTCACCTGCAATCAAAGAGCTACTTGAACCTCACCAAAGAAAGAATTGGGGCAAACTTCCCAAACAGAACCCAGATGACCAACAGAAAATACTGTGTTTTGTGATGGTCTTTGGCGACCCTTCTGACACCCCCTCACGACCCCTCCAGGGGTCCCGACCCCCAGGTTGAGAAACACTGATATAGGCCATCCTGCTTCAAGGCTGTAAAATCCAAACTGTGTAAGTTTCGTAGGCTCCTTTCTCTGTCATTTGGTCAGCAGTTATTGCAAAGGAAATGCCTTTTTTTATTTTGTCTGGACATTTACTGAAGTGCCACAAAAGAGGTTAATTTGGCAAGCTGGTATGGCACATCTTCCTCCACTGAAATCATTTAACTGTTATGTAGATTTAATATGAAACCGTCTTCCTATCTTTCCCCAATCTTAATAGCAGAGCATGGAAAATTCCAAACAGAGCATGGAAAAGTAAACAATTGCTGTTAACATTGCCTCCTTCAGAATAATAACTGACCTATAATAATTATTCTTACTTATCATTCCTGTTTTAAAAGGCTTGATAAGAGAATGATGTAAAACCTGGGACTGGGGGAAAATAATTGATTTTTCCTCCTTCAAATGTCCTGAAAAGTAACAAGAAAGGTAACCAGGAAATATTACTTATTAACCCCCACTTGTTTAGACAAAATTACATGGATATTGTCAACACAAATTCCGCAATAGCTTGTCACTATTAGATTTGTTACTTGTGACTTGTTACATCCATGCTTTGTGTAAAAGCCTTAAAAGAGTATATTTATTTGCCCAAAAAGACATCTCATCAGCCCGAATAGCTATCCTAAAACATAAAATCCATTTCCTTCTCGGGACACGCAAAGATCCGTCTGTTATATAGCTGCTGCCAGAGAGGCAATCAAGGAAGGAGTCTGGGGGAAATGAATTGTCAAGGCTGGAAAAGATTTGTATGATGAAATGTCAATAGATCCTGTGAATTAAGGCACAGAAATGCAGGCCGTTTGTAACTGTCAGCCTGATTCACAGTCATGGTCTTGGGTTTGCTGACTGGCACCTCGTACTTAACGAGAGCCACTCTTATTTCAGTAGAATTTATTTCCAAGTATTAGAAACACAGTTTCAATTCTAGTACTTCAGCTTAAATCAAACCAGCATTTGGGTTATAAATTCTAGAGTTACTCTAGGCCTAAAGTAGTATACATTTCAGAATGCAATCTGGATTTATAGTTGTAAGTCCAAAGAGATGGTGTAGCATGGAAATGTATTCATACATTGGAGACGCGCAACTTTCAATTTGCTAGAAGACTTGAGGCAAGAAACATTGATATCAGTGTGTGCGCGTGCACATGTGGTATAAGATATTGTTGAAAATATCTACAAGCCTCCTATATTAGGTGTTATGTCTATAATTCAGATTGCTTACAATATTGTGTATGTGTGTGTTGGTATGCAGTTTTCCCTTAACTCTATGTTGTTTGAGGTTGTGGGAAGGACTACAGACCATGTGATCAGATCTGGGACTATTCGGACTGAAACTCCATTTAATTTTTTTTTTACTTCATTTCTACCCCATCTTTCTCAACCCGAGAAGGGACTCAAGGTGATTTACAAATCCGGCAAAAATTCAGTTGTGTTGTGTTGTGTAGAAGTCAGTTGTGTTGTGTTGTGTTCATTATACATTAGATACTACAGAGAAGAGACTGCAACAAAATGCCTTTGAGAACTTACTGTTTGTGATGGTGCGAGTGGCACCACCTATATGTAGAAATGTAAGTTGAAGGATTTGAACTGTTGTATCATGCCTAATTTTGCATTTTTACCTTGTAAATGTATAGTTGGATTGATTGGTTATTTATAGCTGTCAATCAATGTTGTTTGCACCAGTTGTATTGCTCCCTTCTGCTCAATTATTTGGCCCACCTCTTCCTAGAGTGCAGGGCAGTGTTTCCTTCTTCATTCCACCATCAAACTTTCTATCAGGTGGATGTGAGTGAGAGACTTGGCTCTGAAGCCTTTGATTAAGTTACCTCTCAGCACCAATTCTGAGGTTCTTACCCTTGAGACTTATGCTTCATGTTCAGATCACCCTGGATGACGTTGAGAAGTCTCAAGCACCTTCAAACCAGTTCTTTGGACCAGAGGAAAGCTTTGTCCCTTCAAATATAGGCCATTGGAATTGGGGTTGTGATTATTCCAATATTCACAGCCATTGAGAAAGAGGGACCTGGAAAAGCTTCTCAGCTGCAAAACTCCTTGGACCCAAGGCAACCAGACACTGTAATGTATATTTTCCTTTACCCCTTTGAAACTTCCAGTTCATTGCCTTAAAGGGATAAGTCTTTGTGAACAATAAAACCTATTTTGAGTTATCTACAGTGTTTTGGTCCTTGGGAGTTCCAGTTTCCCTAAAAGAGGGCAAGAAGCAATCCCCTGGGGAAAGATGTCACATCCATGCCTCTTTCACTAAGAGTTATAGCCCCCAGGCATGACTGTTTAAACTTTCAACTGATAGCTATGTACTTGTATGCTGAATACATGAAGGTTGCAAGTAAATCACCGATGTTCCTTTTAACGAAGACTACTTATTTCGTCTCTTGAGAGCATGATTTAAAACCAAATATATTTTATGGGAGAGTAGATTTTTTGGGCAACTGAAATAAAACTTCTGAAGATCTGCTAATTATTTTGTGCATTGGCATAATCTTTGTTCCTAACAGTTCAAACAGATAACCAGGTATATCAGTCTAACAGCTGAGAAACCTAATTTGCCTCATGAATACTAGTGGATATTTTCCACTGAAGAGAAGATTCACTCAAATGAGTTTTTAGCTCTTCTCAGGAAGATCATACTTTACAAATGGTAGTGAATGCCAATTCATCTCCAAAAGGCCACGCTTTCAAAAGGCTGTCGAGATTCTATTACTCCAAAAGGTTATGATCTCAAAGATCATCCCTTTCCCAAAAGATATCACACACAGAGATGGACAAACACATACAGACTAGCATTCACAATATGATAGGGTTTTTTTGTGTCATGCATGACTTGAGAAACTGCAAGTTGCTTCTGGTGTGAGAGAATTGGCTATCTGCAAGGATGTTGCCCATGGGATTCCCGGCTGTTTTGATGTTTTACCATCTTTGTGGGAGGCTTCTCTCATGTCCCCGCATGTGGAGCTGGAGCTGACACAGGGAGCTCATCCACGTTCTCCCCGGATTCAAACCTCTGACCTGTCGGTCTTCAGTCCTGCTGGCACAAGGGTTTAATCCATTGCACCATTATGATAGTAATAATGTGAAAGCAATCCTGGTCTAGCTAATGTGGTGAATGTATGATAATGTGTACAAATGGGCCCATAACACGCTATGTCACAGCCCCTGCATGTATCCAGAAAAGACAGTCATGGGCTTGCATACATGTTTATCACACAGGTCACTTGTCATGGAACTGACATGACTGCCTCTTTAACTTCTAATAGGTGGCCATGGCAGAGTTTGCTGCTGTGTGACTATATAGCACAACTCAGGACAAACTCCTACATCAAATACATACAACTATCCGCCTGCATACAAAGTGTTTCCGACACATCCTCAACCTCTCATCATGTAGACAAATGTAAAAGAATTAGAAGAAGAAAAACCATTCACAGGAACTACTATTAGTTCTATCTCATACCTCCCAGTTCATATGTAATAGTGTCCCTATAGATTAGTATCCAGCAAAGAAGAACCAAGAGCCAACCCCAAAGCTGAAAAGTCAGTCTGAAAATGGTCAACTTCATAAATATTGTATTTACTCTTGAAACAAAGTGCCAACAAAACGTAATGACAAAGTGTGGCAGGAGGGATCTAAATTTTATTATCCCACCATTGCCACCAATAAAAATGAAACAAATGGCACAACAAATGACAACAAGGAGAGTAAATATTAGAGGAGGTGTGTGTAGCGTAGCTGTGACTGAGCACTATATGTATTTTTGTGAAGCTTGAGAGAGTGACTGTTATTCTTGAGATGAGAAAGATTTGATTTTTAAAATACCTTGTCTGAGACACTTTAATATGTGTAACCCAATACCATAAACTGAATCCTATTCCTAAAGATCTTCAGCCATCTTCCCTGAGGTAAATCTTCACTTTAATAACTTGACACAAGTCTTTGTTGTAAGAAATTGAACAAATAAATATTTATTTAAGGATTCTCAGGCACACAAAGCTTAGTGGTTACACAGTAGTTTCTTCACAGTAAAATAAATATTTATTTAAGGATTCTCAGGAACACAAAGCTTAGTGGTTACACAGTAGTTTCTTCACAATACTTCTCAGGTATTGTTACAGTTAACTTTTACTATCATGAACTCTAGAAACAGTTTCTATATAACTTCTAGAATGGCTTATCTTCTTGCCAGACTGATGTATTCTTATTCCGCTTTACAATGTTATTCTTTCTCAGTCTCCTGACTGACACCTAGGCGCCATTTCACCTTTTATTTACTTCAGCTCTCCCCTTGAAGACATAAAACATTACTGGGAAATCCTTTCCCCTAGTTCACAAGCTAGTTTCTAATTTAAAATTGGTTCATTTAACACTCCAAATATCAAAGCTGAAGACTTAAACTCCTTGGTCCTGCTCCAACATAGCCAGAACCAACCTTCCTTTGGCTTAGCCGGCCAAAGACAAGCTAGCATTTTAAAAATGTCCACTCTACTCCTGTTGGCAGTTAGCTCCACCCACTTTGGCTCCTGAGCTATGCTGAAATAGATACATTCCTACTGCAAACTTGGTTACTATGGCAACGCAACAACACAGAAGCTGCAGTTTGAGCTAGCCTGTGCTTGCAATATACTAATCTTAATAAACATATTCAAGACCCATAGTATAATTAGATATTTTGTTATGACTTTATTCTATTGTTCACCTTTTTTGGACTAAATTACCTTCCCAAAATTAGAGTGCGCATTAGATTTGTGTAATATGGTAAATACTTTTTGGGGTTTCAAGGTTTTGAAAATTGAGGTGCATATTAGATTTGATGATGCATTAGATTCAAGTAAATACGGTAGCTCCCCTGCCTTTGAAAAATGGCAAGAGAGGAGAAAGGCACCAAGCCCTCCCTCCTGCAGAAGCGCATCCAAGCGTGTTCCACTTTCTGCACCTTTCACTGTCATGCTTTCCTGCTCCTTGCTTACTATTGCCCAGCAACTGAAAAGGATGGAGCCTGGAGCAGCTCATTTGAATGTAAAATGCCCTTCTTTTGTTTTATGCAATCTATTAAAAGTGATGTAGTCCAGGACAAAAATAATTTGTATGGGGTGACTTGAGGCCTTCCTTTAAAAAGGATCTGGATGTGCCAATAATTAGATTTTACTTGAGCTCAGGCAACAATTGCAGGCCATCTGCAGTTCAAGACTCCTGCTGCTGATTATACAGTGGTCTAAATCAATAAAGGAAATGCCTTTCCCCTTTGATACAGCAGAGGGCTGATCAGCCGTGGCCTAGCTGAGATCTTTCTCTTTGAGGGCTTCTTAGATGAGGTATACATTCAAAGATAGTTCAAACGCAATGTAAGGGATATAAGCACAAGTGTAGGGTGCCAGTTTGAGATAGAGTGCACTGTACCAGACTTATGATGGTTTGGCATCTCCCCATAAAAGGCATTTCCACCAAAGACTGCCCAATCTAGCCTGCCCCAAATACTAGTATTTCTCTTCATGCTGGCTGTAACAAAATAGCACTGAGTAAAAGAACCACAGGTGATTTTTGACATCATTTTCAGGGAGACAGTTTGAGCCAAAAAACTCACCCTGGCAGACACTCACGGTTTCTATTCATTCCTCTCTTTTTTTGCTAGGAGAAAATACATTCCTTAAGTGGCCCCATTTTCTATCGTAAGAGCAGAAGAAGACATTTTGTAAGAAGCTTCCATTCCACTGGTGCGAAACAAGTGTCAAACCATTCGTTAGACCCGGAAAGCTAGAATTTCCAAATTGCATCTAAACTCCTGGAGTAATGTGACTGGTTCTTTGCAAAGTATGTGTAGGTCCTTAAGGTTCATTGAAAAGCAATTAGTTAGGCAGAACAAAGACGGCTGAGACTAAAGCCAGGCTTTGTTGCCTAGGTAGCAGACAGGGAAATATACACACCGAGAGAACTGGCTGCCCCAGTGGAGTCTAGGGCCCTATAAAAGAGCAACGCCCCTCTCTCCAAGCCAGGTTCATCAAAACAGACCTATCTGTCTGTTGAACATACACTGCCTGGGTCTAGGACGTATTCCCTCAACAACTGGAGAGAAGCGGATCTTCAGTTTTCTTTTCCTGTGTGTGCTTCGCTGTGCAAATCCGTGCCAGGATGTGCCAGGATGCACTCAGAATGAGACGTGCGAGAGCAATTTTCTGCCTCAGATTCCGTTTCCTCTGTTCCTGTCATACCGTCATCTCAATTGTCTCATTCCGTGTTGAAAGGTCATTTGTCCTCTGCCTGGAGCTCATGATGGATCACAAGCTATCTTCAGAAGATCCTACTCGGAGCCCTGGTTTTAAAACTTGATTTATTGCAAGATGATGTTGTTCATTACCTTTATGGCAAGGGCTATAAGTGAACGTTTGCTGTAACACTTACTCTTAACCTCCCTTTACCCTCTGTTTTTAAAAGCCAATAACTCTTCTTTGCGACTAAATTACTCCATTCCTGGAAACTTCCTGAGCTTTTCAATGTGTATCTGAAAAATGCAAGGGTACAATTCAGCCAAACCTAAGCATCCTTTGTCCCAGTGATCATGATAAAGGAACTAAAAACATTCTTAATTTTCTCTCACTGGAAGTGATCATTACAAAAACTTATGATAAATTTCTAGAATGGTATACAGAAGGGGAAGTAATTAAAATCTGTATGGTAAAATGGGCCAAAAATTTAAGAAAACCAATATCACTAGCTGATTGGGAACTTGTTGGAATAAAAAATTAAACTACACAAACGCAATGGACTTAAAGGAAAATTGGTTGAAAATGTTTCATCGGTGGTATATTACACTGAGAAAATTAAGTTTAATGTTACTTACTTACTTACTTACTTAGGCGATCCCTCGTAGTCTGAGGATGATGGTCCTCCAAGTTCGGTGTCCTGGCAATGGGTCCGTAGGTGGCTGTGGAGCCCTATTCTTGATCTGCATCTTCTCCCGCAGTGAGGGCATTGGTTTCCAGGTGGAAGGCAGCCTTGGTCGGGGTTGGCTTGATGTGACTTCCTCTTGGCACGTTTCTCTCTTTCACCCTCCATTCGTGCCTCTTCAAATTCTGCAGCACTGCTGGTCACAGCTGACCTCCAGCTGGAGCACTCAAGAGCCAGGGCTTCCCAGTTCTCAGTGTCTATGCCAGAGTTTTTAAGTTTGGCTTTGAGCCCATCTTTAAATTTCCTTTCCTGTCCACTAACATTCCGTTTTCTGTTCTTGAGTTCGGAGTAGAGTAACTGCTTTGGGAGACGGTAGTCGGGCATCCGGACAACGTGGCCGGTCCAGCGGACTTGATGGCGGAGGACCATTGCTTCGATGCTGGTGGTCTTTGCTTCTTCCAGCACACTGACATTTGTCCACCTATCTTCCCAAGAGATTTGCAGGATTTTCCAGAGGCAGCGCTGATGGAATCGTTCCAGGAGTTGCATGTGACATCTGTAGACAGTCCACGTTTCGCAGGCATATAGCATGGTTGGGAGGACAATAGCTTTATCGACAAGCACCTTGGTATCCATACAGATGTCCCAGTCCTCAAACACTCTCTGCTTCATTCAGAAAAATACTGCACTTGCAGAGCTCAGGCGGTGTTGTATTTCGGTGTCGATGTTGACTTTGGTGGAGAGGTGGCTGCCAAGGTAGCGGAAATGGTCAACATTTTCTAATGTTACACCATTAAGCTGTATAGCTGGCATTGGAGAGGGGTTGGTTGGTGTCTGCTGGAACAGCACTTTGGTTTTCTCGATGTTCAATGACAGGCCGAGCTTCTTGTATGCTTCTGCGAAGGTGTTTAGAGCGGCTTGTAGATCTTCTTCTGAATGTGCACAGATGACATCATCAGCATACTGGAGTTCTATAACAAATGTTGCTGTAACCTTGGTTTTGGCTTTCAGTCTGCTGAGGTTAAACAGCTTGCCATCTGTCCGATAGATGATTTCCACTCTGGTGGGAAGCTTCCCATCAACAAGGTGAAGTATCATAGCGATGAATATGGAGAATAAAGTTGGGGCAGTAACACATCCCTGTTTGACACCTGATTCCACCCTGTTCAACCTAAGTTTAATGTATAAAAACACACACACAAAAACTGCTGGAAGTGCAATGACCATAAAGGGAGTTTCTTCCATATGTGGTGGATGTGTAAAGAATCCCAAAAATACTGGTCATCAATACATGAGGGTGTCAACAGATTTTTATTTTAAAAAAATTCCCAAAGAAACCAGTGTCTTATCTACTGGGAATAAGACTCAGATTTAATACTAGACTCGAATGAGGATATTTTATTTGTGTACTTAACAACAGCTGCCAGGATTGTATATGCGAAATATTGGAAACAGAAGGAAATACTGGACATAAACCAGTAGATAAATAAAATAAGAGAAATCAAAGACATGGATAAACTAACATTTTTATTGAAAAAGAACTTAGGAAACCTGAGCAGACAGACAAATTGTTCACAGATTGAGGAATATAAAAAAGGAGAAAATAAAAGATTTATTAAATGAAACATTGCCAAATGGAACTTTCCGAAACGTGGACTCAATTTATGTTAAAGCCCAAAACATTTGTTTTTCATTTTTATTACACAATTTAGATGGAACAAATCACCACGAAGGTTTAGATGGAAGACAGCAGAATATTTTTATTTTTTACTACTTTTTTCTCTTTTTCTCTTAACCTATTTCTTTCTTTTTTATTTCCTACTTTCTCTTTATATTATTGTTCCTCCACTTTACTTGTACAAATTAAAGAAAATATTTTTCTTTTTCCCCTCCCTCCCCTACCCAAATAAAAATTTATATAAGAAAAAATAAATAAAATTTTCTCTAACTGGAAGTGATGAGATCAAAAAGCACTTATCTAGGGATGGCTCTTCAGTCCCAAGTTAGCCGAAAACGGTAGCATATTATCATTATTACACTAAGCTTGGGGCACTTGGGGCTACATATGCATGGGTTTCACTTTGAGGAATTTGATTTGTTGAATATAGTATTTATTGCTGCTTCTTTTGCAGTTTCTCAAGTCACTCCTGACACGAAAAAAAAAAATCTCACAATTATGCTACTTCAAGAATTCCAGGCTACATAAGTGTACAATATTTACAAAAAAAAAAAAAAACCTTTTAAAAGGTCAAAGAGTGATCAGGGGATAGCAAAAGGACTGAGAGGAGCAATCCATCCTTGGTGTGATGGGTCAAGATGGTAGAAAAGTAGAAACTGGGTGTGATGAGGTTTGTATGCATCCTATGTGTAGACATTATGCATCCAGCCCATATAAACAATAGGATGCACATAGATTTAGCATTTCCTGATGGCAAAACTACAAGAGGTTGCCTCCACACTTTCTCATGGGACCTTGTGCTGTAATTCTCCATGGTCATATCGTGGCCAGTGGAGAGTAGCAGAATGGCTGAGAAGCCTCTAACTGTTTAGCTATATATTGTCGAAGGCTTTCATTGCCGGAATCACTAGGTTGTTGTAGGTTTTGGGGGCTATATGGCCATGTTCTAGAAGCATTCTCTCCTGACATTTTGCCTGCATCTATGGCAGGCATCCTCAGAGGTTGTGAGACTGCTAAAAGACTGCTATATCACAGTGGTTATATTCTTCAATTACGCAATTTCTTCTATTTTAAAAAGATATTATTATTAATAATAATAACAACAATAACAATAATAAAACTGTATTTCTAGATCGCCCAAAGGGACTGTGCTTGTACAGCTGTACCAGGAGCTCCAACTTCTTTTCCTTTCTATTGTTTGCATGTATTCCAAAGTTCCATGCATTTTGCAACAAGGTGGCTTCCCTTGGTTTGCAATCATAGGGCCAATGACCCATCAATTATCGTTAGGTTCTTTAGTTCCGCCCCTTTTTTTGGGTTAAGAAGGGAAAACGGGGACCTCTAGTTCAGTTCACACAGAGAAGCCTTTCGTACAGGACGTGAATCAGTTCCACCTGTAGAAAGCTTTGTCTTTTACAGCTTTGCTGGGGAGATCCAGTCCCACAGCTCTACAGATAACTACAGCATAGCCTTTGTTAGGGGAATTTAGTTCCACAACTCTACAGCCAGCCTTCACTGGGAATTGAAAGCCTTCTTCCCTCTTGGAAATCTACTAAAGGACTCTGTTTGGTATGGACCACTCACGGCAGCCATAAAGCAATTTGGACCAGGTGTAGGAGCCTACGCCAGCAGAGCTTAAGTCAGATTGCCTAGGGAGGGGTCAAGGATTTCCCTTGTAGGAGGAAGAAACAGTTTATGAAGAAAGTTGCCTGTCCCTTGTGGACAAGATTTAAGCAAGCCACCAGTTGATTCAAAGCCTTGAAGTATTTGTTTGATTTATTGAAGATTTAAGCAACAATAAAAACTTTGTTGAACTTTCTAAGTTTTTAAAAGAACTTGGTGTGGGGAAATCCGAAAGGCCTCTCAGCCGAGGCACCCCCGGCGTCCCATTGGGCATTCAGAAAACACATCCTGTCTACAGACTCTTTCATTGGCCCAGCGCATGACAGCACAGGGACCCAGGGCAGTTTACCGACACAAAACAAAAGGTAAATATTCAGTGCATCAAATGAGTACAAACACATCAAAATAATACAAGATAATGCACAGAAACAACAGTGAACTTACAGCAAAGAATTAAGCATCGAGATAAAAATAATAAAAAACAATCCAATAAGACATAATAAACTAAAACATGAGTAAAACATTACAACATATACCCTAAAAGCAATTATGATACAATTATATTAAAAATGGCTTTAAAATGGCCAACATCAGTATTCATTTAAGATGTATCATAGCAGCCATAAAAAACCAAGTGTATTAGCCAGTGTACCAATGGGTTAAAATGTCCTAATCCTCCTCCTCTCCATACACTAAAGTGCATACGTGCATTTTCAGAAGTTTATTAAAAGAGAGGAGGGTGGGGGGCATTTTTATTTCTTTAGAGAAGGAGTCCCAGAGATGGGGAACAGTCATGGAGAAGGCCCCCTGTCTCGTTCCCACCAACCAAGCTTGGGGTGAGACCAAGAGGAGGGCCTCCTCCGCTGACTACAGTGCATGGGTTGGTCTCTGTGGGGAGATGCGCTTAGACAAATAGCCTGGACCTGAACTGTTTAGGGCTTTATAGGAAACGACCAGCACTTTAGGTATAGGTAATGGATCCAGGCTCATACAGAAGGATATGAACAAGAACTGGATCCTTGCTGCCATAAGAACGACCATTGCTCCATGTCACCAAATTGAAATGATGCAGGCAAATCTGACAGATCCCATCCCATGTGTCTCTCTCTCTCCCTCCCCCCCCCCCACTTTATCCTATTTCCAGGTGCATCAGGAGCTCAAAAGACTATTTCTCCCCATCTCCTCCTTTCCCTACACTTTTACTACATTTCAGGGACAACACACAAAGGATGACAACAGGAAGTAGTTTTACGTTGTGTGGTAATTCGGCCTTGTCCTGACATGTCTTAGAAGTGTGTGGAAACAGGGGAGGACTTGTGTCTGATGAGGTCCCAAGTCAGCAACCCAACAGATAATATGCCAAACCACGTGGCAGGTAGTGGTGACCTGGGGTGGAGAAGCATCAGTTGACTCTTGCGTGAGCATATGATTTCCTCCTTCCCCTGATCTGTTCATTGCAGAGACCAGCAGTAGCAAAGATCTGACTGCAAATGAGTGTGGGATTTCTTTCTCGGGCTTCCAGTGAGGCAGCTGTGGTCTGGCTGCCAAAAGGTTGTCTCAGGGGAGAGGAAGGAATGGGGCAGCGCCTGATTCTTAACAGTTTGTTGGATGTTTTATGGTGTGCTTTGATTGCTCTCATTTCCTAGAGGAGTGTTGAAGGCTACAAAACACCAAAACCCAATTAAAGATACTTCTTGGAGCAAGGAGGCGAGAATTCATCTCTAACAAAGAGCCACCAGTGGCTTCAATTTAATTAGATGTATTCCGTGTTCTGAGCAAGATAATAAATACCATCCAATTACTGTGACTACAGTGCCTGAGCTACCCAACGTATTTTTCAATATATATATGTAATTAAATATATTGTAATGGGAATTTTCACTCTTATGGAATAAATTATTGTCTTTTCTATAACCAGACTCCTGAAATTTATACTACTGATGAGAGGGGAGAAAGTGATACACATTTCCAGGGTGCAGCAATCTGTGCTATCATATTCTCTATTTTTATGTATGCTTACAAAAGCTGGATAGTGGGGGGGGGGGGGGGGGCCTGATAAGAAGAAAAGCATCTCATTTGCGATGCTGGAGTAGAGTTCTCCACATACCATTGATGGATAAAAAGAAAAATAAATGGACCCAAGAGCAAATTAGACCTGAACTCTCCTTAGAAGCTAAGATTTATTTATTTATTTATTGTGTCAGTATCAACCAGACAATTGTATTACATTTTTAAATTTTTTTAACAAACAGACAAAACAGAGTTTGCAAGCTTGGTAGTTGATTAAATGTCCTTTGACCAGTAGCTGGCCACTTGGAGTGCCTCTGGAAGCCAAGATGATTAAAGCCAATATGTCGTGCTTTGACATATTCTGGGGATACATGACTGACTAGAAAAGATAATCATGCTTGGTAAGTTAGAAGGTAGTAAGAAAAGAGAAAGAGCACATTTCAGATTGATAGATTCAATCAGGGAAGCTTTGAATAACCTGAGTCTGCAAGATCTAAGTGTCACCATATGTTAGAAATCTTCCACAATGCCATATAACTCAGATTATCAAAGCAGTCAATCCACATTATCTGTTTAGAACTGGATTATATGAGACTACACTGCCCTATAATCCAGACTTTGTATTTTTAGGCACAAAGATTACAACAGACGCAGACTGCAGCCAGGAAATCAGGAGACACTTACTTCTTGGGAGGAGAGCAATGACCAATCTTGATAAAATAGTGAAGAGTAGAGACATCACACTGGCAATGAAGATCTGCATAGTTAAAGCAATGGTATTCCCCGTAGTAACCTACGGATGTGAGAGCAGGACCATAAGGAAGGCTGAGCGAAGAAAGATAGATGCTTTTGAACTGTGGTGCTGGAGGAAAGTTCTGAGAGTGCCTTGGACTGCGAGAAGATCCAACCAGTCCATACTTCAGGAAATAAAGCCCGACTGCTCACTGGAGGGAAGATTATTAAAGGCAAAGATGAAGTACTTTGGCCACATCATGAGAAGACAGGAAAGCTTAGAGAAGACAATGATGCTGGGGAAAATGGAAGGAAAAAGGAAGAGGGGCCGGCCAAGGGCAAGATGGATGGATGGCATCTTTGAAGTGACAGGCTTGACCTTGAAGGAGCTGGGGGTGGTGACAGCCGACAGGGAGCTGGTCCATGAGGTCATGAAGAGTTGGAAGGTACTGAACAAATAAACAACAAATCTCTCTTATTACCCAGCATGGAGATAAAGGTACCAGCCTCTCTTACGAGACTTTTGCACGGATTGCCCCAATCGCATGAGGTGTTTTGAAAGTATATGAAACAGTCAGGGTACTAAGAATACAAATAAAAATAGCAATCTTTTAAATTTGTAATGTAATCTAGCTATGGGTTCATAAAATGTATAAACCACCTGACATATCCGGAAAGAGCTTGATAAATATAGATTTCTGATTCTACCCTGTTCCCAAACCTCAGAAGTGTTCCTGGGATATAAACGCACTCAGAGAGCCAGTTACACTGCATACTCTTTCATAGATCAATCTGATGTGCCTAAATGGATTTGGATTGGCACTTTTCCAAGCACTGGTTTTGGTCCTGCTCAATGCTGTCATCCAGCAAAAGATTAGATTCTGCAATAAGCAATTTGCCTCAACAGTTACAGAGATCCTGGAAATGGTTTGCAGATGCAGGTTAATGCTCCCTTAACTGAGGTTGGATCTATACTGCCATATAATCCCAAGAAGATAATCCATATTATCTGCTTTGAACTAGATTTTCGGAGGCCTCTTCTACACTGTCCTTATATCCCAGGATCTGATCCCAGGTTATCTGCTGTAAACTGGATTATATGAGTCTACACTGCAAAATAACAAAATTCAAAGCAGATAATCTGGATTATATATGGCTGTGTAGAAGGTGCCTGAGTTTACACTGCCATGTAATTCAGTTCAAAGTGGAGAGCCTAGATTTTATATAGCAGTGTAGATGGAGCCTGAGTGGTTGTTGCTGTACTATTAAAGCAGCAGTTTCTGCTGTTGCTGTATTTTGGTGACCTTTAAGCAGAGCAAAGAAAGAAGCCAGCCATTTCTTAGGGGAGAAAAGTAGGTGGGCTGTGACCTAATTCTGCCACTTCGAGATAGCTGTAGTTCCTGTTTCATTATCATTATAAGTCTAATGATAGTAAGAATCTATCCCTTGTATGAGTTGGTGTCTGGTGCATCGAGACTTTAGGGAACATTAGAAACTATTTCAAGATCAATTATAAAAGTTACGGATAGTTAACTGAACTTTGTTAACATTATGGCATGTTCTGATCTCTCGTGGCACATGTAAAGTTTGCAACAGCAAAAAAAAAAAAAACATTCTCAACTAAGGCTACTATCAATTTAATGTTTGTTGTGCTTCCCTCTTTGTTGTGTACATTTGAATTTTAACCATATAGTCCCACTGTCAGTCTCGATTAGAACAGTCCCATTGAATTAATGGTGTTTCTGTGAGTTAACTCTAGCAGGGACTAATCTGTTGTAGTAGAGTCTGCTGGCAACATTACAACTGATAGTAGGAGTAGTAGAGGAGGGAAACAAGGTGCCCAGGTGTTAGAAGAAGAGCAGGAAAGGAAGAGAATTTGGGAGATACTTATGTCACCCACTGACGAAAAACCCTTCAAAGGTTTCTCTGATAGTGAAATGTGTGAGGAGGAGGAAGGAGATGGGAGTAGAGGTATTAAGAGGATTACTCGGAAGCAGGAGTCAGACGAGGAGCGTCAGAGAAAGAGGATCTGGGACATACTTATTGCTCCCACTGAAGAAGAGGATTTCATGGGCTTTACTGGAAGTAATGGGTCTGGGAGTAGTGGGGACGAAGAGGAACCATTGGATTGGACCCAAGTCCAGGAGATCAGGAATGTATGTATGCAACCCACGTCCAGTGACACTTTTGAGGGATTTTCTGGTGGGGATTGGCAATCTGGTGATACCATGGAATCGTGGGGAGACCTAAGTCTTGACAAAAGGTGGAAGAGTTGGAGAGATGGGCGTTGGTGTTCAGCTGTAGAGGCTAAGCCAGCTGGCAGTGTTGAGGATGGGGTGGAGGGCAACTCATCAACGGATGATGAGTTGTAAGATAAATGAAGGCACTGGAGTGATAGAACTTCGCAGTAGGCAAAGTGTTGGTTTCGTGTCTTGGGTCTTGTCGCTTCCGCTTCTCTTGTTGGGCTTGGGTCCTGGAACTGCAGGTTGCTGCTTTCTTCATGTACTGACTGGCTTGGATTCTCGTAAGTGCGGATTTTCCCTCTCCTTGACCTCGGACTGTTTCTGACGAGGACGCTGCCTTTTGGACTTTGGGATCTTCATCTGGGACTTCTTCGACTTTGGACTGCTTTTGGACGACGGATTCTCTTCACAGCTTTTTGTTTGTTAATTATCTTTGAACTGTGTGATTTTGGTGTGTTTTGAAGGAACTCTTGTTTAATCCGGATTTTTGGCCAGTTTAATCCGGTTTATTTTCCAAGTTTGTTTTTCAAGCTGCAAATTGCTGCAAACTTTGAGTTTTGACCAGAGGCACTGATGCAAGTGTCTCTGAGTTCTGTTTACTTTGATTTAATAAATGGTTGTTTTGAATATACTCCTGTGTCTGGCTCTTTAAGGCATCTGGGTTCCGACATAATCAGTGAAGTTAGGCCGTGATTTTTGTGAATATAGCATAGCTGCAAACTATTGTGTATAATAGGGAAAATATATGAGTGTGGGTGGAAATTTGGCCAAGAATATTTACAATCAATCCTCCACATTTACTGGGGTTGGGGGATGCAGGATAAAATATCTGAATTTTAAAATCTTTTTTTACTTAAAATAATATATTCAGAGGAATATCTAGATCATCCATCATGGCTCTATGGTTATCTCTTCCCTTAAGCTTCACATACAATTGCACTGAAGGACGTATATTACCTCACTGGCAGAGCTTGGATTAAATGGCCCTTGCGATCTCTTCCAACTCTCTAGCACCTAATACACTGCCATATAATCCAGATTATCAAAACAGACAGTCCACATTACCTGCTTTCAACTGGATTGTATGAGTCTACACTGTCCTATAATCCAGTTCAAAGTAGATTATCTGGATTTTATATGGCAGTGTAGAAGGGGCCTCTGTTACCCAGAATATTTGCAGAGTAAAAACAAAAATCATAGGAAAAAGAACATACTTTGCAGCTGCTACTCACTTTAAGATGACTACAAGTCACGACACTATAGTAAGCCTTCCTTTATATTCTATCTTGCACACATCTTTTACCCAAGATGTTGCTATAAACTCTCCTTTCCTCAGCTTCTCTATACGGTAAGATCACCATTGTCCCAGAGAAGCAACTGAACATTCTGCCTCCTACTAAGATTTGGAATTGCTAGTCAGATGGTCACAACATCTATGGTGATGCCTGAGGGCAGAGTCACAGGAAGGGCAAATTATTCTCCCATCTGTTACAGTTCAGTAGTCATGAACATGGGGCTCCTGCAGCCACAATGCATTCTTAGAAGCCTCCTCTGTAGAAGCTCTAATGTGGCTTACTCCTACATACGTATTCAGAGGATTGATGGAATATAGTGTTTGTTATTTTGGGAAACTAACTCTATTTGTGCATGTATAAAGAGACCCACATAGGGCTTTGATTCTACAACCCTCTGTGGATGGCAAACAAAAAACAAAACCAAACCTGAGAATCCCATATTATTAAATGGTGTTCATGGTATGATTAATATTTTTAATTACCAAACTCTAAAAGGCACTCGGCTCCCTTACTATTTATGATGGCCAACTTACTGAAATTATTTACTTGCTGGTTAATTTTCAGCCTGTTCATATACAACACAATGTCTTCTCAGGAGAAGTCCCATGGAGGGCCCTTTTACACTGCCAGGCGTTGTTGTTGTTGTTGTTGTTGTTTATTTGTTCGGTCGCTTCCAACTCTGTATGTCCTCCTGGACCAGCCCACGCCAGAGCTCCCTGTCGGCCATCACCACCCCCAGCAACTTCAAAGTCAAGCCAGTCACTTCAAGGATGCCATCCATCCATCTTGCCCTTGGTTGGCCCCTCTTCCTTTTTCCTTCCATTTTCCCCAGCATCATTGTCTTCTCTAAGCTTTCCTTTCTTCTCATGATGCGGCCAAAGTACTTCATCTTTGCCTCTACTATCCTTCCTTCCAATGAGCAATCGGGCTTTATTTCCTGAAGTATGGACTGGTTGGATCTTCTGGCGGTCCAAGGCACTCTCAAAATTTTCCTCCAGCACCACTATCTTCCTTCGCTCAGCTTTCCTTATGGTCCAGCTCTCACATTCATAGGTTACTGCGGGGAATACAATTGCTTTGACTATGCAGATGTTCGTTGCCAGTGTGATGTCTATATTCTTCTCTATTGTATCGAGATTGGTCATTTCTCTCCTCCAAGGAAGTAAACGTCTTCTAATTTCCTGGCTGCACTGCCTCCATGTTTTCTCCTCCTATTTGCCAGTTATCAATCAGTTTTGTTGCCATAATCTTGTTTTTTTTAATGTTTAACTGCAACCCAGCTTTTGCACTTCCTTCTTTCACCTTGGTTAGAAAGCTCCTCAGCTCCTCGCTTTTGGTCATCAAAGTGGTATCATCCGCATATCTAAGGTTGTTAATGTTTCTTCCAGCGATTTTAACTCCAGCCTTGGATTTGTCAAGCGTCGCACATCGAATTATGTGTTCTGCATACAAGTTGAATAGGGTGGGTGCGAGTATACTGAAATGGCTTGGTATGGATGGGTCTCTTGATATTTACCAGATGCCTTAGACATTCCTTTCCTAGACCCTGGCCTCTTTGTGGCATCTAATTTGCAGCTTTTAGGAAGAGCATATCTTCCCAAGTGATGTTCATGCATACATATCCCATTGTGATTTCATATATATATATTTCTAATTCCTATTTCTAATATGGTTACATCCAATATATATTTTCCAATATATGTATTATGTATTTTCATCATGCCTTCATCAATAATACCCTGCCATACGCCTTTCCCAATCTTGAACCAGTCTGTTGTTCCGTGGACACTGCCATATAAAATCCAGATTATCTGCTTTGAACTGTATTATATGGCAGTGTAGACTCATATTATCCAGTTCAAATCAGATAATGTGGATTATCTGCTTTAATTATAATCTGGATTATATGGCAGTGTAGATCTGGCCTCAGTCACAGGTTCTGCCATGTCATTGTGACTTTTGCTCTACTAGAAGTGTCTGCACCCATCTGTAAGCTTTATAACCAAGGGACATGATTTAGTAATGCTTGGAATTTGTAATGCTTGGAAACTAGGGCACCGTTTCTTATGGTAGCCTTGCTCAAGACTGAAATTATAATTTTGAGATTGTTCTGCTACTGAAAGTTCCTTTGCTTTTAATTGGATTTCCACCAAAATCATATTTTCAAAAAGAGGAGTAGGATGAGAAGTATGCAAAAAATAAAGGAATGGTTCATTTCAAAGACTGCTCAGAAATAGGCCTCTTCTACACTGTCATATAAAATCCAGGTTATCTCTTTTGAGCAGGATTATATAGTAGTGTAGACTCATATAATTCAGTTCAAAGCGGATAATGTTGATTATTTGCTTTGATAATCTGGATTATATGGAAGTGTAGAAGGGGCCATTGTTGTGATTGTGGGGTTTGTAAAAAGGAACCATGATGTGATGGGTTGACTGGAAAAGCATGTGTCGGCAGCTGATTTGCTAAGCATGCTAGAAGACAGAATTCTGATTGGCTACTGTCCCTAGCTTGCTGCTGAGATAAATGGTGAAGAGAGCGCTGAGAGAGAGTGAAGAGAGCACTGACTGGAAACAGCCAGGAAGGAAATGGCTGCCAATTCTCTGAAGCCTGATCACTTCTAAGGCATGAAGCATATTTTAAAAAAGACTGTTTAAAAGGACTGCTTATTCCCTCTGTTCTCTTTTAAGAATTCAGAGAGATTGCTGTATATATTGTTGCTCTATATGACCTTTTGAACTGAAGTAAAGTTACAGTTACGCATTACACAAATCTGAGTGACACATTATTATACTGCAGTGTATATCCTGGTTTGGAAACAGTGGTAAAACTTCTATTTATTTACATTTACAACCTCCAACAGTGATCACTAAATCCACACAATGAGTGGTTTGGAAATTGGATCACACGTACACTGATCTTGGTTGCTCCCTGCTTTTGTCCAAAGAGCTTCTCCCTGCACAAATGGGGTCAAATAAATGTGAAAGAATTGAAGAAGTAAGAAGGCACAAAAAGGGATGAATTGGGAAATAAGGGCTGAGAGTTAGGACTGAGACATGTCCACGGAGAGTGCTAGATATTTGCTTGGCTGGTGTGTAATTCTCATCCAGTTTCTAGCTTGAATCTCTTTCGCATTATATAATTTTTCTCCAAGTAAAATAAATCAATTTCTGCCTCAAATTAGTCTCATTAGGCATTCACGTACCACAACTAAACTTGCTGAGATGTTCCCATGAACCATTTATTATTCTATCTCAACAAAGAGTGACTAATTGAGCTTTTGGAACCATTCATTTAGCTTTATTAATTATCCAACAAGCCATAGCAACAGCTAACGGTACCCACAAGGCCATATCTAAAGACATAATGAGTCATCCATGCATAGATGAGACTCGCAGAGAGATAATGATATTGCTTGAAACTGGTTCTTAAGGAGTTGCACATGTCTGAACTAGTAAAGTGTAATTGTGATATTTGATGGGGCCAAGTGATATGTTACCATGATCCCATAAAGGCTTTCGCCTCTATTCAAAAAACAAAACTAACCAAGTACTTTGATGTGTTGTTTTTGACTACAGCTCCCAAAATCCTTTGGGCAGCAAGGCTAATAGCAATCTGGCTATAAAGCTGCAAGAGTTTCAGGAAAGGAAGGAAGTAATGGCCGGGATTCTTTCTTAGGAGATTATTTCTGCCACATAGCTGTGTCTCCTTGCTATGTCTCCAAGTACAAATCCCCAAGCTCCTTGTTTTAAGTGCTATAACTCCTCCCAAAACATCCCGTTGGTGTCATCAAAAGACAAGAAGATCAGCTAAGATGTGCCCAGCTATTTTCCCATAGCTGGACATGCTCAAACATGTATTCACACAGGCCACCAGGGGACTTGGAAAGTTCCCAAAAGATGACATCCTTGCAGCAAAACATTGTTCGAAAACATGCAAATGTGAGTAGATCAATAGGTACTGCTCTGGCGGGAAGGTAACAGTGCTCCATGCAGTCATGCTGGCTACATGACCTTGGAGATGTCTACGGAAAATGCGGGCTCTTCTGCTTAGAAATGGAGATGAGCACCAACCCCCAGAGTCGGACACGACTGGACTTAATGTCAAGGGAAAACCTTTACCTTTACCTATATTCTGTTCTATCTCCCTGAGGGGCAGATTACAGAACATATATATGGCAAACATTCAATGCCATTATACAATTAACAAGGGCAGACAATACATAAACAGAGGTAAAGGCTTTCCCATCTTTTTCCATTTCCAGCATCTGGAGGCTGAGCTCGACTCCGGTCACAGGGAGGTGCTCTTGCTCCATCTTCCACGCCAAGGAGCTTTGTCGTCCATAGGCATCCTCCTGATTGAGTCGCTGGCATGTCCTTATGGGTACCTTTTATTACCTCCCTGCTTAAAGTGGTACCTATTTATCTACTCACATAGCTGTTTTTGATTTGCTAGGTAAGCAGAAGCTGGGGCTGATGGCAGGAGCTCACTCCAACCTGGGCTTGAACTGCCAATCTTTCAATCGGTAAGATTTTCTGCAGCATAGCGGGTTAACCTGCTGTGCTAAGCCCGGCCCCATGACTCTATATCCACGGATCTCTCCTGCCCTCAATGACATGGAAAAGCCATGCTGGGAAGGATGTATCATTTAAAGGGTAGGTTGGTGGGTTACTCATTTCATGGTTAGTACAAAATTTCAGTCTTCTAACAACCAAAAATGTGGTCTGCGATAGCAACAATGCAACTAATTAACAGGATGCCAGCCAATGTTTCTAGATACTAGAGATGAAACCCATCGGTTTTCAGCATACATTTCTTTTTTCTTCAGTTACTGAGGTAACTCTTCCCCAAATGGTAGAAAATATCCTGGGATCCTTTCACCCTAACCCTGAGCTGCTATGGTTAGAAAAAACAGGTTTTTCCCCTATCTATAGCTCAAGGTTAGCTTTGGAGATGAAGTAATGCTCAATAATATTCAATAACTCAATATCTATGTCTCAGTAAGCTTCTCTATCTTTATTTCTATCCATATGACTTAGTAACTCAATTAACTTTTCTATATCTCAGTTGCTATCTATAACTCAATTATATCTCAATTGCTATCTATCTCAATTAGCTTCTTTATCTATATAACTCAATCACTAAATCGTACTTACAATGATTTTTTCAGAGCTACCTAGCTGACCAACAGCACAACTGAAGCTTTCTTTCTCTACTGAAGGAGACGGGGAGATTCCAAAATGGAGATTTCATCCCCTGGAAAAAGGGTGCTCTCTACACCCAAAGAGATACTTTCTAAACCAATAACTGCAGGGGGCCTGCAGTCTGGCTTTGCAGGCTCTGATACTGTTTAACTTCCAGGGTGCTGCTGGGTCTGTAGCAACCCTGGGAAAATGCAAAAGAACACTATCGCATGCAACTAAAAGGTAATGCAAACTATGCTCCTGGAAGACGGAACAGGAGTCTTAAACAGTAAGTATATCTCTAACTCTGTATTTTATCTTTAAAAGTTGGGGGTCATCTTATACCCCAAGTTGCCTTGTATGCCGGAAAATACGGTACCTTTAAATAACCAAAATACTTCTCTTTCAATATTTATCTGTGAATCTCTTTCTGGATGGACCTGAATATGTACAGCAATTGGGCATACTGATGAATCAGTGTATCTGTGTTTAGTGCCCCCTGAAACCATCCAATTGGATTAGTAAATTATACATGGCTAGGAAAATCTGGTTATGATTTTGAAAAGAGTAGGGAAAGGGGAAGAGATTTTTAAAAAACAGCTGTCAGAAAAAAAATCTTACTGTGATATTTTTAAATGCATGACAATGATGTTTTCTCTGGCTCGAATTATGCTGAGTCAAAGGGCTCCTAGCAAACAGTGCTCATCCTCATTAAAGCCAGTCTCAGAAGATTTGCTTTAATTTAACTGCTTCCTGTATGCTGCACTTTGGAAGCTTGATTTAATTTCCACCCGGACCCAACAACGTTGATCTGATTGGGTTTGATAACATTTTTGTCCCAGGGGCTCGGATGATACAAGGAGCAGCATCTCTCCCATGACCATGGAAATATTTTGTTCTTCTCTTTTGTTGCTTGATCTAGAGCTGGACACAGTATAGAAAAGGTTTGTTGTGAATGACTCCCACTGAAATTAATAAGTCTTGAGTTTAGTTGTCACTAAATCCATTCCCACTAAATCAATAGGATTTAATCATAAACACTATTTGCTAGACTGGGCTCTATAATTAGAAACCTATAAAAACAGAAATTCTGTCAAGAGCTATATTCCCATAATAGTTGGGAGTGTGACACGCTGGTAGCAGCAGAATTCATGCCAAAAAGTGGACAGAGCTATATCTTTCTTCTTTTATTTCTCTTTCTGACAACCTCCTCTCTCTCCTGCTCTCTCTCTCTCTCTGTGTGTCACCCACTTCTGTCTCTCATATTTACTTTTTCACTTTTGCTATCTTTCAACCACTCATAACTTTTCATAACTTTGTGTTCAGCAAAGGACAATGAGAGCACTGTGCACATTTTTTTTCCTTTCCTTTCCTTTCCTTTCCTTTCCTTTCCTTTTTTTTGTGTTGCTTGCTCTTCATCTTTTCTTTTCCTGACCACAAGGTGTACACGAAGGATGTGCACACAACTAATGCACACTGCCCATGGAATTTAACAGTTCACTCACCATGTATAACTGGTTGACTGGCCAAAGATATAGATATAGATAATCTGAAGGGGCCACGGTGGTGCAATGGGTTAAACCCTTGTACTGCTGAACTGTTGACCTGAAGATGGGCAGTTTGAATCCATGGGACACTGTGAGCTCCCACTGTTAGTCTTACCTCCTGCCAACCTACCAGTTCGAAAACATGCAAATGTGAGTAGATAAATAGGTACTACTTTGGTGGGAAAAAGGTAAAAAGACGGTCCAAGCAGTCATGCCAACCACATGATTAGGAGGTGTCTATGGACAACACAGGCTCCTCAGCTTGGAAAAGGAGAAGAGCACCTCCCCAGTGCCAGAGATGAGCACTGCTTCCAGAGCTGGAAATGAAAGGAGAAGCCTTTGCCTTTGTCTGTGTATTTGTGTTTCACTGTATTTCATTGTAACAAGGCTTGAATGTTTGCCTATGTTTGTTTATATGCTGTTATTTATGTTATACTTTGTGTTTATTTTGTTTTATCTTATTTATTTATTTTATTGTATTTTATTTGATGTATTATATTAAGATTTTATGTTGTATTCTTTTGCTTTGTTGTAATAGTTAGGCTTGGCCTCATGTTAGCCACTCCAAGTCCCCTTATGGAGAAGGAGGTGGGGTGTAAATAAAGTTTTATTGTTATTATTAGTAATCAGCTCTGAGTCACCTTGGGGAGAAGGGCAGAATATAAATGAAGTATTATCATCATCATCCCATATGGTCTGGAAAGGTGGGACTAGTTCTTTCTCTAATGATGCCCCATAGAATCATAGAAGGGATCCCAAGGGCCATCCATCTAACCCTATTCCCAGCCAGTGTGGCAATGCATAGCTATAGCAACCTTGGTGTCATCCAACCTCTTTTTAAAAGGCCATTACATTCTAGGATGATCTGTTACCTTGTTGGACAGCTCATAACATCAGTAATTTCTTCCCAATGCCTAATCAGAATCCTTTCCTTAGCATTTCATTACTTGGTTCAGGTTATATTTTCTGGAGAAGTACAAACAAGGGACCTCATTCCACGAGTGGAGGATAGCAGGGGGATCATCTTCTTTACTCACCACCATCATGCTGTGATAACATCCTGTGGAGAAATGGAGCCCCTGACTGTATGGAAATATATACTCTATGAAATGGCACAGATTAGAACTTTCTCATATAGTTCCCCCCCCCCCCCTTTGAGGGTGAAGTTATGAACTAAAGTGTATAGAAGGTTAAGAACCTACATTTTGCAAACTTTCATCTCATAACTTCTAATACCATGATTCCTTTTTCATTAACTGCCCTACAGTTTCGTTTGATGACCAACATTGACCTCTTCTTATCATGGCTGTGAACGTCAGGAGGATCCACTGATGAGCAAATATTGAATCATGTACCCAGAAGCAAGGAAGGTCTCC
The DNA here is from genome assembly GCF_037176765.1 of Anolis sagrei. Classification (NCBI taxonomy): domain Eukaryota; kingdom Metazoa; phylum Chordata; class Lepidosauria; order Squamata; family Anolidae; genus Anolis; species Anolis sagrei. Next base: position 195,076,199 of record NC_090022.1, read on the forward strand.
AAATTGCAACAAAAATATTATCTACCTTTTGCCTTCATACCAAGCAATTTACTCAAGGGTTAATCACACACCACATTCCCCCTCTCTGACTTTGTGCAGAGTTCTTGTCATTCTTTGTTGTCAGACTTCTCTTCTCACTCAATTATCTTTGAATGTTAATGGCTAAATATTGTCACAGAACGTGCAAAGCTGTGGCCAGGAAGTGGGTGCAATATAGCCTTCCTCACAAACACAGCGGGCACTTGGCACATTTAACTACTAGAATTCTAAGGTGTGCAAGATCAAAAGACTAAAAGTTACTCCTGTGATACAATATAAGGTCAAGGTAAAGGTTTCCCCCTGACATTAAATCCAGTCATGTCTGACTCTGGAAGTTGGTGCTCATCTCCATTTCTAAGCCGAAGAGCCGGCATTGTCCGTAGACACCGCCAAGGTCATGTGACCAGCATGACTGCATGGAGCGCCGTTACCTTCCCTCTGGAGTGGTTTTATTTATTTATTTATTTATTTATTTATTTACTATACTTGTATACCGCCTTTCTCAGCCTTATTGGCGACTCAAGGCAGTTTCTATTTGCATGTTTTCGAACTGCTAGGTTGGCAGAAACTGTGGCTAATAGTGGGAGCTCATGCTGTTCCCCGGATTCAAACTTGTGACCTTTTCAGTTAGGAAGTTCAGCAGCTCAGCGCTTTTACCCACTGCACCACTGGGGGCGATATAATATACACAAAGCTATACACATTGTTGGGAAATGGGGTAAATCTATCAGAAATACAGGGTTACTCAAAATGAATAGGCCAATAAGAAAATTAATTGCATTATTATTGGCCTATTCATTTTGACTAACCCTGTACTGTAATCAAAACTATGGCTACGAAGCAGCAATACTTTTACTTTTTTTGGTTAGCTTAACCATCAAATCCTCCTTTAACTTTCAAACCCATGATTACTTACTTACTTAGGCGATCCCTCATAGTCCGAGGATGATGGTCCTCCAAGTTCGGTGTCCTGGGGGTGGGTTCGTAGGTGGCTGTGGAGCCCCATTCTTGACCTGCATCTTCTCCCACAGTGAGGGCATTGGTTTCCAGGTGGGAGGCGGTTTTGGTTGAGGTTGGCTTGACACGCCTTCCTCTTGGCACGTTTCTCTCTTTCACCCTCCATTAGTGCCTCTTCAAATTCTGCAGTACTGCTGGTCACGGCTGATCTCCTGCCGCATTCAAGGGCCAGGGCTTCCCAGTTCTCAGTGTCTATACCAGAGTTTTTAAGGTTGGCTTTGAGCCCATCTTTAAATCTCTTTTCCTGCCACCAACATTCCATTTTCCAGTCTTGAGTTCGGAGTAGAGCAACTGGTTTGGGACATGGTGACTGGACATCCAGACAACGTGGCCGGTCCAGCGGAGTTGATGGCGGAGGACCATTGCTTTGATGCTGGTGGTCTTTGCTTCTTTCAGCATGCTGACGTTTGTCCGCCTGACTTCCAAGAGATTTGCAGGATTTTCCGGAGGCAGCCCTGATGGAATCGTTCCAGGAGTTGCATGTGACGCCTGTAGACAGTCCACGTTTCGCAGGCATATAGTAGGGTTGGGAGGACAATAGCTTTATAGACAAGCACCTTGGTATCCCTACGGATGTCCCGGTCCTCAAACACTCTGCTTCATTCGGAAAAATGCTGCACTCACAGAGCTCAGGCGGTGTTGTATTTCGGTGTCGATGTTGACTTTGGTGGAGAGGTGGCTGCCAAGGTAGCGGAAATGATCAAAATTTTCTAAGGAAACTTCTTTACTGACTAACCTACAATCTGCAGCAGCCATGCAGGAGATATTACTTCTAATTCCATCCCCCCTCAACCTCCTATTCCCAACTATTGATAGCTGAAACCCATAAGTAGTTCCCAGAGTATGACTCACTTGAGATAACCACTTATTAATAGCAAGCTATGCACCCAGTGTTGTCTGGGTATGCATTTTATAATGCTAATTATTAAAAATACTCATTATAATGTTATGATTGCTAAGCTTACAAGTTTGAATGTATTTTTCAGGTTTTCTTACTATTTAGTAATGGTAAAGGTTTGCCCTTGACATTAAGTCTAATTGTGTCCGACTCTGGGGGGGGGGGGGTGCTCATCTCCATTTCTAAGCCGAAGAGTCAGTGTTGTCCGTAGATGTCTCCTAGGTCATGTGGCCGGCATGATTGCATGGAGCGCCATTACCTTCCCGCCGGAGCAGTATCTATTGATCTACTCACACTTGCATGTTTTTGAACTGCTAGATTGGCAGAAGCTGGGCCTAACAGTTCCCCGGATTCAAACTGCTGACCTTACAGTCAGCAAGTTTAGCCAGTGATTTAACCAGCTGTGCCACTGTGGGTTTCTTTCTTATTATTTACATTAACTATTTGCATGTAAATTAGCAAAACTATGTTTTCACTCTAATGTGATTTCATAATAAATAAAAACATTGCATAACAAGTTTAATTAATTGATATTAATTGAAAAATTATACTATGGTTTATTTGCACAATAGTTGTTTAATTAATTATATCTTTACTTGAAAAGTGAGACACTGAAGTGCAGCATTTAAATGTTGGCCTCTTACTATTGCCAAGTTAACTGGAGCCCCCGGCAGCGCAATGAGTTAAACCTTTGTGCTGGCTGAACTGCTGACCGAAAAGTCGGCGGTTCAAATCCAGGGAGTGGGATGAGCTCCCATCTGTCAGCTCCAGCTTCCCATGTTGGGACATGAGAGAAGCCTCCCACAGGATGGTAAAACATCCAGGCATTCCCTGGGCAATGTCCTTGCAGACAACCAATTGTCCGTAGACACCTCCAAGGTCATGTGGCCAGCATGACTGCATGCAGCGCTGTTATCTTCCTGCAAAAACAGTTCCTGTTGATCTACTCACATTTGCATGCTTTCAAACTGCTAGGTTGGTAGAAGCTGGACCTAACAGCGGGAGCTATCCCCACACCCTGGATTCTATCCACCAACCTTTCAGTCAGCAGCAGCTCAGCGGTTTAACCCGTTGCACCATCAGAGGGCCCTGTGTAGAGATGCCGAAATCTTACATCCCAAATGTAGTTATGGAAGCAATAGGTTAAATCCTTGTGCCAGCTGAACTTGATGACCAAAAGGTCAGTGGCTTGAATCCGAGGAGAGGGGTGAGCTCCTGTCTGTCAGCTCCAGCTTCCCTTGTTGGGATATGAAGCTTCCCACAGGATGGTAAAACATATGGGCGTCTCCTGGGCAATGTCCTTTGAGACAGCCAACTCTCTCACTCCAGAAGCGACTTGCAGTTTTTCAAGTTACTCCTGACATGGGAAATAAAATTGCAGAGTTGTGCAGGCCTGGTGTAGACCCATGTAGTTCAATGCAGTTAAACTGCATAATACAGAAGTAATAGCTTAGTTGTGTTAATGCTACTGCTGGTTCTTATCAGTTGTTAATTTTATCACAGTTACGTTTCATAATCTAAAAAATTACTGTGCCTTGTATATTGTGAAATTGTTAGTTGGGTTGTAGAGATGGGTGAGGGTAGTCCGGAAAACAGGGGGTTATACATATTTTGAAATAACTAAATGAACAATTCCGTGGGTTTAAAACATTGTATTCAAAGAGGTTGTTTAGATGAGACTTTGCATAATTGAATGCATGAGAGGCATCAAGTGAGAGCATGGCACTAAAATAGCAACCTAAGTTCAACATGTGATTGCTCATTTTACCTTCCCAAGCAGGCTTCACCCCTTTCCACGGGACAGCAGCTGCAGCTAAAAATAGAGCATGACTGGGCAGAGGAAGGAAAACTCTGAATACATCCTGAAGACCAGAAAGAGTTCGGAGGCAGCCATGCACTCCTTGCGGTTCAGGAGTGCCGAGGTCTTGGTGACGAATGCACAGGTTGTCAAAGAGAACCTGGGCAGCCTTGCACACAACCTTTTCCCTCTCCTTTTTAAAGCAAGTTACTTGCAGGAGCAGGGCGAAGTGATTCATGACCTGGTGCAAAACTGGCCGCTGCCCGAACTTAATCTTGGGAGGCTGTTGGGGAAGACGACAGACCACCAGGAAGACATCACCAACAGAGCCTGCTCAGTGTGCCTGGCTAGCTGTCTAACTGGCCTGAGAGACTATGTGTTGAATTGTTCATCTCCGTACGCAAAGAGACTCAAAAGGGTAGACTTAACAGGCATACAAGATGTTGAAGTTCAGCTTTGCAGCTGTAGGAAGACAATGGGACGATGGGCCAGGACAGAGCTCCTCTCCAAAATCTGCTACGACTTGCTTGTTGACATGGGCAGGCTGTCGCTCGGTCCAGAGGTGTTTGAGATTTCCGTTGATGTTTTCATGGACATCTTTGTTACAGAGCGAAGCTATGACCTGGTGGTCCAGACCTTGCTCATGAGATGCCACTGCCCCCTAAAAATCCGTTGCACAGCAGTCAGAGTGGACAACCTCGCTCTCAGGAAGCTCTTCTACCTTGTAAAGCTCACAGAGCCCTCTTCGCTCGGCAGGTTTGAAGTCATCCACAATGTTCGGATGGAAATGGAACATTTCCTGGTGCTGCTGAACAATGTCCAATTTCCTCAGTTGACTTCTCTAACGCTCCCAGCAAGGACCTTTGATGTGAGAAAGTTCACAACGGAGGATGAAGCCATTCTGGCAAGAGTCGGAGATAAGCTGAGCCAGATGACTCGGCTGACTGAGCTGAGCCTCGCATTTTCCACCCTCACAGGAAGGATTCGTAAACTGCTCAGGTAATACCTTCTAGGATTAGGTAGTCCTTTCTGGTGAAGTAAATTGCCATCTACCAGGAAAATGGGAGGTCATACATGAGGAACAGTCGCTGATGTTGGGAAGAAGCCAGAGATAACAGAACAATATATCCTTATACGAGGGTTGAATGAAAAGTAATGCCTCCACCTTTGTAACTCTTCAACAGATGGCAGCACTGGTATGCGACAGGTACTGGGTTGTACAGAAGACTCTCCTCTACAGTTTCCTTTTGGCAGGAAGCCTTAGCATTAAATGGTTGTGTTGTTAAAGTGCAAAGTATGGAACCCTGCGCAGTCAGTCGGTCAATGCAACTTTAGCAACATGCAGTCATTGAATTCTTGACAGCAGAAGGTGTCACTCCAAAGGAGATTCATCAGAGAATGCAAGCTATTTATGGTGATTGTGTTGATGTGAGTACTGTGCGTCATTGGGAGAGTAAGTTTAAAGATGTTGAGGTGACACCTTCTGCTGCACGTTGCTTAAGTTGCATTGACCGACCGTCTGCGCAGGGTTCCATACTTCACACTTTGACAACACAGCCTTTCAATGCTAAGGCTTCCCACCAAAATAGAACTGTAGAGGAGAGTCTACTGAACAAGCCAGTACCTGCCACATACCAGTACTGCCATCTGTTGAGGAGTTACGAAGGTGGAGGCATTACTTTTTATTCAACCCTCGTATTCCTATATTGCATTAGTTCATTGAGCCACTTAACTTAGTAATATGTGCTCTGATTGGCAATGGATATCTGTGATCATCCTGGTAATTTTTTTGTGTATCAGGAGCGACTTGAGAAACTGCAAGTTGCTTCTGGTGTGAGAGAATTGGCCGTCTGCAAGGACGTTGCTCAGGGGACCACTTGATGTTTTGAGGCTTCTCTCATGTCCCCGCATGGGGACCTGTAGCTGACAGAGGGAGCTCATCTGTGTTCTCCCTGGATTTGAACCTGCAACCTGTTGGTCTTCAGTCCTGCCAGCACAAGGGCTTAACCCATTGTGCCACCGGGGGCTCCATATCCTGGTCAATAGACAGGTGTTATTCCCAACTGGGATCCTTATTAACTGAAGATACAAGTGTTTAAACTTGTGATCTTCCAAATACAGTTCTATATTTAGATCAAGCATTTGCCTCCCTTTACTATTATAATGCTTGATAAAGCTGAAGCCAGTAGGAAAAAAGGATAACAGGTGGACAGGTTGCTTCAAGGAAAACATAGACCCAAGTGTGAAATACCTGAACAGGTCTATAACCCACTGAATTCAAAGAAAATTCACCTACTGTAATGATATACCAGTGTCTCTTGCTTGTAAAACTATGTAAATATAAGTGCAATTGTATAATTTACATTGTTTTTATGTTTAACTTTTCAGCCCGCTGAAATCCCCACTGAAAATGTTGGATGTTTCTAACTGCTCCTTAAACCATGTAGACATGGCCTATTTGGCCAACAGCCTCCATTCCAATCACTTGGAAGCTCTTGATATCAGTGGGCATGATGTGGCTGACTTGTACCCTTCTACCTTCTTCAAGCTGCTGAACCATTCATCCCACACACTGAAGAGTCTCACCCTCGAGGAATGCAACATCCAGGACACTCATCTGAACATGTTGATTTTGGGGTTGGTCCCCTGTCGGAAGTTAGAGGAGTTCAAGTTCCTTGGAAATCCTCTCTCGTCACGAGCCTTGAAATGCCTTTTCAACATTTTCACCGATTTCCCCAGACTGAAATACATTGAATTCCCAGTTCCGAAAGACTGCTATGCAAGTGACATCAGTTACCCAATCTCTGAAGCGGATCTTTCCAAATTTGATCATCAGAAATATGAGAGCATAGCAGAAGACCTCAACATGATTTTGCTGCAGGCAAAGCGGGATGACATCAAGGCCTCTACGCCCGTCTTTGGAGCTTATGATGCAGCGCTACAAGAAACAGGCAATGAACTAGGAGCAGCCTTGTTGCAGTCTTTCAGGAAAACCATTCAGAGCTTCAGCATGGCTCTTCAAAAAATGAGCTGAAATATGGACCAGAAGTATTTTTTAATTCATTCATCAAACCCAAGCATCAACATATTGGAATTGTTTAGTTAGCACATGCTAGTGGGTTTTTATATCACTTCTTCATCCAAATGAGAGAGCAGTACAAATGGTTGAGTAAAATGCCTGAGCAAACAACTGAACTGTATTCTAAAATCTATACAGTTATACCCCACCGGGTGTGGTCCAAACTTACTAGTTGACCTACATTATCAGCGGCACATAATAATCAACAGCATAAGGTTTTCTTTAACATACACTTACTTGATCCTGTTACAACTTACTGTAACAAGGTTGGCAGTTTGAATCTGGGGAGTGGGGTGAGCTCCTGCTGTTAGCCCCAGCTTCTGCCAACGTAGCAGTTCAAAAACATGTAAATGTCAGTAGATCAGTAGGTACCACTCCAGCGGGAAGATAATGGCGCTCCGTGCAGTCATGCCGGCCACATGACCTTGGAAGCGTCTACAGACAACGCCAGCTCTTTGGCCTAGAAATGGAGATGAGCACTAATTCCCAGAGTTGGACACGACTGGATTTAATGTCAGGGGAAAACCTTTACTACCTTTACTAATCCGTTTTTGAAACAAAGTACAGGGTTAGTCAAAATGCATAGGCCAATAAGCCATTCAATTGAATGGCTTATTGGCCTATGCATTTTGACTAACCCTGTACAATGGAGGCCATCACACGTGCAAGGAGACTTCCTATCTCTGTCCATGATGTATTGGAAAAGTTAAGAAACAGGGGGCAAGGGGAGAAGATGGGAGAAATAATCTTCTGAGCTTTGGATCTGCAAGAAAACAAAAGGAAATGGTGAAAATACCATGCGATGGGATCTGTCAGATTCAACTGGTGAAAATGGTGAATGGGCATTTCTATGGGTGGTCTCCTATAAAGCAGTGATGTCCTGGTAGTCTCCCAAAATCTAGCTGCCTGATCCTTGCACTTTTTTTTATTAAATGTATTCCGTAGATATTATCCTACTTCTGAAAATTACTACTTTGCTTTCACTTGATTATAACTTTTCAAAATTGCACATTTTTCCTGCCTTTTCTTTCCTTTTTCAAAACTAAAGTTAGTGATCCATACAAAACCCATTGAGAGGGAGAACAGAAGAGCCCATGGAGAAAAATGGAGTCTGCCATAACTGCACTCCGCCATTTGAAAAATCTGAAAATGGATAATTTTGGGAGATAATAATAATAATAATAATAATAATAATAATAATAAATTTTATTTGTATCCCGTCACCATCTCCCAGAGGGACTTGGGTGGGTGGCTCACAGAACACTCAAGGTGTAATATGCGAAATACAACAAATGCAAACCAAAACATAAACAATAAACTGTCAACATAACATCACAATTTCACAAGAAAGGCAAGAAACAACACCGTGTGATGGGTTCTGATAAATGTTACTATTTAGTTTTTAATGCAAAGGGACTAAACACCATGGTAATACGACACTTTCCTCCTCTCATGGGATGAGGTCCTAAGGCAGGGGTTCTCAAAGTGTGGGTCCCCAGATGTTTTGCCCTACAACTCCCAGAAATCCCAACCAGTTTACCAGCTGCTAGAATTTATGGGAGTTGCAGTCCAAAACATCTGGGGACCCACAGGTTGAGAACCACTGTCTTAAGCAAATCTACTCAATCTGGCTTCCCTTATCTTGTCCAGCATTTAGAAGGACTTCCAGCACATCAACATAAAAACTGCCTAGTTGGTCATCTTTTTCCACTGACAAAGGAGCCTAGAAATATTACAATGAAGTTGTAAGAATCTTACTTTTTTGTTATTCCTGCTCCCAGCAAACATAGCAAGAGTGAAATGAATTATTCTCAGATCACTTGGTGAGATCCATTTGTGAATATGTCGACCATCTTCATTACAACTCAAGTTGCACACTATAAGGCCTGGTTCTCCTCACTATCATCAGCTTGATTTTATGATATCTTGCCTAAGGAAGAGATCTGTAGATTTCAAAAGGTTGCACACATTTTGGTACTATACTGGTTGGCCTAATAAAGGCATTTTCATGATGTGGTTTCTTTGTACCTACATATAGCTATCTCTGCTTTGATGAACGGGGCTCTTGGATCTCTCATAGATGGAGTTGCTGCGGGTTAAAAGTTTTGTCGGGTGAAAAAAAAATGCTTCAACTCACATTTTTCTGTTTCTGCATTAATTTTACACAGTGGTAAAACAAAATGAGAATAGCATTATGAGCCACAGGTTTTCCATGTGGATCTCACTTGGGTTTTAAAGGGTAGTCCTGCAATAATAATGTGTGTTATATTTCTCTCTCTTTTTTATTTATCGTATCAGGAGCAACCAGACATTTGTATTACATTTTTAACAAAACAAACAAACAGACAAATCACAGAGTTTGCAAGCTTGGTAGTTGATTAAATGTCCTTTGACCAGTATCTGGCCACTTGGAGTGCCTCTGGTGTTGCCGCAAGAAGGTCCTCCATTGTGCATGTAGCAGGGCTCAGGGTGCATTGCAGCAGGTGGTCTGTGGTTTGCTCTTCTCCACACTCGCATGTCGTGGATTCCACTTTGTAGCCCCATTTCTTAAGATTGGCTCTGCATCTTGTGGTGCCAGAGTGCAGTCTGTTCAGCTCCTTCCAAGTCGCCCAGTCTTCTGTGTGCCCAGGGGGGGAGTCTCTCATTTGGTATCAGCCATTGATTGAGGTTCTGGGTTTGAGCCTGCAACTTTTGGACTCTCGCTTGCTGGGGTGTTCCAGAGAGTGTCCCTGTAGATCTTAGAAAACTATTTCTTAAGTCATTGACGTGCTGGCTGATACCCAAACAGGGGATGAGCTGGAGATGTCTCTGCCTTGGTCCTTTCACTATTGGCTGCTACTTCCCGGCGGATGTCAGGTGGTGCAATACCGGCTAAGCAGTGTAATTTCTCCAGTGGTGTAGGGTGCAGACACCCCGTGATAATGCGGCATGTCTCATTAAGAGCCACATCTCCTGTTTTAGTGTGGTGAGATGAGATATTTCTCATTATAGTAGATGATTATTGCTTATCCAACCTTCACTCATCCAATGTTCTGTATTATCCAAAGCAGTCTTCCTCCCGCCCAGATCCACAGCTATTTCAATACATTGCAATGTTTTGGTGCTAAATTCATAAATACAGTAATCACTATATAACGTTACTGTGTATTGAACTGCTTTTCTGTGATTTATTGTAAAACATGATGTTTTGGTGCTTAATTTGTAAAAATATACGTTTAATAGGCTTTTCCATAATCCCTCTTTATTATCCAACATATTCGCTTATCCAACATTCTGCCAGCCTGTTTATGTTGGATAAGCGAAACTCTGTTGTATTTCTGGCCAGATAGCTATGGTCACTCCTGTTATCCCCTCCTCCCCAATGCATGTGAACATATGAAGTGCAGCAGCTGGTATTTAAATGTTGATAGATGAAGTTCTGCTAATATTACTATGCAATCATCTGTAAAAATGCGCCTTACATAAATAATGGTGACCATAGCTGTACAAACACGTAATCAATGAGGGCAGTCACAATGCTGAGGATCAGGAGGAAAGTGAGCATATATACAAACAGGTTCACAGATAATTATGGGTTTTTTTGTGTGTGTCAGCAGCGACTTGAGAAACTGCAAATTGCTTCTGGTGTGAGAGAATTGACCATCTGCAAGGATGTTGCCCAGAGGATGCATGGATATTTTGATGTGTTGCCCTCCTTGTGAGAGGCGTCTCTCATGTCCCCGCATGGGGAGCCAGAGCTGACAGAGGGAGCTCATCCGCGCTCTCCCCGGATTCGAACCTGCGATCTGTCAGTCTTCACTCTTGCCGACACAAGAGTTTAACCCACTGCACCACTGGGGGCTGATGGGGTGCAGAAACAAAATATTCTTCCCAGACACTATAAAATCCTGCTAATATCTTGCTAAATGTGTGCTTGAGTCAATTACTGGTGAACAAAATGATCATTATTTCTAATTATGCCTCCAGTCACTTCCTTAACGAAAAGGAGAGGGCACCGCATATAAAGTAGGAGGGCGTGCATAGGGATCTGATTTCAAATGACATTGCTCCCTGAGTCATCATTTAAACCTAAGCAAAGAGGAAGGAAAGGTGGGGTGGCTGTTAGAAGATACACAGAGGAGTAGAAACAAAATGTCACATAGATTTTAAGGGCAGAAATAGTTTATTGGTTCACTTCAGAGAACAGCACTACTTGGATGGGAATTAGGAGCATGCCCATATTTTCTATTTGTAATATGATGTTGGGATTGTTGCAGAAAAATATCTAAAATGTTTTTCAAATAGTATTCATATACTGAAGCCCATCACATGTCCTCTTGCAGCCAGGTGCTTAAGCATGAAAAACATTGTTGTTTATTTGTTCAATCACTTCCGACTTTTCGTGACCTCATGGACCAGCCCACGCCAGAGCTCCCTGTTGGCCATCACCACCCCCAGCTCCTTCAGAGTCAAGCCAGTCACTTCAAGGATACCATCCATTCATCTTGCCCTTGGTTGGCCCTTCTTTCTTTTTCCTTCCATTTTCCCCAGCATCATTGTCTTCTCTAAGCTTTCCTGTCTTCTCATGATGTGGCCAAAGTACTTCATCTTTGCCTTTAATATCCTTCCCTCCAATGAGCAGTCGGACTTTATTTCCTGAAGTATGGACTGGTTGGATCTTCTTGCTGTCCAAGGCACTCTCAGAACTTTCCTCCAGTTCCACAGTTCAAAAGCATCTATATTTCTTCGCTCAGCCATCCTTATGGTCCAGCTCTCACATCCGTAGATTACTACGGGGAATGCCATTGCTTTAACTATGCAGATCTTTGTTGCCAGTGTGATGTCTCTACTCATCACTAATATCCTTCCCTCCAATGAGCAGTCAAAATAATCAGTTGACTTTGGTGGTGGAGGAAGTATGCATCGAAAATGCATTGCCTCCTGCTAGAGTCAGGTCAACCATTTCCTCTGACCTCCACTTTATCCCTGCTATTGTTTTGTTGTTGCTTCCTTTGGGGAAACTAAGCATTAAAGCTTGTGCTCATATGGAGAGCTCTAGAAAGATACTTTCTTGGACTGCAAATCCCAGTATCCCTTACTTGAGTAAGGAATTGTAGGAGTTGCAACCCAAAGGGTGAATTTTCCAGATCCTGCAAAATATTTAGGAAAAGGTCACACTAAAATGCTATTTTGTTAGGGGAAGAATTGGGGAGTAGGGGTGCTGAATGGACAGACGTTAATAACAATGTATCATCTTCCTCCTGTGAAATCTGGCATAGTTTAGTCCATTCTAGCACATTGAAGGCCAAACAGTGTATTATCTTGAAGCTCAAATGCTCTCAGATATATATATATATATATATATATATATATATATTCCGCTCTGTCTCCCCGGAGGGACTCAGGGCGGATTCCAAACATAAAAGGCAAACATTCAATGTCCGAGTACAACAACAATACACCTATACTAACAAAATTTAAACAACCCAACATAAAAACACAAAATTATGACTTTACAATTAAAATTAAATAAAAAACACAGCCTGTTGCTATAGACATAATACAAAGCATCAAACATTGAACAGAAACAATATTGAATGGTGAGTTAACATATAAGTAAATACAGCTGATTTGATTGACTAAGTTTACTAAATTAAGAACTGGTGATGAGATTTGCATCAATATGTGTCATAGCCAATGTGTAATTATTCCTCAGAAGAACATCTTTGTTAGAAGTACAAAACAAACAAATGCTTTCAACATTTCACTTTGTAATATACATTAAGTTTGAATATTGAACAATTCTGCCACTCTGCCTTCCAAAGTTTATTCACCAGCCAACTGAAACCTTTTGGTCTGTAACTCCCTGCAGCCGAAAACCACCATGGGGAGTTGTCTCCAACCAAATAATTTTACCAAGTTCTGGAAAGGGTATATTTTAATACATATATGTAGTAAAAATAAAGGTTTCCCTTTTATATTAAGTCTAGTCATTTCCATTTCTAAGCCGAAGAGCTGGCGTTGTCCGTAGACACCTCCAAGGTCATATGGTTGGCATGACTGCATGGAGAGCTCTTACCTTCCCACAGAAGTGGTACCTATTGATCTACTCACATTTGCATGTTTTCGAACTACTAGGTTGACAGAAGCTGGATCTAACGGTGAGAGCTCACCCCGCTCCCTGGATTCGAACCGCCTACCTTTCAGTCAGCAGCAGCTCAGTGGTTTAACCTTCTGCGCCACCAGGGGGCCCTGTGCAGAGAGGCCAAAATCTTACATCCCAAATGTAGTTGCGGAAGCATGACTACATCATCCCCCTCACCTAATTCTAACCCCACCCCTACCCCAGCAACCCATTTTAACAGGCATTAGACATGTACATGACAAGAAAACTAGGACTCACCCTGAACTGACTCTTATCGTCATGAAATCTGAGTACTTCTGGTGAGCTTCACAAATTTTCATGGCTTAACCCAGCTTTGCCCCACTTCAGGCAAAGTTGGGGGATGTTCCAGAGTTTGTTGGTTTGGCTTTGGAGTCATCTGGACAGCTGGGCTCGGTCTGATTCTGATCAGTCCACTGCCCACACAGGACACTGGGAAAAGATAATGGACATGTTCAGTGCCACCGCTGCCAACTAGCAACAGAGTTACACGAGATCCCCTGGCCATTGCATCTGAGATCATCAGATCATCTCCCTTCTTCTTCCTAGTCATGTATGTTGCTCTTCTGATTTCTAAATGGGGCAACTGTGATGGCCAAGACCTCATGGAGAACTTTGTGGCTGGATGGGCACAGCGGCACAGAAGATGAAGTGACAGTCCAGCTGGGCTGATACAGTCTTGACTTGGTTTGAACCAGCTGGGCACCAATGTGGTGTCACGGGGGGCATGTGGTCACCTTCAGAGTCAGTCTGAGACATTTCTATTTCAAACTGGCCCCGGATTTACTGGCCAGTTTATGCTCACCTTGGGTGACAAAGATCTGTTCTGATATTAATCAGATGACAGCACGATGATGTTTCCAGTCCCATCCGGCCAGTGATCTGCCATGCAATGAGGAATTGCAATAGGGCTCTTACTTCTGACTGTTATTCTATGGATTTCTGGCAGGAAGAGACTACTACAATAGGTCTGGAAGTGCATAAATAATGCCACAAACCTAAATATTAATACAAAGCAGCTACAAATGTGTAAGTCTGGCTCTTCAGGACGCCAGCCATATAGGTTTTTATTCCAGCAATATTTGTGATTTTTAGTCTTCTTGGGACAATTGGATGTGCCATTTTTTTGCAATGGTCTTCAGTCTATACCAGAAGGTGCAAAGTATAGCCTTTAGACAAGTGGTCCCCAAATTAAGGCCTGAGGGCTGGATACGGCCCTCCAAGGTTATTTACCCAGCCCTCGTTTAGGGTCAACCTAAGTCTGAAACGACTTGAAAGCAAACAACAACAACCAGAACCGTATCTCATCAGCCAAAAGCAGGCCCACACTATCCACTGAAATACTAATAAGTTCATATTTGTTAAAATTACTCTTCATTTAAATTATTGTATTGTTTTTAAGTGGTTTTTTCTTTTGCACTATGAATACAATATGTGCAGTGTGCATAGCAATTCATTCAGTTTGAGGGACTGTAACCTGGCCCTCTGTTTAAAAAGTTGGAGGACCCCTGCTTTAGACTGTGGATCATTTTTATGATTCCCTACAGGTACAGGGATCATTTTTGACATGTTTTGTTTTTCTTTGGGTCATCTTAAGCTCAGAAGGGAACAGTTACTTCTAGTCACATCCTCGTCTTCAAAAAAATTCTTTCTTGCACCCATAGTAGCCTGGCAGAGGGCAAAAACATGGTGGAAGTGGGGAGATGAACCTGATTCCTCAGCGGCCAATGTAAACTCCTGGTATCCCATAATTGCCCTTGTCGGGTATTTTAATGTGCCTTTGTCTGCAGTTACAACGGCCCATTAAAATACCTGACAAGTTACATACCCTGCAAAGCATGCCAATCTATAAGGAGTTTCTACAATGAACATGAAGGACAGCCACAGAAAGCTGCAATTTCCAGAGGAACCAAGGAGGCAGGTTCACAGTGGCAGATGGCATTTCTCTGGCTTGAAAGAGTAACAGGCTTCTCAGGGGATTTGCTCTTGCTCATTTGACTCAGCGGCTGAAAAATATATTTCTGTCATTCCGAAGGCAGTTAACTCCCTGACGTAAGATGAAAAATTTACCCAACAGAACAAGATTAATGATCTCTTCCCTGTGCCATGTTCTGTTCTGTAGAGAGAAAAAACATACTCTGACACCAGAAAGAAAAAAGAAAGCCAACCAACAAAGCAGAAGTTGTAATGTATTATGTGGATACGTTGCTATTACATGGATGACATGGGGCTCCTCCAGAAGATGCAAATGTGTTGGGTGGTTGCAGTACTTGTTGCTAGAGTTTGTTTGTTTAACTATCCAGACCACCTTTCTATTCCCCTCAATGATGTGTTGTTGTTGTTGTTGTTGTTGTTGTTGTTGTTGTTTTGGCACCAGTGTTCTGTTCCTCCCACATACCTCACTTATTTGGTGTAGCAAGCTGCATATCCCTTTTCAAAATACTTGGGACCAGAAGTGTTTGGGATTTTGGATATTTTTGGATTTGGGAATACAGTGTTCCCTCACTTATCGTGGGTGTTAAGTTCCAGGACCACCTGCAAAAAGTGAAAATCTGCGAAGAAGGGACACTTGTGCTGCTCCTTCTGCCTTGCGGCTCTTCCTTGCTCGCTCACCTGCCCTCCCTTGCTCACTTTCTACTCACGGGGCCACATCCCGGTTGCAGAAATAGGACTCGGACCGGTGAGTAGCAAGGAAGGAAAACCGCGACACAGTGAGTCCGCAAAAATCGAACCGTGAAGTAGTGAGGGAAAACTGTACCTGCATTTGCATATATGTATATACTCCAGGAGCAGGGACCCAAGTCTAAATCCATAATCCATTTAAGTTTCATATACACTTTCAACACATAGCTCAAAAATTATTTTATGCACAATATTTTAATACTTTTGTGCATGAAACAAAAGTTTGTGTACACTGAACCATCAGAAACAAAAGTGTCACTGTCTCAGCCACCCTTGTGGACCATTTCAGAGTACCTTAGATTTCGGAATTCCACAAAAGAAATGCTCAAATTGTAATGTAAGTTAATATAAAAGTTATAATGCTTCAGTGTAGCAACAAACATTGTAACAATATATTTTCAAACCATAGGTTTGCTTCAATAAACCATGCCCTCTCCCAATACAAAATCTTTGTGAGAGCCCTAGTAAGGATGAAAGAGAGGGCTACAAAATCCCTTTGCCCCCAAAATAGTGGGATGAATGGATACAGATCAATAGTTCTTCCCATTTTATGTTATGTGAGGTAGTTCAGGCTATGAGAAAATGTTCATCTTAATTGTGGATTATAATAAAGCTGTCTGGACTTTAAATATGTTCTGGCCTGTTGGAGCCCATATTTGCCGTGCATGCATTGAGGAGACAACACCCTTGAACACACCTTATGCTGCCCCTGGCTGCGCATTACAATGAAAGAGGAAGATGGCATGGGGACGGTGGATCTAAGGGACATTTGCCACCCTTTCGTGATCTGATAAGACTTTGAGAACTCCAACACCCCAAAAGACCATCCAAGAAGCACTTGTTTACAGTCAACAGCAATACATAACATATCTGTGATTCAAAGTTTATTGTACAAGCCAAAGGCCATGACAAAAAGGGACAGGTACAGGGTGCACAGAATAGTACCTTCAAAGTAAACAGGAAGCAAAAGATAACAAACAAAGGCCAGCTTCATGCTCACACAAAGAGCAAAAATGATGTGAATTATCGATAGTTACTGGTACATGGTGATAGAGGATCAAATTCCCAAACATTTTAAGAGAGGTTATTACTACTATGACCGGAAAAGAGCTATACTACAAATTAGGACCACAAATATTCTCCAGTTGCACAAATATCTGGCAAATGTTTGCTATTAATTCTACAGGAACAGTGGACATTTGATCATTTGCAACCACCTGTCCTGTTCAGTGTCTGCTAACATTGTATTTAGATTAGCTTGAAGGAAATTCAAATGAGAACAACTGGAAAACATGGCTGGATCAGATGCAAAACCCACCTGGCCCATGACACTGGTTTTAGCTGCCCTGGGAAGCAGGGCTTGAAGAAACACCCCCTCACCATCTGCAGACCTTTCCATTTTTCCATAATGTCTAGTGTGGGATGATCATTTGCATCTGAACGTGAAAGTTCCTTTATGACTAGTTTCCATTGACAAATCTGTCCACGAATTTGACATTTTTCAATGACAGCTAAAACAAGGGAAATCACATCTTGTGTGAGTAAATCCCACCAGTTACAGTTTTTGTGGTTCTTATTTTCTAATGCTCAGTGTGTGTGTGGACATGCCACCCAATAGCATTGTTTTCTGTGCAGCTTAGAAATTAGAAAATCATTTTAAAAGTAATTTGTTCCTTTTAAAAGGAAAGCTGTAATTATGATGTATTATCATTCTTCTTCTTCTTCTTCTTCTTCTTCTTCTTCTTCTTCTTATTATTATTATTATTATTTACTTTATTTATACCCAGCATAAGTTGCCATAAGTTGGAAATTATGTGATTAGCTAGACACGCTGGGCTTCTGAGCTCACAATTTTTGTGGAGTTGAAATCACATAACAAAAGTGATGTGAAACTGCTATACCTGTGCAGTGTAGAGATAAACTATTTTAGGTAAAGGTAAAGGTTTTCCCCTGACATTAAGTCCAGACATGCCCGACTCTGGGGTGTGGTGCTCATCTCCATTTCTAAGCTGAAGAGCCAGCGTTGTCTATAGACACCTCCAAGTTAATGTTGCCGGCATGACTGCATGGAATGCCATTACCTTCCCGCCAGAGCGGTACCTATTGATCTACTCACATTTGCATGTTTTCAAACTGCTAGGTTGGCAGAAGCTGGGGCTGACAGTGGAAGCTCACGCCGCTCCCCGGAATCGAACCTTTCAGTCAACAAGTTCAGCAGCTCAGCGCTTTAACCCACTGCGCCACCGGGGGCTCCACTAAACTATGTTAGTAGAGTAAAATTCTAACAAAAAGAAGCAGTAAACAACATAGTCAGGTGTTATTCTTAATGGGCACATCCAAGCTTCAGCCTTATGCTTGCCTTGGATGACAATAATAAATATGATGGCTGAACAAACTTTTTTTCTTCCCAGAAAATAAAGTACTGGCTTAAGCTCACATTGCCCCACATCCTCCCCATCAATTCCTTTTTACGGAAAGACTGTCAGTGATTCAAATGTGAAAGCACAAAGTAATTATGAATGGTAGAACATCTCTTCCTAAAACAGTCTCATTCCTCAGCAAAACATTTTATCGATTTCAGCCTAATTTTTTCTTTCCCTAATAGATATTGATTGATCTAATAGATTTTACTAGCCACATCTACAAGGTCGATTAGGTCATAATATGATTACAGGGGAAACTGTGGTGCAGTGTGCGTGAGTACAGGCAATGCTCTGTATTCATGAATTCCACATCCATGCATTTAAGTATCCATGGCTTGAATTTTTAAAATAAAATCCCAAAAAGCAAACATTGATATTGCTGTTTTATAAAGGGACGCTATTTAACTATGCCACTGTATATAATGGGACTTGAGTGTCCATTGATTTTTATATCTGGCGGATGGAAGTGGTCTAGGAACCAAAACCCAAAGGATACCAAGGGTCAACAATGTATCTTCAAGGAACATGTTGACTTATGATAATCCCATGAATGTCTAAAACAAGAAATAGTCAGAAGCAATTTTGCCAGTTCCTTCTCTGAAATAAAGCCTACATCATCTGGTGTTTTTCAGTAAACTCCCATCCAAATTCTAATCAGGCCTGACCCTGCGTAGCTTCCAAGACAACAACAACAACAACACATTTTATTTATATTCTGCGCTTCTCTCCTAGGGGACTCAGAGCAGATTACAGAATTTAGATACATAGGCAAACATTCAATGTCTTTACAGTCAAATACAATGAAGGCACACAAACACAAACAAAGGTAAAGGCTTCTCCTTTCATTTCCAGCTTCTGGAGGTGTTGCTCATCTCTGGCTCTGGGGAAGTGCTTTTCTCCATTTTCAAGTCGAGGAGCCTGCTTTGTCACATCCTGGTTGTGTTGCCGGCAAGATTGCTTGGAGAATCTCTTTGCCTTTTCCCACAGAAGCAGTACCTATTTAGTATTTATCTACACACATTTGAATGTTTTCTAACTGCTAGGTTGGCAGAAACTGGAGCTGACAGACAAGAGCTCACCCCGTCTCACGGATTCGAACTGCTAACCTTTAGGTCAGCAGTTTAGCAGTAAGGGTTTAACCCACTGTACTACTGCTGCCCTTGTAATCAGGCATGTTCAGATACCTTTACAGTATTTAGGCAGGCTGAGTGGTAAATGACAAAATCGCAGAACTACAGCAGCGAACACCACATCTTCTGAAGACTTTGTTTGGAGGAGCCCAAAGAGTACCTTTTGTTCCTTTTGTCACTGTTTAAACAAACTGAAACTGGCCAGACAGCTCTAGTTCTTTTAAAATAAGCAGACCTTTTTCAAACTTCTAAACAGCCCCAAGAAAAATGACATTTCAGAGTTAGATGCTGATTTTCCACTGTGCTTCAAGGAGAAAATGTAAATGTGTTCCAATAGTATGAAATACTGCTCTGATGCTCAGAGAGATTTCATTCTATAATGTATGCATGCGGCTCTAAGCCTGAGTTACAGCAAGCATGCAGAGAAACTGATTCCAGAAAAATTATGACAGTCACATGGTTACCGTTCTTATCAGCATCAGAAAAATAGAAACTGTTGGCTGGAATGCTGAATTGTTCCGAAGGATATTGTTCCATGCCTCCCACATCCCAGAATAGTTGAGTTAATGTGACAGGGCCCATATTAGAAAAACATCTATCTATTTATTGCCAGGACTATTTGTTGAATAAATAAAAAGAAGTTGTGTCAATCAATGTACTTGTTGGTCTTATGGAAGTAACCTTTAGGTCCTCATGGAGGAAATTAGACCTTAACCTCAGGTTCCCCTTTATTGTTATTTAATCTCCTCCTTCTTTTTTCAAGTCATTTAAAAAAAAACTGAACAAGATATTTATTATTTATTTATTTATTAACTTTATTTGTACCTCGCTAGCATCTCCCGTAGGACTCGATGCGGCTCACATAGGCCGAAGCCACAAAACACAATACAATAGAACATAATACAGCAGCAATACCAAGCAAATCAAAACAGTAAGCAAACAACAATAACAATATCAGGACACTTTAAAACTGGGCTGGCCAGAGCAGTGGGTACAGAATTAAAAAGTGCTGAAGTAGCAGGAGGAATGTAGGATTATAAAAATGCGGTGTGCAGCGATCTTAATACAACTAAAGTGCTTCTGGGACTTGGTGATGGGGATTCCTAATCTGAGAAGGCACACCGGAATAGCCAGGTTTTTAAATTCTTTCTGAAGACAGCCAATGTAGGGGCCTGTCTAAGATCTTTTGGGAGGGCATTCGAAAGACGGGGGGCCACCACAGAGAAGACCCTGTCTCGCGTCCCCACCAGCCGCGCTTGCGACGCGAGTGGGATCACGAGCAGGGCCTCTCCAGATGACCGAAGAGAGCATGTGGGTTCATAGATGGAAATGCGGTCACGCAGGTAGGGTGGTCCCAAACCGCTCAGGGCTTTGTAGGTGAGCACCTGCACCTTAAATTGGGCTCGGAAAATAAATGGCAGCCAGTGGAGCTCCTTAAACAGAGGGGTCGACCTCTCTCTGTAATGAGCCCCAGTTAGCATCCTGGCTGCAGCCCGCTGAACCAGTTGGAGTTTCCGAGCCGTTTTCAAGGGCAGCCCCACGTAGAGCGCATATATCATTTCTTTAGTAACTGTTTCAAATAGGGGGCAAACTCAACTATCCTTCAGGAAATATGAAAAGCATGAGACTCCTGCTGGTCAGACAGAAAGCGCATCTAACTTACTATTCCTCATTCCATAATGGCTAACTAGATGTCTATAGTAGTGGTTCTCAAGGGGAGACCCTGCGGCCCCACCAAAGAGGGATCGCTACAATGGTGAGCAAAGAGAAGCCCAATTTTAAAATAATTGTTTTTCCCTAGGTTCCCAAAAAGAATCTCACCAAGGTTGAAGGAAGCACCACCGAGATGATTTATTAGCGATTCAGCTGAAAAGGATGCAGAGCAGCAATATTTTGCCAAGCTAAGCATACATGAGTACAAATAAAAGCCATTTTTATAGAGAAACAGAGTTGTCCAGTTTGAATCTCCCGTTCCCTGCCCTCCGCCCAGCTTGAAGGTGATTGGCCAACACTTCAACAGCTGGGAGGAGGCTCGGCTGCCTCTTGAGTGCTTGGGCCAATCACAAGATTTCTGCTGTGCGCCTGGGCCAATCAGAGGGCTTCTGCTGCCTCGGCGCTTCGACGAATCAGGAGGGAGGGAGGCAGGACAAGGGAATACAATGCATTTTTGAGTGGATTATGGAAATTCAGGAAATGTCCAAGGGGCTGGCGAGTCCTAAAGGCCTACAAGCTAGCCAGACTATTGTTCTGAATGGCTGCAATAAACATTGATATCTGGCGATACCACCATAATCCAGATTTTCTTCCATGCCAAGACAGAGGAACAATGGGGGAAACTTAGGTGGATGTTTTAGTGAGAGAGGTTGAATAGGTGACAGATCAGGAAGAGGTGCGGCTTTCCGAAAGCTCCCCTCTGTCCCATTATAATATAATTAATAGTTGCCAAGTAGCCGTTTCCTCTGGTGGGCCAACTCCGAGGCCAGAGGTCACGGTCCTTTGTTATTGTCCATGCAAATAGTGCCTTTTGATAAGGGTCTTTTCAACTGGAGATTTCCTTCTTTCCGGGGCCACACAGGGGTTGCTGCCTTGTATTTTTATACATTTTTCATTAAAAGGAAATTGGGCAAAAGGGTCAGGAAAAGGTCAGATAAACAGGGAGGGATATAGAAATATAGAAATCATGTTATAGTAAATATACTCACTTCTCCCTCCCACCAGTCCCATAGAAGTTCGAGAGAGTGCATAAGTGTAAAGGGAGGTGGTTTCTCAGTAATAAATGTGTTACCTTCTGCTATATATGAAACATAGGGCATAAAACCTTCAATAAATGTACACACTATCTAACACGGGAAGGGTCTTTGTTGTTGTTAGTGTCTTGGAAAATTGACCAAGGCTTAACCCTTATTATCCAGTCTGGTGTCCTTGTCCTTAGCAAAACTATAAGTTACTATCTTGTATGGGTGGGTGGGTTCATGTTCGACTTCATGTTCCCCCCAAGTCTTCCAGTTCATTGAAAAAGAAATATGATAAGTTGGGGAATTGTTTCCTGGAGTGCAAGGTGTGGTGAAGCAACATTCTAAATAAATTCATGAGAGATTATCAGAAGGCGAAATGGAAAAGGCAAAGCGGATACACTGTATGCCCCCATGGAGCTGTGCTTCAAAACTCGTATTTTGGGGTCCAATTTTTCAATAACACTCTGTCTCCAATTCCTTGACACTTTGCTTGCAGGGCAGGTGTTTAGTGACAAGACAAAAGAGTTCACTGCAATTCTTCATTCTATTAGACCAACATCTGGCTTCCTCACTTAAGGGGAAGCTGGCCTAGGTACTGTATAGCCTCTTGGATCTTGCTTCCACAAGCTAAAAACTCTACTCTGGACTACTAAAACTATCCATGGGTTTTCATGGCTGCCACCTTAGGATTTGGTAAGAAAATGGTTGCTCCTTTTATGCTTCGTTTTGTGGAAAACAGAGAGCCTTGGCAACCATCAGAGGATTTGCCTAAAATTATAGGGCTGACCTTTGGATTCGGGTAGCGCTATTCCTGTTGCCCTTTGGATCTCTTCCAAATCCTGGTGTATTTTATACAACTGGCCTTTAAGATCTCTTGCTTGTTTGCTGCTGCCAAATCTGTTCCTGGGTGCTTTTGACTCCCCATTTTCTCTACAATGCCTCTATGGTATAAACAAGACTTCTGGTTCTCTGCATGTAGAAGATGTATAAATTGTGAGTAATCTCACTAATGCCAACTATTAATAAATCACCACCAAGACCAACCCTATTATTAGGTTTAGGTTAGGTAGATGACTGGGGCTAGGGAATGCATAACGGTGGCAAATGGGTGGAACTCTATGATCCCCACTACACGCTTAAATTAGCCTTTTGCTCTCCTTTGCAGTCAGAATAGAAGTAAGAGTGCATCTACATTGTAATAGTAATTTGCAGGGGAATTCCAGACAAGAATAAATAAGGGCCAGCTAACATCTCCCAACAAAGAATTTCCCCAGGCAGCAACCAGACAGGCATTGAAGCTGCAAGGCCATTAAATGCTAAAGTGGCCATTTGAAATATTCACACCTGCCTCAAGCAGACAAGAGTTCTTTCTCCCATTCTGGCCATTCCACAGATATATAAACCTCACTTGCCTAGTTTGCAACAGATCTCACAACCTCTGAGGATGCCTGCCATAGATGTGGGCGAAACGTCAGGAAAGAATGCCTCTGGGACATGCCAATACAGCCTGGTAAACTCACAGCAACCCAATATTAATGTGGTTTGAAACCAGTTTAAGTACCCTGGCTCAATGCTATGGAATCACGGGAGTTGTAGTTTTACAAGTGCCTTAGCCTACTCTGTCAAACTGCATTAATTCTATAATGTAGATGCACCTTTAATTTCAACTGTTAATCTATTTACTTTCTATTCGTTTTGTCCTTTTCCTCAGGCTGCAAAATGTCTTGGGCCAGCAGCTCTGATCCCTGCATGGCATTGCTAAGTCCTAGCCATTTCCCTATGAATGAATCTGGATGGAGTTCAGACGATGGAAAAATTGAGACCGAAGTTGCCCTGGAGGAAAAAAGAAAAGAAGCAAAATAGGACAGAGACAAAAATAAGGGCTACAGCTTGCTGTTTGTTATGATCTGGTTTGGCAGGCTAGAAAAATACTTTCTCTAGCAAAAATGCTCTCATAGCCTGTGAAAATCCGAGACATAACTTGCTCCGCTGTGTCCTTTTGAGGTAGGATGGTGACTCATGCGCAGCTGCCATAGTAACGGTGACATAAGTAAATGGGAGCCAGGGAAGAGAGAGGAGTCCCTTGGAATGTTTAACACATACTCCGACATGAAACCATTAGACTTTATGCTGAATTCCTCTATGGGCAAGTCTCTCATTAAAAAGATGTAATACTGCTGCATTGCATTTTGTGGCTTCCTAATAGATACAGGCCCAGTTATTAATGGAACCCAATTATGTTCCTGAAATTTAATAAGAACTATGGGTGCAGATACACTGCACCCATACTTCTTATTAAATTGCAGCATTAATGCAGTTTGACATTAAGTATAGTCGAGTCCAACTCTGGAGGTTGGGGCTCATCTCCATTTTTTATATGAGCCGGCATTGTCCGTAGACACCTCCAAGGTCATGTGGCCGGCATGACTGCATGGAGCACCATTACCTTCCTGACAGAGCAGTACCTATTGATCGACTCACATTTCATGTTTTTGAACTGCCAGGTTGGCAGGAGCTGGCTAACAGTGGGAGCTCACCCCATCCCGTGGATTCGAACCACCAACCTTCTGGTCAGCAAATTCAGCAGCTCAACAATTTAACCCACTGTGCCACCACAGCCCCATGTAAGGCTAATCTATATAAATAAATATGTAATGTTTGTTCATGGGATTAACATAACTCAAAAATAACTGGACGAATTGACAACAAATTTGGGCACAGTACACCTATCAGGCCAACGAGTGACCATCACTCATACCCCCCCCCCCTCCAGAAGTGGAAAGGACTTAAAAACACAAAAAAACTAAATGACAATACAGCACATGCACAAAAATTACAACCCCCCCCCCCCTCTCTCAAGCACTCTCTTTGAGCCCAACTCTTTTCCGACCTATGTCTAGAGGGAGGGAGGGAAGGAAGGAAGGAAGGAAGGAAGGAAGGAAGGAAGGAAGGAGGGAAGGAAAAAGGAAAGGAAGCAGAGAATGAGGGGAAGAAAGAGAGAAGGAAGGAAGGAGGAAAGAAGGCGAGAAAGAGGGAGGGAAGGAAGGATAGAGAAAAGGAAGGATGGAACCAAAGAAACCAAAGGAAGGAAGGGAAGGAAGAGGTAGAGAAGGGAGAAAGGAGAGAAAGAGGGAGGGAAAGAAAAAGGAGGAAGGAAAGAAAGGAGGGAAGGAAGGAAGGAGAGAAAGGGAGGAAAGGTTGGCCACAGTAACAAATGATGGGTAGAGATAGTGACTTTATAAAATTACAACTCCCTTAATTCCATAGTATTGAGCCACGGCAGTTTAAATGGTGTCAGTGTGCATTTTCTATAGCATAGATGCACCCTAAAACAGAGAAAGCAAGATAATAAGAATGAACTCCGTATCAGCATTGATAGTATATCCTGTCACATGATAAGCAGGCGAGGCAGGACAGAAACACACTTATTCTCCATTTATTTTTCTGGGTTTTTTTTCTTCTGTATTTCACCTTTTTCTCACCACAGGACCCAAGGAAATTAAAACGATGTCTGCCTTTCTGACAACTTGATATCCAAAAACTTTCAGTCACTGTATTATATATGTATGTTTTGGTATGCAGCTTTCCCTTTACTCTATGTTTCTTGAGGTTGTGGGAGGGCTGTAGACCACATGATCAGATCTGGGACTGCTCAGAACTCAGATTCCATTTTAGAGCAGAGACGCCATTAGACTTTGGACTGTTAAGAGCAAACTCATATTGCCATTGATTGCAGGAAATATGCTCTGTGTTATCTGCACAGAGAAACTATTTCAAACCTATATATAACTGGATTGACAAGTTATGTACCTGTATGCTGAATACATGAAGGTTGTGAGTATACCAAGCATGCTACTTTTATTTTTGTCTCTTAAGAGCATGATATAGAAACAAGATATTTTATGGTAGAGTAGATGTATTTTTGGACACTGAAAAGAACTGAAGAACTGCTATATTTTGTGCATTGGCATAATCTCTGTTCCTAACAGATCAGAGACAACCAGGTGATGTCTAATAACGGAAAACCAGATTGCTTTGCATAAGTGCATGTGATTATATACCACGGAAGAGAAGATTTTACTCAAATGAGTTTTTGGCTCTTCTCTTACAAAAGGTTATGACTTTTAAATTGTTGTGAATGACATTTTTCTCCAAAAGGTTATAGAAATTCAATGGTTTCTAAAAGGTCATGCCTTTCCAAAAATATATATATGATACTACACTCCTATTAATCAGCCAAGAATCACATTGGCTTTTCTAGCTGCTGCATCACACTCTTGACTCATGTTCAGCTTGTAATGTCAGTATAATAGCCATTACTCAGCAATGGCCAACTTTTTCTGAATTAATTTTGCCAGAGAGGGTCAGTATAAGTTGACTTGACTTGAAGATACATAATAACAGCAAAGAGTAATAGTATCTGGGATAGTATTTATTTATTTATTTATTTATTTATTTATTAATGCGCTTGTATACCGCTAATATCTCAGCCTAAATCGGCGACTCATTGCGGTTTACAACACTTAAAAAACAACAATATTCAGTTTAAAAGCATAAAACACATATACAATACAAATTATAGTAGTAGTAGAGGTGGTGGTAGTTTAGAAAGCATCAAACAAGTCTTGTGTTCTGTCCAAAGATAACATGGAAGACAATCCATGCTTGCAGGTTTACAGTCTAATAAACAGAACACAGAAGGACAAAATTTCAGTTCTTGAAATTACAAAAAATAAGCAATATTTAAGTTTGTTTTCAGAATGCCTGATTGATGACAGATTTCAGTGGACATTTCATTTCCACTGGTAGTTTGTGTACTATGCAGGGAATGTGCTCTTCCACCTGTGTTCAGAGATATGTCCCCGCTTCTGCTCAGTCTATGAGTCACCATGGTTCATCTTCATTTATCATGCACCAAATCTAATTGTTAGTCCCAGCTAGAGTCGAGTTCACATGATTGAATTGTTCTACTCTAATTGGTACTACCAATTGGATTTAGATATTTATTTATAGACCACCTTTTCTCCAAGCATACATAATTCTCTCATCTCCTAATTTTATCTATATTTTCTATCAGAAAGATTAGGTTGATACACAGGCCAAGATCTCAATGGAGTGCGTTCCACTCCTCTGCTTTTCCTGCCTGCTAGTGCCAAATGAAATGGTAACTGATCGATTTCCATGGGAGCCTCATGGCAGTTTACCCCCAAATGTAACTATTGTCCCTGGTGCTCCACCTCTACTTCTCCTACAGTTAGGTAAGATCTTTTCTAGCCTTCTCTGGTCCTGATGTTTTGGACTTCAACTCCCTCAGTTCTTATCAGAATTAATGGAGTCAGGAAGCCTGGGAACTGTAGTCCTAAACATCTGGAAAGGTGACCAAAATGATCAAAGGTTGGGAAGCCAAGGCGTAAAAGGAATAGCTTAAGGAGCTGGGTATGTTTAGCTTGGAGAAAAGAAGCCTGAGGCCCTTTCAACACAGCTGAATAAAATTCCACAATATCTGCTTTCAAATTGGAATACATGACAGTGTGGAAAGCAGATATTGTGAGATTCTCTGCCTTGATATTCTGAGTTACATGGCTGTGTGGAAGGGCCCTGAGAGGGGACATGAGAGCCATGTTTAAATAGTTGCAAGGAGGTCATATTGAAGATAGAGCAATGGTTCTCAAACTGTGGGTCCCCAGGTGTTTTGGCCTACAACTCCCAGAAATCCCAGCCAATTTACCAGTTGTTAGTATTTCTGGAAGTTGAAAGCCAAAACATCTGGGAACCCACAGGTTGAGAACCACTGAGATAGAGTGTGCTTGGTTTCTGCTACTCTGCTTTGTACTGGTTTATATGAGCCTACATTGTCATATAATCTAGTTCAAATCAAATAATCTGGATGGTATATGGCAGGTTTGAAGGGCCCTAAGGGCCCTTCTACACAGCCATATAACCCAGAATATCAAGGCAGATAATCTATAATATCTGCTTTGAACTGGATTACCTGAGTCCATGCTGCCATATAATCCAGTTCAATGTTGACTTTATACAGCTGTGTGGAAGGGACCATAGTTTTTTGAGATTGTTGCATCTCTGTCTCAAAGGTTCAGGGTCTTCTCCTCTTTTTTATTCATAATGTTTAAGAAAACTCTTCCTTCCTTCAAAAGTGGAACCAAGTAAATCTTGACAAGGAAGAAGGAAACTGCATTCTGTGAGTTTTACAGCTGGTTACATGACTGATATTGTGCCAGTTTTCAGACTCTGTTTGAAGTTTGCCATCTTTTCTGCTATTCTGTTTTGGCTGCAGTAACACTAAGTAGGAAACCATCTGTGCCAGAGGGCAACTCAAAAGGATATGTTTAAAAACGATATGACCAAATGTTGTATTTCAATAAGAAAGGCTGCTCTTCTCAGGAGGGATTATTGACAAATGAGGAAAACAAGAATATGCAAAGTGTTCTCACTTTCTGGGTGGCAAACTAGGGTTTGAAACATAGTTGAACATCCATAGCACATGCTACAAATGGCACGGGAGACCCAGTAGGAGTCTCCATATAAGACTTTTTATTAAAATGTAGCTGTAGGGTTGTAGATTTAATCAGAGTAGGTGGCAGGGAGATGCTTCTTTTTTTCTCTGCATACTAATTTTCCAATAATTGGCAAGCTGCTTTTCCATCTGCTTGGGAACGTATACAACAATGCATATGGTGGTTGCAAGGGGGAGGAGGGTGCGTTGGGTGCCTTGTGTGTGGATTCTGATCAGAACAACTAACTCAACTAAGCATTTCTCTGTCACTCGCCCCTCCCACCCTGGAAATCTACTCTTCTTAAGTGACCAAACAGAAAGATGCCATGGCAAATTCACATTATTTTATGTATTTACAATTCAAGCTACATCATATAACATGGTAAATAAAGATGTTGCTGTAAAGAAAATACCTTGAAACTTGAAATTATACAATATAGTAACATTTGCATAGCACACAGAAAATTAAGATAGCATAAGGATGTTAAAATAAAAATTCCAAATGACATTAAAAATAACCCTAAATGAGAAGGATGAACCTGATGCATTGCTATCACCGGGATTGTGGCGCAGCTGGCTGAGTGTCAGCTGCATTAAGATCACTCTGACCAAAAGGTCATGAGTTCGAAGCCAGCCCGGGCTGGAGTGGGTGTCCAGCCATTGTGTAGCCCGTTGTCGACCTTTGCAACCCGAAAGACAGTTGCATCTGTCAAGTAGGAAAATAAGGTACCACCTTGTGTGGGAGGCTAAATTTAACTAATTTATGAGGCCATAAAGAAAGAAGACTCCGGGGAATGTGGAATGCGGAAGAACTTCATCGGTGGCGTTGATGGATGATGAAAAGCAGCAGCTCCCCTGGCGGCCAGAAAAAAGTTAAATAGCCTCGGTGTATTTGTCTGTTAAATGTTGATTGTCAAACTGGCATTGAATGTTTGCCATATATGTGTTTACTGTAATCCGCCCTGAGTCCCCTGTGGGGTGAGAAGGGCGGAATATAAGAACTGTAAATAAATAAATAAATAAATATCAATTTGTTAGCGTTTTGCTCTATTTTTGTCAGCAGTCTGAATTTTAAAATTTCAATATTTATTGCGCCTACACTATTGTTAGCTGCTTATCATACAGTTCGGAAACAATCTAAATAGGATTTCATACATGTCGCCTATTCGTAGTATAGTATTGCAAACAAGTCATTACATGCACATATTCTTGCCAATGGATGCTGGACTTCCCAACAATACACAGAATGCTTGCCTGCCAATCTTTGCTTGTTAAAACCTGCCAGCGAACTTGACTATAGATAGGTTATAACTTGCATTTTGTGGGTTCATTTGGAAAATAAAGTAATTACTATAATAATAATAATAATAATAATAATAATAATAATAATAATAATAATAATTTATTTATTTATATTCTGCCCTTCTCTCTGAGGGGACTCAGAGCGAATTACAGCATATAAACAGACATAGGCAAACATTCAATACTGAACAAATCTTGGCACACAGAACTCCAATGACCAACAGAAAATACTGGAAGGGTTTGGTGAACGTTGACCTTGAGTTTTAGAATTGTAGTTCACCTACATCCAGAGAGCATTGTGGATTCAAACAATGATCAATCTGGACCAAACTTGGAACGAATACTCAATATGGCCATATGTGAACACTGGCGGAGTTTGGGGAAAATAAACTTGACATTTAGGAGTTGTAGTTGCTGGGATTTATAGTTCACCTACAACGAAAGAGCATTTTGAACCCCACCAACTATAGAATTGGACCTAACTTTCCACACAGAACACAGATGACCAACAGAAAATATTATGTTTTCTGATGGTCTTTGGCAACCCCTCTGACACCCTCTCATGACCCCCCAGGGGTCCCGACTCCCAGGTTGAGAAACGCTGCACTAAAGCCTCTTTGCCCATGTCAATCTAATGATGCTAAACGGTACCACCAGCTTCGTATGCACTCACATAGTTACTCAGTAAACTTTTTCTGTTTGCTTCCTGTGACAGGAAAAGCAGAGTGTTTGGTGATTGTCTGGCAGACCACAGCACGCCGTTCGTAGGCTGTATTTTCACTTGGTGAGTCATAACTTGCGGAGGATTAAGCAAAGATTTTATCACATCAGCCCACTCAAGGTGAATCAGGCTTCCAAGTACACATACCACTCTTAGACTCGAACTTACGTGGGTGAACAGGTGCTACCCACATAATGCCTCCACCATATTTAGCTTTCTGGCAGTGCCAGCTGATAACACTTTATGCCGTGAGATAGGAACATGCATAGAAACATGTACCCCAAGTGCACATAATTCCAAAGCATAGTTCAGTTGTAATCAAACAAAATATATAAGTATTATTAAATATCCTGGTTTTGTTGATTTAGTTTGTGAGTGCATCTCTCTGAGCAAGCTAGAAGTCTGCCTTGAAATGGACATACTTCTACAGCATTACAAAGATACAACTATATAAACCTGAATCTGGATGTAAAGGGCTATTGTAGTCCAATTGTTTCTAAGTCTAAGATTGGATGTCAAGAAAGTATGGCGTGTCCTACAACTTTTGCATGTGTGTATTTCCACTCCCATGTGTATTATTTATCATCTGGCACAAAGACAGGTCTGGTTGCCCAACGTAGAGTGCTGAAAGGCATTGTTGATAGAGGACAGTATATATCATATTTGAGCAGTAGTTCTCAACCTGTGGGTCCCCAGATGTTTTGGCCTTCTACTCCCAGAAATCCAAACAGCTGGTAAACTGGCTGGGATTTCTAGGAGTTGTAGGTCAAAACACCATGAGAACCACTGCATTAGAGTATGTTGTAGATGAAGTGATCAGGTCCTGTGATGACGTTTCCTAAGCAAATGTATGGAGACAGCTGGCATCTGGGCTTCTACACATCTCCAAATCCATGTTGTGTCTTTTTTCTAAGTAAGTGACTATTGGTACATTTTAAGATTGTCTGAAGGCAAATGAAGGCCTGTCCCCAAGACCTGTTTTTTTCTGTGTCAGGAGCAACTTGAGAAACCACAAGTCGCTTCTGGTTTGAGAGAATTGGCTGTCTGCAAGAGCGTTGCCCAGGGGACGCCCAGATGTTTTACCATCCTGTGGGAGGCGTCTCTCATGTCTCCACAAGGGAAGTTGGAGCTGACAGATGGGAACTCACCCCATCTCACGTATTTAAACCTTTTGGTCAGCAGTCCTGCCGGCACAAGGGTTAAACCAATTGCTCCACTGGGGGCTCCAAGATCTGTTGATAGGGCAGGATGACTGTCCCCAAATAAGTTGTAATTTATTGATGATACATCAGAGTAGTCTCCGTTGGGCGCTGTATGTGACCACTAGTGTGTTTTTGCCATTTCCTGTCTTTGTTCTATTGTTATCGATTAGTCCTGGATACAAATCTTGCTTTGTTGATTGTGTTCTTTTCACTTCATTTACCTTCAGCTCTTGAATGAGTGTGACTGGCCAGTTTTCTCCAGCACATTCAGGCCTTCCTGGGGGAAATCTCTGTGCATTTGCCAGCTGTCCTTCTGTTTCCCCTGTGACTGTCAGGAACATATTGCATCTCCTCACCGGAATTGCTTTCTCACAGGTACCACCTGCCTTTATTAATCAGCATGAAAGCTCAATGCGTTTCAACATCACTTCCAATGAGTTCAAAAAAATCTTTGTTTTAAAAAGTCAGATTATTATTTGCAAAATGGTGTCTAAAGGTTTCAGATCATATAAAAGGCACAAACCCAAATAAAAAAGCACAGTTCCATGAAATATGAAATTACTTGAATAATTTGAACCCTCTTTCTCCTCTGGTGTTCTCAGGCCACATCCACTGCCATATAAAATCTATATGGCACTGTAGACTCATATAATCCAGTTCAAAGCAGATAATCTGGATTATATGGCAGTGTCAATCCAGCCTCAATTTTCCTGCAGTCTTTTACCTTCTGTTTTGCTTATCCTTTTACTTCCACCCAGGTCCGTAGCCAGGTCTGTTAAAAAAAATCTTATGGCAGTTAATATGTTGGATTAGACTTGATCAAGGATTTGGAGAACAAGCCCTATGAGGATCGGCTTAAAGAGCTGGGCATGTTTAGCCTGAAGAAGAGAAGGCTGAGAGACATGATAGCCATGTATAAATACATGAGAGGAAGTCATAGGGAACAGGGAGTGAACTTCTTTTCTGCGGCCCTGGAGACTAGGATGCGGAAAAATAGCTTCAAACTACAAGAAAGGAGATTCCATCTGAACATTAGGAAGAACTTCCTGACTGTGAGACCCGTTCAGCCATGGAACTCTCTGCCCCGGAGTGTGGTGGAGGCTCCTTCTTTGAAAGCTTTTAAACAGAGGCTGGATGGCCATCTGTCAGGGGTGCTTTGAATGCATTTTTCCTGCTTCTTGGCAGGGGGTTGGACTGGATGGCCCATGAGGTCTCTTCCAACTCTATGATTCTATGATTCTATGATTCTATGACACGTGTCCCATAAAATCCTCATATTCTTACACCATGGAGTCATGTCCAACTGGTTGACAATCAGTGGTCTATGTATTAAAACTACTTTTTTAAATTATTAGTGGTATTTATCCAGAAGGAGTTTGCTGTGCATTGTCAATAAAATCAGCAATTGTGCTTGGCATGTGTCCTAGGGCATCACTAATGCACAAAAATGTCCAAATTCTCATGAGGCTGTAATGGGTGACTGTGGAAGATTAGAGAATCTTGCCAGAAAAGAACTAATGGGGAAATCTTTGGTGGGCTAAAGGTGTTCACTTCAAACATCCCCAAGCAAATTGTGAACTGGATTGTTGTGTAAATAAAGCTCAAGTTGCCAAAAAAATAAATAAATCAAAATCTAAGTGTTGTCTCAGTTTGTCCTTAGTCCATGTGTAGCCTGGAATGAATTTGGGTTGGGTAATAATGGAGCAAGATGCACTCAGGGACCTTTCATACTATACAATTATAATACTATGATTTCACTCAAACTGCTCCCTAAGAAATTCTGGGGCCTCCACAGGAGTCACAGGAACTGAAATGAAACCATAGCACCAAAAGTATAGAGTGAAGGAGTGCCCGCTATATTTGAAGCAATACGTCAGTGGCTTCAGATAAGCTTGTGACTCTCACTCTGCAACATTTTCCTTCAACTGGCATCAGAGCTTGGAATGTTTCTTCTTAAAAGGAACCATCCTCATTATTGCTGCGCTTTGGAGTGAGAAATGGGAACTTGCTATTCTTATTCATTTTCCTTGTGTTGTGACTTGTTTCTTTCCCTAGTTGGAAAAAAAAACCCTTTAAAAAGAATCTATGTAAAAGAAATGGCTGAAACTTTGTGAAAGTAAATGGCCTCCAAATCCACACTAGTTTTTTTTTTAAAAAAAATTATAGGTAAAGGTAAAAGTAAAGGTTTCCCCTTGATATTAAGTCCAGTCGTGCCCCACTCTAGGGGATGATGATCATCTCAATTTCTAAGCCAAAGAGCCAGCATTGTCCGTAGACACCTCCACAGTCATGTGGCCAGCATAACTGCATGGAGCACTGTTACCTTCTCGCCAAAGCAGTACCTATTGGTCTACTCATCAGATGATGATTGCCATCCCTTAAGACAATAAGCTGGCCAGCTAGAAGGCCCCTGAGGACTCGCTGGCCATTTGGACACCACATATTTCCATAATCCACTCAAGACTTCATTGTTTTCCTCTTGTCCTGCCTCCCTCTGTCCTGATTGGCCAGGGGGCTGAGGCGGCAGAAGCTCATCTATTGGCTAAGATGGCTAAGCCTCCTCCCAGCTGTAGAGCACCAGCCAATCATCGCTGAGCTGGCTGAGGGGTGGGGAGCGGGAAATTCAAATCTGACAGCTCTGTTTTATGTATAAAAAGGCTTTATTTTGTGTTCAATGTATGCTTGCTTGTCGAATTATAGCGGCTTTGCATCCTTTCTAGCTGGATCGCAATAAATACAACTCGGTGGCGCTTCCTTCAGCTTTGGTGAGATTTATTTGGGAACTTATGGAAATTTTAACTTGCAGCTTCATCCTTCCTTTGCTCACCAAAGTAGCCAGACCCGTAGCCAGGATTTTGATTCGAGGGGTGCTGAGTTTGATTCAAGGGGGGAGGGGGGAGGATCTACCCTAGCAAACCTTTTGTATCGTTATCCCAATAGCCCCATGCATATGGGATATATTGAGCGTGGTGTTCAGATCATGATATGAATAAACATAACAGTTTACATAATGTACCAGTAAGGCCTTCTCGTGGACCATCCTGAGAATTTGGGGGGGGGGTGTAGCCCCTCAAGCCCCCCCCCCTCCCCGGCTACATGCCTGAAAGGAGCGGATCCTTCTTTGTGGATCTGTAGAGTCTCTCTCTCCTGGGCGAGACCCTCCTAAATCCTTGCTCGATTTCAAGATTATATTGCAAAAATAACATTTTTATGCCATTGTTATGCACAAAACATTGGGCATTACAGGTAAGATGCAATAGTGATTGACTTCTGTACTCTAGCTGGTGTAGATACACAACAAAACCATTGTATTAAGTTGCTCTACCAGCAATAGGGAATTTAGTAGCGATGATTCCTTCATGCAAGCAGGCACAACTCAAATGCAAGCTTACTCAGTCACGCTCTTAACAATTACTTTCAATTACAACAGACTTGCATGTATGATTAATATTTTGGCTTGCTTCTCTCAATGTTCCTTCTTGGGATTTTAAGAAATCATAATTATTGAAATGGAAAAATTGTATGTTCAGATGATTACGAAAAGGGGCACAAAGGGTCCAGAAAGAAAGAGATTCTTGCACGCTATGCTGGGTAAGAAAACGCAGGCATGCCCATGTAAAGCAACCTCCGGAAAGGACAGCTAAAGCCCTGAACTGCTGCGTCTTTCACAAGGTTTCAAGGTCACTTTAATCCTACAGCAACAGCATCAGCACTGAGATGATTTGCAGGAAGAGGAATGTCAGCCTGTGATAATGGATTCAGCCTCTGAGCTGTTAATGACTTCCTGGGTGAACATCGATGGAATGGATTTCTCTCCTCCACAAATATGAATGTTAATTCACAAAGTGGAAATTACTCCGTCAACACTTAAAAGCAAGGATTCAGAAGGGGGCACAGAAAAGACAAGGCGTGGACACAATAGCTTGTTGGAAATAACATGTTCATAGGCACTCTGCAACCAATTAAAGATGCTTGGGACTATGGAGTATAAGAACATTTGCCCTGTGGGGAGCAGCAAAAGATGTTTTCAGCTTGAAAAAAAACAAACAATGTGTAGCAGGAGGGGCGGGATGATAGATGAACAGCATGCAGTAAAATGTTCTCTTTCTCTTGTGAGTCTAAAAGTCAAGGCCATCTCATGAAGCTGACTAATTACAGTACACAATACATCCCCACATGATGTGACCATGGCTCATGGGTGCTTAGTTCTCACCTATACGTTTTGCAAAATGCCCGCTGGAGGCTCAAGTAGCCAATGCCACAGACTTTGGGTCATCTTTTCCTAATGTCCCCCTGTACTTAAAAAGAAACAGAACACTAACACAGCAGGAAACAACATTTAAGACGTCTACATGCATGGGTGTGTGAGTGCGTGTGTGCAATGAAAGGCATGAGTTTAGTTCCATGGTTCCCAACTTTTGGTCCTCCAGTTGTTTTGGACTTCAGCTCCCACAGTTTCTGGTGGGAGCTGAAGATGACTTGTAAGATGGGTTGTTGTAGATTTTTCGGGCTATATGGCCATGTTCTAGAGGCATTCTTTCCTGACATTTTGCCTGCATCTATGGCAAGCATCCTCAGTGGTTGTGAGACCTCACAATCTCTGAGGATGCTTGCCATAGATGCAGGCGAAATGTCAGGAGAGAATGCCTCTAGAACATGGCCATATAACCAAAAAAACCTACAACAACCCAGTGATTCCAGCCATGAAAGCCTTCAACTGGTAAGATGACTGGGATTTCTGGTAGCTGAGGTTGAAAACATCTGGAGGACCAAAGGTTGGGAACCTGGTTTAGTCCAACCCAGGAGAACCTAAAAGAAGTATCAACCTCTTCATTCTGTATCTTATTTATTTATTATTTATTTATTTATTATTTACTTTGCTTCTATACCGCTGTATCTCAAGCCCGAAGGCGACTCACGGCGGTTCACAAACAGTAAAAACAGTAGAAACAGCAGTGGTTCCATACAACATATAACAATTGACTTAACACATTATCCATAAATTACCAATAAGCAATTACAATGCACAATTATTACAAAAAACAACCGTACCCAATCTTCTCATCATCCAAGCGTAGTCCAGGTTCGTCGTCCAATGTTCCATTCCTATGTTCCATTACCAGATTGCACTAAATTACTCAAACGCCTGCACAAACATCCAGGTCTTCACCTTTTTGCGGAATACCATAAGAGATGGTGCTAGTCTAATGTCCGTAGGAAGGGTGTTCCACAGGCGAGGAGCCACCACCGAGAAGGCTCTATCTCTCGTCCCCGCCAGCCGAGCTTGAGAAGCAGGCGGGATCGAGAGCAGGGTCTCCCCGGAAGATCTCAAACTCCTGGTGGGTTCATAGGCAGAGATGTGGTCAGATAGGTAGCTTGGGCCGGAACCGTTTAGGGCTTTAAAGGCCAACATCAGCACTTTGAATTCAGCCCGGTAGCAGATCGGTAGCCAGTGGAGTTGGCGCAACAGGGGGGTTGTATGCTCCCTGCACTCCGCTCCTGTTAAAATCATGGCTGCCGAGTGTTGGACTAGTTGGAGCTTCCGAGCTGTCTTCAAAGGCAACCCCACGTAGAGAGCGTTGCAGTAGTCTAAACGGGATGTAACCAGAGCGTGGACTACCATGGCCAAGTCAGACTTCCCAAGGTATGGGCGCAGCTGGCGCACAAGCTTTAGCTGTGCAAATGCTCCCCTGGTCACCGCCGAAATCTGGGGTTCCAGGCTCAGCGATGAGTCCAGGGTCACACCCAAGCTGCGAACCTGCATCTTCAGGGGGAGTGCGGCCCCATCCAACACAGGCTGTAACCCTATGCCCTGTTCGGCCTTGCGACTGACCAGGAGTACCTCTGTCTTGTCTGGATTCAATTTCAATTTGTTCGCCCTCATCCAGACCATCACAGCGGCCAGGCACCGGTTCAGGACCTGGACAGCCTCCTTAGTAGCAGGTGGAAAGGAGTGACAGAGTTGGACATCATCCGCGTACAGATGACACCGTACCCCGAAACTCCGGATGATCTCCCCCAGCGGCTTCATGTAGATGTTAAACAACATGGGAGACAATATTGAGCCCTGAGGAACCCCACAAGACAATGGTTGTGGGGTTGAACAGGTGTCCCCCAACAACACCTTCTGAGATCGACCCTCCAGGAATGACCGGAGCCACTGCAAAACAGTACCTCCAAGACCCATCCCTGCGAGGCGTCCCAGAAGGACACCGTGGTCGACGGTATCGAAGGCCGCTGAGAGGTCA
Organism: Anolis sagrei; assembly: GCF_037176765.1. NCBI lineage: Eukaryota > Metazoa > Chordata > Lepidosauria > Squamata > Anolidae > Anolis > Anolis sagrei. The sequence goes on from NC_090022.1 coordinate 195,114,129, forward strand.
AGCAGCACCAACAAGGACACACTCCCCCTGTCGAGCTCCCGGCGCAGATCATCCACTAAGGCGACCAAGGCTGTCTCGGTACCATGTCCCGGCCTAAAGCCAGACTGTGCCGGGTCTAGATAATCCGTGTCTACCAAGAATACCTGTATCTTCCATTTCTGGCACCATTTCTGGCCTTTCGGAGTTCCTGGATGGGAAAATGGCAGTGGCCCTTTAGTGCTTCTCTTCAAATTAGCACCTTTTTAATAGAAAAGTTAATACTGTGCCTTATTTTTATTTTAAAAAAAGGAACAATCTATTTCTCAGAATGACAAATGGCCCCTTTGAGTGCCAGAGCAGGAAAATGGCCCTCTTGTGCTTTTTCTTTTTTGCAGAACAACCCCTGACTTACCCATGGATCATATGAAAATCCATAATTTTAAACCCCACCTCTGCCCCCAAATTCTACATGAGGTTGGCTTATGATTCACACATTTACATGGTAGTTCCCTGGTGTGAAGTTGAATGTGAACATCCATGTTTGTTCTCAAATAGTACAATCAGTCTCTTGGACATGGAGAATGGCTCTATCAGAGGCCATTTGCCGCATAGCATAATAATAATAATAATAATAATAATAATAATAATACTTGATTTATATTCCACCAAGATGACTCAGAGCAGATTATAGCATACAGTATATAAACAAACACAAACATAGGCAAACATTCAATGCCTTGATACAATGAGACAGAAATTCACAGATAAAGACAAAGGCAGAGACTTTCTCTTTCATCTCCGGCTTCTGAAAACAGTGTTCATCTCTGGCTCTGGGGGAAGTGTTCATCTCCATTTCCATGCCAAGGAGCCTGCATTGTCCATAGACACCTCCTGGTCATGTGGCCAGCATGATTGCTTGGAGTGCCTGTTTGCCTTCCCACCAAGGCGGTACCTATTGATCTTCTCACATTTGCATGTTTTTGAACTGCTAGGTTGGCAGGAGCTGGGGCTAACAGTGGGAGCTCACCTTGACTCATGGATTCAAACTGCCAACCTCCCTGTGAGCAGTTCAGCAGCACAAGGGTTTAACCCGTTGTGCCACCGCAGCCCAAAAAGCAAACCTTCCCTGTTCAGAGATAGAATTCTACAACAATCAGCTGCTGGGACAAATAGATAGAGACAGCCTTTGCATCTGTGTCCTGTTTGTGAGCTGTGGTTCAAATCTGAACCAGTTGGGGCCTTTCTTACCTTCTGGGCTGTGTGGGAAACTAACTTATGCATGTAACCACAGTCGGACATAGCAGTTGCATTTTGAATCATTCCAAAGCTCATTCAGAGAAACAATTACACTAATTCCAAGTATGGCACTGCAGTAACTTGAATGGGTCCAGATTCATATCCCTTGAGAGGGGCTAAAACAGGCTTTGCAGGCTCCAGCAGTGGACCTCGCTTGACAAATAAGAGGTGAAAGTCATTTCTCTTCACAGAGTGACAAGGGCAATTTCTATTCTGGACTGACCCTTTAACATTTCCCCCGGTCTCTCCTCAAAAGAGCGTACTCTTGATACAGATAAAAGGCTCGTGCTGTTTCAGAGTTGTCCTGTCAGCAGTGTTCATGCTCGGCAGAAAGAGAGGTCAGGAAACCGCCTAATGAGAGAAAGGGGGTAAATGATTCCAGTGCCATAACCAGAGCCGGCAGTCATTTAACTTGTACATTCATTTAATCAATTTATACATTAAAAAGCCAAAACTCTTAACAGCCCAACTAATTGAGCCCAAGGTCCTCGTAGATAGAAGGTTAATGCAAGGGCAGCAAGCAGCACTTTTCCTGCCTGCATGTCACTTGCTATAAATTATACGTATACGCAGATGCACACAAATGTATCACCATCAGGAGTCAGAGGATCACCTAGTTATGTTAGACAAAGAAAGTGCTCAGGGATAGGGCACGTTCCCAAGGTTTCCGCCCTTCCTCCTGTGAAGAACTCAATCCAGGATTCCCATAGGGATGACCCTAAAAGACACAATTTGTTAGAAAGCTATTTTACCATGGCTTCGGATCTATTTTGGGAATGCCTTGGTGGAACAACATGGGGCTTGCTGAGAAGGTGATGGAAGCTGTTTTCCAGCGGCTCTAGTTATATATTCTGATATATCAATCCCAGGAGGGCCAGTCTTTCATCTCCTGGCTTTTGGTTGTGGTGGGGCTGAGAGGTCCCATCATGGTGCTCCTTTCCCCCTGCTTTTTAACATGTCTGTGGAATTTCTGAGTGAAGTCATGCAGAGGTTTTGAATGAAAGAAGATTTGCAACGAGAGAAAGTCTTTTAGTTTGAACCAGCGTCATTTTTCTGCTTTGTAATTCTGCAAGCAGAGAGGTCTACAGAGCAATGATAATATGCTTGCTAATCTACCCTACAAATATCCCAATTTGACAAGGACACTACTAATTGATCCTCTGCCATCCTACTTCCTCGGCTTCATTTAAAATGTCCCAGTTTCAATCTCCTCCTTCCTTGCTCCTTTTTCCTCATCTTGCTTCAATTGCTGCAAACTGAGTTTAATAGGGAGAAAAAAATGGACTCACTTCACTCAATGGATAGAGCAGTGGTTCTCAACCTTCCTAATGCCGTGACCCCTTAATACAGTCCCTCATGTTGTGCTGACCCCCAACCATAATATTGTTTTTGTTGCTACCTCATAACAGTCATTTTACTAATGTTATAAATCATAATGTAAATATCTGATATGCAGGATGCATTTTCATTCACTGGACCAAACTGGGCACAAATACCCAATGCACCCAAATGTGAATGCTAGTGGGGTTGGGGGAGGATTGATTTTGTAATTCGGGAGTTGTAGTTGCTGGGATTTATAGTTCACTTATAATCAAAGAGCATTCTGAACTCCACCAGTGATGGATTTGAACCAAACTTGGCTCCCATGACCAATGGAAAACACTGGAAGGGTTTGATGGGCATTGACCTTGAGTTTGGGAGTTGTAGTTCACCTATATCCAGAGAGCACTGTGGACTCATGCAATGGTGGATCTGGACCAAACTTGGCACGAATACTCAATATGCCCAAATGTGAACACTGGTGGAGTCTGGGGAAAATAGATCTTGACATTTGGGAGTTGTAGTTGCTGGGATTTATAGTTCATTATAATAAAAGAACATTCTGAACTCCACCAATGATAGAATTGATTCAAACTTCCCACATGGAATCCCCATGACCATCAGAAAATACTGTGTTTTCTTATGGTCTTTGGCGACCCTCTGACACACCCTCGCGACCCCCCTCAGGGGTCCCGACCCCCAGGTTGAGAAACACTGGGATAGAGGGAAAGGGAAAATTTCCAGTAAATTCAGGCAAAAATAAACAGTTGTGGCCTCCCTGGATTTGCCTGTTCCTCCTCATTAATAGCTTTTGCCATCTTGACCACATCTGAGGTGGCTTGGCAAAATATTTCCCCGGTTGCTGCCAATCTGTGAAATGTTGAAAGGTATTTATGGGTGGCACAATGGTTTAAACCCTTGTGATGGCAGGACTGCTGACCAACAGGTCAGTAGTTCAAATCCAAGGGGAGTGGGTTGAGCTCCCTCTGTCATGAGAGAAGCCTCCCACAAGGATGTTAAACACATCAAACATCCAGGTGTCCTCTGAACTACATACTTGCAGATGGCCAGTTTTCTCACACCAGAAGCAACTTGCAGTTTCTCAAGTCGCTTTTGATATGCACAAAAAAACTTTTGTATATGCAGAACACCATGGTTTGCATGCTAAAGATCCCATGTCTAGAGAAATCTCTATAATCCATAGGGAAAGGAACAGGATGTATTAAGGGGCGGGAAGGCTAGGACCTAGCTATGTGCAACCATAATAACAATATTTGTTATCAAATGCTGACAGTCGGATTAACAACAGAGGAGAATGGAGGGAACTTCCCCGGGGGCGGTGATTCCATGGGTGGGGGGCCGCCATAGAGGTGGTGACAGGTAGAGGGAGATACGGGAAAGGGAGAACAATTGATTTATTTCGGCCCAAAATTTATAACAATAAATTGGCGAATCTAAGCAGTTTTAGACATAAACAAATTCGGCCCAAAATTCATAATAGAATATTGGCAACTCCAAAGATCACTCAATTTACATCTCAGCAACTCATTCGGCCCGAAAGTAACAATGATTCATCGACAACTCCAAAATATTCTCCTGACAAGATACAACTGAGGTGCCAGGTTGGTGGCCCCTCCAGGCTAAAGGTGGTGCTGCTCAATGCCAGGTCGGTAAATGGGAAAACCTCCATTATTCAAGATCTAATCCTGGAGGAACAAGCTGACCTGGCCTGTATAACGGAGACCTGGCTGGACGAGGGGGGAGGGGTAAATCTCTCTCAACTTTGTCCGCCGGGTTACTCCGTTCAGCACCAACCGAGGCTTGGAGGGCGGGGAGGCGGAGTCGCAGTGGTCTATAAGGTTTGTATTCCCCTGATCAGGTGCCCCATCCCACAATCATTTTCTTTTGAGTGTGCCGGCTTTAGGATAGGTGACCGGGTCAGGATAGGGATTCTGTTGGTGTACCGACCACCCCGCTGCACAACAGTCTCCTTACCTGAGCTAGCGGGAGTGGTCTCGGACTGGGCATTGAGCTTCCAACGACTTATAGTCTTGGGGGACTTCAATGTCCAGGCCGAGACCTCTCTTACGGGCGCAGCTCAGGACTTCATGGCCACCATGGCAACCATGGGCCTGTCCCTATTAGTATCTGGTCCCACCCATAGTGCCGGTCACACTCTGGATTTGGTCTTCTCTCAAGGATGGGGTGAAAGTGACGGTGTGGAGGAGCTGACCATCGCTCCATTGTCATGGACCGATCACCACCTGATTAGGTTTAGACTTGCTGCGCCTCCTAACCTCCGCAGGGGTGGTGGACCAATTAAAATGGTCCGCCCCAGGAGGCTTATGGAGCCAAAAGGCTTCCTGACGGCTCTTGGGGAATTTTCCACCTTCTTGGCTGGCGACTCTGTCGATGTCTTGGTCTCTCGTTGGGATAGAGAAATGACCAGGGCAATCGACACAATCGCTCCGGAACGCCCCCTCTCGAGTAACCGAGCTAAACCAGATCCTTGGTTTACCGAGGAGCTGGCAGCGATGAAGCAAAAGAAGAGGAGGCTAGAGTGCGTGTGGCGCCGGAACCCCACCAACCCTGCCCAAACACACCTGAATGCCTTCCTAAGGTCCTATGGTGTGGCAATAGCGGCGGCACAGAAAACATTTCTTGCCGCCAACATTGCATCGGCGAAGAACCGTCCAGCTGAGCTATTCCGAGTTGTCAGGGGTCTGTTAAATCCGCCGAAAAGCGAGGCCCCTGATAACTCGGTAGCTCGCTGTGAAGCATTTGCTCGATTCTTCGCGGATAAAATTGGGCGGATTCGGTCGGGCTTTGACGCCACATTAACGGCAGTCTCTGGGGATGTGGCGAGAGCATCTGCTTGTCCAGTTTTGTTGGATTCATTTCAATTGGTTCAGCTTGAGGATGTGGACAGGATCCTTGGAGAGGTACGACCCACCACATGCATCCTAGACCCCTGCCCTTCCTGGCTGATCAAGGAAGCCAGAGGGGGTTTGGCAGGGTGGGTGAAGGTGATGGTTAATACCTCCTTACAGAAAGGAGAGTTTCCAGCGAGCTTAAAACAAGCTATTATAAAACCGCTGTTGAAGAAACCATCACTGGACCCCACCCAATTCGACAACTATCGGCCAGTTTCCAATCTCCCCTACTTGGGCAAAGTCATGGAACGTGTGGTGGCGACACAACTCCAGGGGTTTCTGGTAGACACTGATTATCTAGATCCGGCACAGTCTGGCTTCAGGCCGGGACATGGTACTGAGACAGCCTTGGTCGCCTTGGTAGATGATCTGCGCAGGGAACTAGACAGGGGGAGTGTGTCCCTGTTAGTTCTGCTGGACCTCTCAGCGGCCTTCGATACCGTCGATCACGGTATCCTTCTGGGACGCCTCATGGATATGGGGCTCGGGGGCACTGCTCTGCGGTGGCTCCGATCCTTCCTTGAGGGTCGGTCTCAGAAGGTGTCGTTGGGTGACACCTGTTCGGCCCCACAACCGTTGTTGTGTGGAGTCCCACAGGGTTCAATTCTGTCCCCGATGTTATTTAACATCTACATGAAGCCGCTGGGAGAGATCATTCGGAGTTTCGGAATGAGATGTTATCTCTACGCAGATGATGTCCAAATCTGTCACTCCTTTCCACCTGTCACTAAGGAGGCTGTCCAGACTTTGAATCGGTGCTTGGCTGCTGTGTCGGACTGGATGAGAGCTAACAAATTGAAGTTGAATCCAGACAAGACAGAGGTCCTACTGGTCAGTCGTAAGGCCGAACAGGGTATAGGGTTACAGCCTGTGTTAGACGGGGTTACACTCCCCCTGAAGACGCAGGTTCGCAGCTTGGGAGTGATCCTGGATTCGCCGCTGAGCCTGGAACCCCAGGTCTCAGCGGTGGCCGGGAGAGCTTTCGCACAATTAAAACTTGTGCGCCAGCTGCGCCCGTACCTTGGGAAGTCGGATCTGGCCACGGTGGTCCATGCTCTTGTCACATCCCGGCTGGATTACTGCAACGCACTCTACGTGGGGTTGCCCTTGAAGACTGCTCGGAAACTCCAACTAGTCCAACGGGAGGCAGCCAGATTGCTCACCGGAGCGGCATACAGGGAGCACACCACCCCCCTGTTATGCCAGCTCCACTGGCTGCCGATCCAATTCCGAGCACAATTCAAGGTGCTGGTTTTGACCTATAAAATCCTATACGGTTCCGGCCCAGTGTACTTGTCCGAACGGATCTCCCTCTACACACCACCTCGGAGTTTAAGATCCTCTGGGGGGGCCCTGCTCTCGACCCCGCCTTTATCGCAAGTGAGACTGGCGGGGACGAGGAGCAGGGCCTTCTCAGTGGTGGCCCCTCGTCTGTGGAACTCACTCCCCGGGGAGATTAGAACAGCGCCCTCCCTTCTCTCATTCAGGAAACAGCTGAAAACTTGGATGTGGGACCAGGCTTTCGGAAACTCTGGCAGCTGAAAAGAAGGACCATAATGAAGGGCAAATATTGTAGGAACCTATTCTAACCTATTGGACCTATGGAACGCGAAACACTGACCATGAGATTGCTTACTGTTGTGCTATGGTGCTATATATATACTGATGTTTTTAATCTGTTAATTATTAATTATTGTTTTTATATTTGTATGTATTTGTTTAAGGGCATCGAATTGTGCCGTCTGTGTAAGCCGCCCTGAGTCCCCCCTCGGGGGTGAGAAGGGCGGGGTATAAGTAACAGAAATAATAATAATAATAATAATCTCCCAGAAGAGCTGAGATAACCTCCTGCCTGTGGAGCAGGGGTCTTCAAAGTTTTTAAAGAGAGGGTCAGGTCACAGTCCCTCAAACTGTTGGAGGGCCGGATTATAATTTGAAAAAAAACATGAATGAATTCCTATGCACACTGCACATATCTGCAGTGCAAAAAAAACCCCACTTAAAAACAATACAATAATAAAAATGAAGAACAATTTTAACAAATATAAACTTAGTATTTCAGTGAGAAGTGTGGGCCTACTTTTGGATGATGAGATAGGATTGTTGTTGTTGTTGTGTGCTTTCAAGTCATTTCAGACTTAGGTTGACCCTGAGCCAGGGCCAGGTAAATGATTTTAGAGGGCCATATCCTTAGTTTGAGGACCCCTGCTGTGGAGGAATGCTGCCAGTCAGTGTTCAGCACACAGCCCCAAATTAGAAAGACCATTGTGCCACCTCTGTATAAGGCAATGCCCTGTGTTCTGGTTCTCCCAAATTGGAAAGGAGTAGAAAGGGGAACCTATGACCATAAAACTGATATTAAACCACTATAGGTTTGTAGTGTAGTCCTGGGCTCCTTCTACACTACCATATAATCCAGATTATTGAAGCAGATAATCCACATTGACTGCTTTGAACTGGATGAGTTTACACTACCATATAATCCAATTCAAAGCAGATAATTAGATTCTATATCACAGTGTAGAAGAGGCCTGAGTCAGTGTGGTTGAAAAACATCCTCTTTCATGCTGGCCATCTCCACATTTCAGCCTTCTTGAAGCAGTGACTAAGATAACCTTTAATGCCATCACATGTGCTCCACCCTTGAAGAATTAGATCATCATTAACTATCTCATCCCCATTCGACAGAGTACATCACAACACGTCCAGTGAAACAGGAGATGAATGTCTATAGGACCAATCTGCAAAATATGTAAAATGCTTTGAACGGCAATGAACACAAATGTTTAGAGTTGTTATTAGAAACACCAAAAGGCTTCTGATATGTTGTTATAGTGGAATCACTCTGATTGGAAAGACACACAGTAGCAGGGAACTAGGTGGTCCAAAGGTCCACCTCTGGGTAAGGCACTTTCCAGCATGTCAACGCACATCAGTTTCTCTAAAGGCAGGGGAGAAAAAAATATAATGTTGTCACAGGCAGCCATTAAAGCAGGAATGATCGAGCAACAAGATCAGGCCATATTGCACATTTTCTTTTACGAGGGTTGAATGAAAAGTAATGCCTCCACCCTCGTTACTTGGGTTTGGATGGTAATATTTTAATAAATCAAACGCAGAAATAATCCTTAGAATGTGCTCTTTAATTTGCTTGAAATTTCTCTCTGTGTTATACGACAATTGTCCTGAATCAATCTGCTTGTGAAACTCGGTGGTTTATAATAATAATAATAATAATAATAATAATAATACTTTATTTATACCCCGCTACCATCTCCCAAGGGACTCAGTGCGGCTTACATGAGGCTGAGCCCACAATACATCAATATAAGCAATAACAATTACAATATGAAGCAAAATACAAATACTAATACAAAGCAATTAAAATAAATCTCATACACAAATAGCATAAACATTGAACAGTGGCACAAAACACATTTAAAAAACTATGGCTGGGCCAAATGTAATTAAGTTAAAAAATAATGCTGGGCATGAACAAGATAGAGGAGGTGGTGCATTGGGGGAAACGTATGAGCAGTCCTAAATCAGTATAAAGTGCTTTTGGAGGACATAATGCTAAGGGTTCATTAATCTGGGAAGGCACACTGGAACAACCACATCTGTAAGAGTTGGGGCATTCCTGATGTCCTTAGGAAGTGAGTTCCAGAGTCGAGGGGCCACCACCGAGAAGGCCCTCTCTCTCGTCCCCACCAATCGCGCCTGCGATGCAGGTGGGAGTATGAATAGGGCCTCTCCAGATGATCGAAGAGATTGTGTTGGTTCGTACACAGAGATGCGGTCACGGATGTCCAACTCTTTGTTTGTCACGCAAGTCAGATGCTCCCAGCTCAACATCTTTAAACTTACTCGTCCAACGATGCACACTACTCACATCAACACAATCACCATAAACAGCTTGCATTCTCTGACTAATCTACTTTGGGGTGACACCTTCTGCTGTCAAGAACTCAATGACTACATGTTGTTTAAGTCACATTGACTGACCATCTGTGCAGGGTTCCATACTTCGCATTTTAACAACACAACCGTTCAATGCTAAGGCTTCCCACCAAAATGGAACTGTAGAGGAGAGTCTACTGAACAAGCCAGTACCTGCCACATGCAGGTACTGCCATCTGTTGAGGAGTTACGAAGGTGGAGATATTACTTTTCATTCAACCCTTGTTTAATGTCTGAGTGTGTTGCCATTGGGTAAAAAAAAGCAAGAAGAGTTGAAACAACACACAACAGGGAGCAGGCTGTGCTCCTGCTTGCAGCAAATGGCACATTCCGTTCCATCTCTTGCAACAGCGTCTCACTCACACGTCCTTGGGGAGCGTGATGTCATCAACTCTCTCCAGTGACTCACTACATTATAGTCTCTTTGGGGCCACGCATTATTCCTCTCCACACCCTACAGAGATCAGCTTCATCAGTGACGTCTCAAAACTGCCATCAGGAGACAGTGGGGTTTCATGGTTCCCATGAAAGCTCCTGTTAGAACTGTAAGGCAGGAGTAAGTTCAACAGGAAGGTGGGAAGGGGAACATTTAGCCTGACCAAATAATGAAAGGACTCTACATCTCCGGAAAGGAAAAAAAAAAAAAGACGAAATCATATAAGCTGGATATGTTACAGTTCCACATTAAATAATTTTATCATGACCAGAGCTCGGAAAAGCTACTGCCTCTCTTTCCCTTCATGGCACTTGACTTCATGAAATAGGAAATTATCAATCAGCATATCTGGATAGCAGATAGTGTGGGCACAGATTATCTCTGGGGCTCTTTTGCTATAGTGCTGTGATTCCACTTTTGTGAGGATTTGAAAAAGGACACCATGATCTGGTGGGTTTGTTGCACAGAAGAGGATTTTAGCCAAGTCCCATGCAAAAAACACACAGGCAGGAGGAAAAAGGAACAGAAAAACTTTACTCTTATCAGCAGAGGCATAAACTTGCAGTGTTGAATACAAAATCAAACAGTGCAACAAACTTACATAGTCCTTGTGAGTAACACAGAATAAGGCTTCTGTATCTTCATTCAAATGAGAGAGCAAAACATAAACCTTGAGTAAATAGCTATTCCACCATAGCAAAGAGCATCGCTGTTAGAGTATAGCAGCATCACAGCACATTGCTTCTCCTCCTCAAAGCAGCGTATTGCTTCTCCAAACTGTTTTCTAAAATCCATAAGTTATGCCCCACCGGGTGTGGCCCAAATATGCTGGCTGACCTACATTACCAGCTGCACGTAATAATTAACAGCATAAGGTTTTTCTTTAACACAACACGTGATCCTGCTATGACTTACTTTAACAGGGTTAACTGAAGAGGCATATGTCAGCAGCTGATTCGCTGAGCTTGCCAGGAGCCAGAGTTCTAATTGGCTGCGGCCTCTGGTTTGCTGCTGAGACCAATGGTTCTAACTGCCATTTCTCACTTTGGACAGTGAAGAGATAGTGCTGGCTGCCAACTATTTATTTATTTATTTATTTATTTATTTATTTATTTATGTATTTATATAATTAAAGACTGATCATTTTAAGGCATGAAACTTATTTTAAAGACTATTTAAAAGGACTATTTAATTCCTCTGATCTCTGCCTGAATTCAAAGAGACTGATGTATATACTGTTACCCTGTTTGAATTTTTGAACTAAATGAAAGATACTGTTACTTGTTTCACAAGCCTGAGTGACATTTTATTATATTGCAGGATCTATCTTGGTTTAAATACTGTGGTAAAGCTTCTGCTTATTCTGCTTATTTACATTTACCAACCCTCACAACTATTAACTGCATGCTATGGAATCCTGGGATCTGTAGTCTAGTAAGGTACCAAAGGAGAACTCTAAGGGCCATTCAACACAGCCATATAACCCAGAATATCAAGGCAGAAAATCCCACAATATCTGTTTTGAACTGGAATATATGGCAGTGTGGACTCAGATAACCCAGTTCAAAGCAGATACTTTGGGATTTTCTGCCTTGATATTCTGGGTTGTATGGCTGTGTAGAAAGGCCCTAAATTTCCATCCCCGAACTGTCAGTCCCTGGATTTCATGGGATGGAACCACGATAGGCTGGATCTACACTGCCATGTAATCCAGACTATCAAAACATATAATTCACATTATCTGCTTTAAATTGAATTATATGAGTTTACACTGCCATATAATCCAGTTCAAAGTAGATAATCTGGATTATTTTTTTTGTGGCAGTGTAGATTCAGCCATAGTTAAAGTTGAATCAGAGTGATATAAACATGCAGTATAAAAGAAACCCTGTCCCCCAAGGCACCAGGTGCTACACAAAAATTCCTCTGTATAGTTGGATCCCTTGTTACCATCATGTTGGTTACGTGACATGATCACCAGGATTTGCTTCCAATATCAAAAACTGTATTATAAACAATCTTCCCATATGCACACCTTTTAAAACATGCATAGCACTCACAAATGTCACTGAAAATAATGCCTATGCTCATTTTAGAACACAACATATGTGGACTCTGTGAAAATAGCAGTATCACTATCTAAACAATTTACATTGTGAATCATATTTCTCTAGAACCAAGTGGTCCTACGTGGGAACTGCAATTACTCATTGGTTTGGGATAGCAAGAGATGATCTGTTCTGGAAAAGAGACTAGTGGTTTATCTTTGATCCCTTTTCTCTCTAGTTTTATTTTAGATCTCTGTGCTGGTGGTGCAGCAGATTAACCCACTAAGCTGCTGAACTTGCTGACCTAAAGGTTGGCAGTTCGAATCTGGGGAGCGGGGTGACCTCCCACTTTTATCCCCAGCTTCTGCCAACCTAACATTTCGAAAACATGCAAATGTGAGTAAATCAATAGGTACTGCTCCAATGGGAAGGTAACGGCGCTCCATGCAGTCATGCTGGCCACATGACCTTGGAGGTGTCTATGGACAACGCTGGCTCTTCGGCTTAGAAATGGAGATGGGCACCACCCCTCAGACTAGACTTAATGTCAGAGGAAACCTTTTCAATACAATTTAAATCAGATAAAAATTATATATGCACACTTAACGGTTTTAAACCCGTTCAATTGTATTGAGGCCTGTGCGACTTTTTAAAATATTGATTCTTTCATGGGTGAGAGATGTGGTACTCTGCTCCAAGCAGCAAAATATCTTGAGCTGCCACTAACAAGTAATATTGAAGTTCAGTATGTCCTGTTGGCTGGGATATTCTGGCAGCTGTAGTCCAAACATGTCCTTGCATACTTCTGCACTGTAGAATGTAGTTTGATACTACTTTGAAATATCATGGCTCAGTGCTATGGAATCTTAAGAGTTGTAGTTTATTAAGGCACCTGAAGTTTTCTTTTTACAAAGAAGGCTGAAGGCCTTGTAAACAGGATTTAGCCATGGCTGATGAAGTGGCATCAAGCTGCCTTAACTCTGTGTAGATCAGCGTTTCTCAACCTGGGGGTCGGGACCCCTGGGGGGGCTGTGAGGGGGTATCAGAGAGTCACCAAAGACCATCAGAAAACACAGTATTTTCTGCTGGTCATGGGGGTTTTGTGTGGGAAGTTTGGCCCAATACTATCATTGGTGGGGTTCAGAATGCTCCTTGATTGTAGGTGGAACTATTAATCCCTGAAACCACAACTCCCAAATATCAAGGTATATTTTCCCCAAACTCCACCAGTGTTCACATTTGGGCATCTTGAATATTTGTGCTAAGTTTAGTCCAGATCCATCATTGTTTGAGTCCACAGTGTTCTTTGGATGTAGTTGAACTACAACTCCCAAACTCAAGGTCAATGTCCACCAAACCTTTCCAGTATTTGCAGCTGATCGTGGGAGTTCTGTGTGGCAAATTTGATTCAATTCCATCATTAGTGGAGTTCAGAATGCTCTTTGATTGTAGATGAGCTATGAATCCCAGCAACTACATCTCCCAAATTACAAAATCAATCCCCCCCCCAACCCCACCAGTATTCAAATTTGTGCGTATCAGGTATTTGTTCCAAATTGGGTCAAGTGAATGAAAATACATCCTGCATATCAGATGTTTACATTACGATTCATAACATGTTATAGTTGGGGGTCACCATAACATGGGGAACTGTATTAAGGGGTCACAGCATTAGGAAGATTGAGAACCACTGGTGTAGATGCACCTCAAGTTTCACTTATGTGCGCAGACCAGACTCTCTGGGAAAGAATGTGCCAAGAAACCATAAGGCTCCAGAGGGCCACCTGATAACCCTCAAACCAAACCCTTGGCCAGTCATTTCAGTGTCATCTCACAGCATGCAGGAACAAGGTAGTCATCTTGTCTGGTAAGCAGAAAGCAAGATGCCAATGTCACATTGCCTAGTCTCCTGCCACCAAGACCGGTCTGTCTCATTCACAGTTACTGCATAGCTTACGGGGAGCATTGTGCATCTCTTCAGGTCACAGATCAGATGCAGACACCCAGTTTGGTCGGTTCATCTGCCAAATCCCCCAACACCCCCAACACCAACACCCAGAATCGATATCCAATAGCAGGCAGAGACAATCCTGAAGACCTGGATTTTGGGGATACTTAGGCTGGATACAAAATCCAAATTATCTGCTTTGATCTAGATTATATGTCAGTGTAGACCCACATAATCCAGTTCAAAGCAGATAATGTGGATTATCTGCTTTGATAATCTGGATCACATGGCAGTGTAGATCCGGTTTTAGCAGCCAGGATTGTTCTGAAAAGCCGGCTACACCCTCTTGTGGTTAGGAAAGGAAGCTCTAAAACATATTATTTATGGGTAGCCCTGCTGAAAGCTTGCATTATGCATTGCCTGCATTTCACTCTGTCCATAAAGGTAACACTCATTAAGTCAGTGGTTCTCAACCTTCCTAATGCCACGACCTTTTAATTAAGTTCCTCATGTTGTGGTGACCTTCAACCATAAAATTATTTTTGTTGCTACTTCATAACTGTAATTTTGCTACTGTTATTAATTATAATGTAAATATCTGATACACAGGATGTATTTTCATTCAGTAGACCAAATTTGGCACAAATACCCAATATGCTCAAATTTGAATACTGGTGGGGTTGGGGAGATTGATTTTGTCCTTTGGGGGTTGAAGTTGCTGGGATTTATAGTTAGCCTGCAAGCAAAGAGCATTCAGAACTCCACCAACCATGAAATTGAACCAAACTTGGCACACAGAACTCCCATGACCATCAGAAAATACTGGAAGGGTTTGGTGGGCATTGACCTTGAGTTATGGAATTCTCTGGATGTAGTTCACCTACATCCAGAGAGCACTGTGGACACAAAACAATGAAGGATCTGGACCAGAGGTAGCCCTAGGTTATTTTCAATGGTAAGCAAAAAGTATTTTGCCCCCCCCCCCCCGCCCCAAAACCAATCACTGATATATATTTTCTGTTCATCATGGGAGTTCTGTGTGCCATATTTGGTTCAATTCCATCATTGGTGGAGTTCAGAATGCTCTTTGATTTTAGGTGAACTATACATCCCAGTAACTACAACTCGCATATGTCAAGGTCTATTTTCCCCCAAGAGCGCCTCAAGAGTGCCCCTGGGCAAAATCAACTATACTGCAAATGCTTACTTTGCGTAATGGGTTGAGCCGCCCCTGATCTGGACCAAACTTGGCATGGGTACTCAATATGCCCAAATGTGAACACTGGTGGATTTGGGGGGGGGGGGGAGAGAGACCTTGACATTTTGGAGTTGTAATTACTGGGATTTATAGTTCACCTGCAATTGCCATGCAGGAAAAGCATGAAGCCACACCACAAGAGATGGCCATCCAGCCTCTGTTTAAAAGCCTCTGAGCAGGCCCGTAGCCAGGATTTTGATTCGGGGAGGGCTGAGTTTGATTCGGGGGGGGGGGGGTGTGAGTCTGAGTGAAAGAGGGTCTACCCTGGCAAACCTTTTGTATCGTTACCACAATACCCCCATTTCAGGGGGGGGGGCTGAAGCCCCTTAAGCTTCCCCCCCCCCCCCCCGGCTACATGCCTGCCTCTGAGAAAGGAGCCTCCACCACACTTCAAGGCAGTGAGTTTCCCTGTTGAGCAGCTCTTATGATCAGGAAATTCTTCCTGATGTTCAAGTGGAATCTTCTTTCCTGTAATTTGAACCCATTGCTTCGAGTCCTAGTCTCCAGCGCACAAGAAAACCAGCCTTCTCCCTCTTTCTTATTACATCCATCCAAATATTTAAACATGGCTATCATGTCTTCTTTCAACCTTCTCTTCTGCAGGTTGAAGATGCCCAGCTCTTTTAAGCCACTCTTCATAAGGCAAGGTTTCCAGGCATTTGATCATTTTAGTCACCCACCTTTGGACACGTTCCAAGTATTGGTTAGCATTTGGGTAGGGACAAACAGTGAATACCAGGTTCCATAGGCTATATTTTAGACAAAAGAATGGACAAAACCACCTCTGGGTGTCCCTGGGCTAAGGAAGCCCTGTTATCTATACATTCCAGAGAGACCTGATACAGCTTAGCACAGGCCCCTGATGGCTGTGAGCTGCCTTTAAAAAATACTGAGACATGCCTCTTGCATGTTGGAAGATAGAATTTGATATTGCTATGATACTTAAAGTGACGTTGTGATGATGTTACGTACATAGAGGCATGTTTCTTTGTTTGCCTGCATTTGAAGAGATATAAAAGGCAAAGTCAATACCTTTATCCTTGCTCTGGTTGCTTTTAGACACAACTCCAGGGTCTCAGCTGATAATAAAGCCGTACTTTTTCTGTCTCCCTGAAAGGATCGCTCTTGGTATTATCTCTCCTATCTGCTGCTACAGTATAACCAAGACGGAATTGATTAGTTGTGGAAAAGACTCCTGACTGAAGGAGAACCCAGAATATCCAGGCAGATAATCCACAAGATCTGCTTTGAAGTGGGTTATCTGAGTCCACACTGCCATATAATCCAGTTCAATATGATATTTTATACAGCTGTGCGGAAGGGGCCTTGAGCAGTGTAGACTCATATAATCCAGTTCAAAGTAGATAATGTGGATTATCTGCTTTGATAATCTGGATTATATGGCAGTGTAGAAAGGGCCTCAGTCTTACCCTTCGAATGTGGCAGGAGTCTGTACCCCTCACATTTGCAGGCCCTCCAAATGAACTGTTATATGGCTGTGTGGAAGGGCTCTGGGGCTCTTTCTACACTGCCATATAAAATCCAGATTATCTGCTTTGATCTGGATTATATGGCAGTGTAAACTCATATAATCCAGTTGAAAGCAGATATAAATCCTAACTAATCCTTTCCTTACCTGGGATGTTTTGAATTACTGGCCCCAACGACTAGCTCCAACCAGTGATGTCAATGGCCGATTATTGCAAAATGTCAGTGAAATTAATGGAACAAATCATTTGCCAGTGAAATTGCCTTGCTGTCTTGCTGTTTATGTAACATTCAAATAGACTGTCCTTTTCTCAGATGGGTGGGGTAGGATTGGCCTCACTTACACATGGAAATCTTTGGTGTGGAAACCTGTGGTTTTTGGCACTGCAAGCTGTATCTGTCCAATCAACAAGACACCCCAGAGTGATGCATTTGGTTGGCATCTATCACATGGACTCAGCCAACAACATTTCTCTAATTCAGTGGTTCTCAACCTTTCTCATGCCGTGACCCCTAAATACAGTTCCTCATGTTGTGGTGACCCCCAAACATAACATTATTTTGTTGCTACTTTTACTACTGTTATGAATTGTAATGTAAATATCTGATATGCAGGATGTATTTTTATTGTTACAAATTGAACATACTTAAAGTATAGTGATTCATCACAAAAACAATATGCTTGGGGGAGTATGGACAACAGATGATGGGATTTGCAATACCTTCAACTGATTCAGGTCTGACTTCCGCATACCACGAAGACCTCAATGAATTATAGACCTGGACCAAACTTGGAACAGAGAACTCCCATGACCAACAGAAAATACAGGAGGTGGGTTGGGAGGAATTGACAGTGATTTAGGGGAGATGTAGTTCACCTACATCCAGAGAGCAAACCCAAACAACTATGGATCTGGACCAAACTTGGCAGGAATACTCAATATGCCCAAATTTGAACACTAGTGGAGTCTGGGAAAAATAGACCCTGACATTTGGGAGTTGCTTGGAGTTATAGTTCACCTACCATCAAAGAACATTCTGAACACCAACAACAATAGAATTGAACCAAATTTGGCATACAGAACTCCCATGACCAACAGAAAATACTGGAGAGGTTTGGGGAAAGTAGGAAAAATAGGATTGGAGTTATAGTCCACCTGCCATCAAAGAGCATCCTGAAAATTTCTCCTGAACTGCTCTTACCCATTTGGAGGCTCCGCTGGAAGAGAACAAAGAGGAGGAGGAAGAAGAGCCCAGGGGAGAAGGAGGCCAGCAGGCGGGAAGAGAACGGCGCAGGGCAGCAGCAGTAACTTTTGCCCTCCTTCTTGTCCTCCAGGGTCTTCCTACTTTTCCTCTCTGTTTGGAGCACCCAAATGGAGAGGTGGAGGAAAAAGAGCCGAGAGAAGAGGGACAAAGGCATGCTTCGCTGCCGCTGCTGCCCCACACTGCTCTCGCTACTCTTCCTGGCTCCCACCAGAAGTGGAGGCCTTGAAGGGCAGTGAGAGGAGTGCGGGGCAGGGTGGCAGCACCGAGGCCTGCCTTCCTTCTTCTCCTCCAGGGTCTTCCTCCTCTCCATTTGGAGAGCCCAAAGGGCAGCGTGAGGAGCAAGGGGCAGGGTGGCAGCAGAAAGGCCTTTTTTCCTCTCCATTCTCTTCTGGCGGTGCATCCAAATGGAGGTACAGGCCTTGCTGCGGGGACGTGGCCTCGTCTTCTTCCTCCTTGCCGCCAAATTCACCTCCCTGCCGGGCCTGGGCCCGGGCTCTCCTGCGTTGCCCCCGGGGGCCCGGCAGCCATTGCAAGGAGGCGGAGGGAGTGGGGCCAAAGGAGGTGTCATCGCGACCCCTTGGAAACAGCCAATCGACCCCTTTGGGGGTCGCGATGCCCAGGTTGAGAACCGTTGCTCTAATTTCTTTGGTGTGCTTTTCACTGCAACCATATTTAGTATTTGCATTTCATTGGCAGCTAATTCATTATCTGTTGCCATAGTGACTGTTACCATAGCACCTATGAAACTCTTCTCCGGAAGGAAGACTAATCGGTTTTATTCAAACAATGTGCACCAGCCTGTCTGCCCACCTCTGGATGTCTTGGACTGCAACTCCTATCATGCAGATGAGGGTGATGGGAGTTGCAATCCAGCCCACTTTGCAAGGCTGATATACATGAGTAACCATAAGACATGGCATCCTAAGGCCAGAGAATCATGCTGTTTCAAGCTGTGTATCTTTGGGAATTCCCAAATAGATCATAATCAGCCCTCCTCTTCTGCTTATTGCCACCTTCAGTATTCAGAGGCATATAAACTTTAAAATATAGAAAGTTTATTTGGCTCCTGCAGCTAAGAGACACTGATAGGCTCTTGCTATCTACGAGGGTTGAATGAAAAGTAATGCCTCCACTTTCATGGCAAGGACCTAACAGAAGCTGAAGAGATCAAGAGAAGGTGGCGAGACTATACAGAAGATCTGTATAGGAAGGATAATAATATCGAGGATAGTTTTGACAGTGTGATGAATGAATTAGAACCAGACATCCTGAGGAGTGAGGTTGAATGGGCCTTAAGAAGCATTGCTAACAACAAGGCAGCAGGAGACGACGGGATCCCAGCTGAACTGTTTAAAATCTTAAAAGATGATGCTGTCAAGGTGATGCATGCCATATGCCAGCAAATATGGAAAACACAAGAATGGCCATCAGACTGGAAAAAATCAACTTATATCCCCATACCAAAAAAGGGAAACGTGAAAGACTACTCCAACTTCCGTACAGTGGCCCTTATTTCTCATGCCAGTAAGGTAATGCTCAAGATCCTGCAAGGAAGACTCCAGCAATACATGGAGCGAGAGTTGCCAGATGTTCAAGCTGGGTTTAGAAAAGGCAGAGGAACGAGAGACCAGATTGCCAATATCCGCTGGATAATGGAGAAAGGCAGGGAGTTTCAGAAAAACATCTACTTCTGCTTCATTGACTATTCTAAAGCCTTTGACTGTGTGGATCATAATAAATTGTGGCAAGTTCTTGGTGGGATGGGCATACCAAGCCACCTTGTCTCTCTCCTGAGGGATCTGTACAAGGACCAAGTAGCAACAGTAAGAACTGACCATGGAACAACAGACTGGTTCAAGATTGGGAAAGGCGTACGGCAAGGCAGCATACTCTCACCCAACCTTTTTAACTTGTATGCAGAACACATCATGCGATGTGCGGGGCTTGATGAATGCAAGGCTGGGGTGAAAATTGCTGGAAGAAACATTAACAACCTCAGATATGCAGATGACACCACTCTGATGGCCGAAAGCGAGGAGGAGCTGAGGAGCCTTCTAATCAAGGTGAAAGAAGAAAGTGCAAAAGCCGGGTTGCAGCTAAACATAAAAAAACCCCCAAGATTATGGCAACAAGAATGATTGACAACTGGGAAATAGAGGGAGAAAATGTGGAGGCCGTGACAGACTTTGTATTTCTGGGCACAAAGATTACTGCAGATGCAGACTGTGGCCAGGAAATCAGAAGACGCTTACTTCTTGGGAGGAGAGCAATGTCCAGTCTCGATAAAATAGTAAAGAGTAGAGACATCAGACTGACAACAAAGATCCACCTAGTCAAAGCCATGGTATTCCCTGTAGTCACCTACGGATGTGAGAGCTGGACCTTAGGGAAGGCTGAGCAAAGGAAGATCGATGCTTTTGAGCTGTGATGCTGGAGGAAGGTTCTGAGAGTGCCTTGGACTGCGAGAAGATCCAACCAGTCCATCCTCCAGGAAATAAAGCCCGACTGTTCATTGGAGGGAAGGATACTAGAGACAAAGTTGAAGTACTTTGGCTACATCATGAGGAGACAGGAAAGCCTAGAGAAGACAATTATGCTGGGGAAAGTGGAAGGCAAAAGGAAGAGGGACCGACCAAGGGCAAGATGGATGGATGGCATCCTTGAAGTGACTGGACTGACCTTGAAGGAGCTGGGGGTGGTGACGGCCGACAGGGAACTCTGGCGTGGACTGGTCCATGAGGTCACCAAGAGTCGGAGACGACTGAACGAATGAACAACAACAACCACCTTCATTACTTGGGTTTGGATCAGAATACTTTAATAAATCAAACGCAGAAATAATCCTTAGAATGCGCTCTTTAACTACCACTATTTACTTTTCCACATAATCACCAGACAATAGGATACATTTCTGCCAACAATGAACAAGTTTTCTGAAGCCATCACGGAAGAAGTCGACACTCTGTTTCCGCAACCAGTGTCTCACAGTTCTCTCAACGTCTTCATCAGAAGCATAATGATGTCCTCACAGATCTTCTTTCATTATCGGGAACAGATAGAAATCAGACGATGCTAAATCTGGACTGTATGGAGGATGTCGTATGGTGGTGAGATCCAGTCTCTGAAGTTTCAAGTCTGTGCGCTTTCATTTCAGGCGTCACCATCCTGGGTACTCATTATGCACAGATCTTCTGATAGCCAAGCAAAGCAATAATGTAACCCAAACATTCTTGTGAAATGCCGATTATGCTTGAAATTTCTCTCTGAGTGATACGACGATCATCCTGAATCAATCTGTCAACCTTTTGCTTATGAAACTTGGTGGTTGCTGTCACAGGATGTCCAACTCTTTGTTTATCATGCAAGTCAGATGTTCCTACCTCAACATCTTTAAACTTTCTCACCCAACGACACACAGTATTCACATCAACACAATCACCATAAACAGCTTGCATTCTCTGATGAATCTCCTTTGGGGTGACCCCTTCTGCTGTCAAGAATTTAATGACTGCACGTTGCTTAAATTGCATTGACCGACCGTCTGTGCAAGGTTCCATACTTCGCACTTTAATAACACAACGATTCAATGCTTTCCACCAAAATGGAACTGTAGAGGAGAGTCTACTGAACAAGCCAGTTCCTGCTGCATACCAGTACTGCCATCTGTTGAGGAGTTACAAAGGTGGAGGCATTACTTTTCATTCACTTCTTCAAACAGTGAATGCGATAGTGAATTAGACTGATAATGGATGTGATATGGACAGCTTCCATTTTTAAAAGGGCAAAAGGATGTGAAATGACTTGTGATTGATGTTTTTGAACTCTAAAATGGGTGTTCTTGGGCCAATCAGTCTTTCTCAGCTTGATCCTCCTCTCAGGTTTATTATGCTGGTGAAGCGTGGAAGAACAACACATCTATCATCCTGGGCTTATTGGAGGAAAGGGAGGATACAAGTGCAAATAATAACTAAATAGGCATTCAAAACAGAGAAGTAACAGAGTTAGCAAGCATTAGCACACTGCAGATGCCTCTGTAAAAATCTGCCTGGAAATATATGAGGGATACAGTTAAGGGTACAGTTGTAATGTATTTAAAAAAAACAAAGTTTAAAAACTTGGCATTATACTAAATGTCCCTTGACCACTTGGAGTGCTTCTGATGTTGCTATAAGAAGGTTTGTGGTCCGTGGTTTGCTCTCCTCCACACTCAAATATTGTGGACTCCACTTTGTAGCCCTATTTTTTATGGTTGGCTCTGCATCTCTTGGTTCCAGAGCACAGTCTGTTCAGCGCCTTCCATATATATTGCACATATATTATGCAGGTGTATAAGTCAATTTGTGCATAAATTGAATGCTGTTTGGTTTTCTTATGGATTATGGATTCTTGGGCCCCTTCTACAATGCGATATTAAATCCAGATTATCCACTTTGAAATGAGTTATATGGCAGTGTAGACTCACATAATCCAGTTCAAAGCAGGTCATGTGGATTATCTGATTTGATAATCTGGACTATATGGCTGTGTAGAAGGACCCTACATGACCTGTGGCTATGTCTACGGCCATTCCACGGAGAAAACACTAGCACCACATCAGGTGGCCAGCCATCCCATTCACTGCCAGCCACCACTCCTATTATCCTACTCAGATATTCAAAAAGGTCAGAAGTGGTGCCACAATGGAGGGAGGAGATGGGATTGGGGCTTCTTCTTTTAAGTTCTCCTGGGATGGACTGAGCTCTTGCCTTTTGCCACTCTGTTGTTCATTCATTCAGTCATTTCCAACTCTTCGCGACCTCATGAACCAGCCCACACCAGAGCTCCCTGTCGGCTGTCACCATCCCCAGCTCCTTCAAGGTCAATCCACTCACTGATAGATGCCATCTATCAATCTTGCCCTTGGCCGGCCCCTCTTCCTTTTTCCTTCCGTTTTCCCCAGCATCATTGTCTTCTCCAAGCTTTCCTTTCTTCTCATGATGTGGCCAAAGGACTTCATTTTTGCCTCTAATATCCTTCCTCCAGTGAGTAGTCGGGGTTTATTTCCTGGAGTATGGACTGGTTTGACCTTCTTGTGGTCCAAGGCACTCTCAGAACTTTCCTCCAACATCACAGTTCAAAAGCATCTATCTTCCTTCGCTCAGCCTTCCCTAAGGTCCAGCTCTCACATCTGTAGGTTACTACGGGGAATGCCATTGCTTTGACTATGCGGATCTTTGTTGCCATTGTGATGTCTCTACTATTTTATCGAGATTGGACATTGCTCTCCTCCCAAGAAGTAAGCATCTTCTGATTTCCTGGCTGCAGTCTGCATCTGCAGTAATCTTTGCCACTCTACTCAGAGAATAAGATACAGGCAATCCCCATGTTACAAACATCAGACTTAAAAACAATTCATACTTGAGAACGGAGGTGAGACAACAGGAAGTGAGAGAAATCTCCCCCTCTGAAGGAAAATTCATAAAGAAAAGGAGTTATCATGAAGAAAGGAAGTTTGCACTGAAGCTTTATCACCAATCCTTGTTTCCACAACAAGCCACATTTTCAAAATCCAATTAACATTGTATCACAAAGTGTGGGAAAATCTTCTGAACAGGGGCACAAACAGCAAAGCAAACATCACAGGAGTATTCACCCTTCCTTATGCTATTCAAAGCTTTCATTCACACACATGTGCACACACAGCGGATTTACACTCAAAAATGTACCTGATCTGATTTATATACAAATTCAGCTTAAGAACAAACCTACATAACCTATCTTGTTTGTAACTTGGGGACTGCCTGTAGTTCCAGTTTGTGATAAGAGTTAAGGAACAATACTTGCGTTGATCTGTGGATAAGTCCACCCAGCTTTTTTGCCTACAATTTCTATACTTAGGCACACACACACACATATATACAGTAGATGTAAACACTATACCTATTATGTTAATTGACTCATAGATGTCATGACCTCCTTTCCTGGTGTTGTGGGGAACCATGAAAGTAGACCTTGCCTGGGCCTGTAGCTCACTTGAAACAAGAGAGAGGGTTTCCGTGGAAATGGGGCTGTGAAGGGGAGGGCCAATATGAGGTGAGAGGGAAAGCAACTGTCAGATGGAACTTTACTTGTAACCGTACTGTATGCTTTGAGAAATAAAGCCCTTCCAATCTGTCTGTAAGGTAATTTCTTCTCTAGAAAACCGCAGATCAGGACGCAGGGCACAGATCAGGCCCACAGGGTTTTTCTACTACAATTTCTAGACTTATACATGGGTATACAGTATCCAGAAGTGAAATGTCATCTTTTACTTGAGATTAAGTCCTAAATAAGTATGCATCGGGATTGAATTGACTCCTCTGAGGAAAACGACATAGAAGCAAACCTCATGTTTCTCAAAACGGGTCAACGGAGCCTTTTCCTGGGCAATGTGTTGAGTCTTGCCTGGTTGACTCTATGAGTCAGATGTGACTCACTGTTGTTTTTGAAGGGCAAGTAGATATACTTCACTGATAGAGAATGAAAAACACAAAGTTCAGGAACATGAAAGACAATGCAGACTATTTCAACCTGAGAAGTCAGACATAGCAGAGCACTTGATGAACCAACATGGACACATCATATTATTTGAGAACACAGAAATGCTGGACCATTCTTAAAACCACGACGTCAGACAACACAGAAAAGCCACTGAAATCCATAATCCACAATTTCAATAGAAAGGAGGAGACCATGGAAATGAACAAAATCTGGTTACCAATATTAAAAAAAAACTCTAAAATTAGGACAGTAAATAAAGAGGAACACTAAAAGTATTAAAAGGTATTAAAGTATCAAAGTATTAAAAAGGGCTAACTTCTTCTGTATCCTGAATGCCTCCCATGATCTGATACCTTCTGTGTCCCGAATCTTTGTATATTTTTCTCAAATTGGAATAATAGGAAACAATAGTTTGGCACTACCCTGCCATGGGCGGTATTTGACACACAAATGCACAGTGGTTCCATTTTAAGTATCATTGAGAGCATATGACTACGTTGTGCTTGGGTAGAAGCTACAAAATATCATTTTATAAAGGTGGGCAGGAACAGATTTGTCTACTACAGATCACAGAAATATTACCAGTACTTTTCATAGAATCATAGAATCAAAGAGTTGGAAGAGACCTCATGGGCCATCCAGTCCAACCCCCTGCCAAGAAGCAGGAATATTGCATTCAAATCACCCCTGACAGATGGCCATCCAGCCTCTGCTTAAAAGCTTCCAAAGAGGGAGCCTCCACCACACTCCGGGGCAGAGAGTTCCACTGCTGAACGGCTCTCACAGTCAGGAAGTTCTTCCTAATGTTCAGATGGAATCTCCTCTCTTGTAGTTTGAAGCCATTGTTCCGCGTCCTAGTCTCCAGGGAAGCAGAAAACAAGCTTGCTCCCTCCTCCCTGTGGCTTCCTCTCACATATTTATACATGGCTATCATATCTCCTCTCAGCCTTCTCTTCTTCAGGCTAAACATGCCCAGTTCCCCAATCCGCTCCTCATAGGGCTTGTTCTCCAGACCCTTGATCATTTTAGTCGCCCTCCTCTGGACACATTCCAGCTTGTCAATATCTCTCTTGAACTGTGGTGCCCAGAATTGGACACAATATTCCAGATGTGGTCTAACCAAAGCAGAATAGGAGGGCTACATTTCCCAGAATTGTTCAGTTTGCATGATCAATCATAGTTCAATTGGACATTGCATAAAAATTGCATAGAACATTTATGAGTTCTGATCCAGCTTGGTATGAAGAGCTTCCTATTGAGCATTCGCCAGATTATTACCAAACCAGACTCAAAGCTCTATGTTTGGGTAGGGAACAAGTTAAATATTGATTTATTTCACGTGTCTATACTAAATTGCCCTTTCTTCGCAAAAGGGCTATGCAGTAACAATTGAACACATTTGCATGGCATTTCTACGAGAGTTGAATGAAAAGTAATGCCTCCACCTTCATTACTTGGGTTTGGATCAAAATATTTTAATAAATCAAACACAGAAATAATCCTTAGAATGTGCTCTTTAACTACCACTATTCACTTTTCCACATATTCACCAGACAATAGGATACATTTCTGCCAACAATGAACAAGTTTTCTGAAGCTGTCA
This sequence comes from Anolis sagrei, assembly GCF_037176765.1. Taxonomy (NCBI): domain Eukaryota; kingdom Metazoa; phylum Chordata; class Lepidosauria; order Squamata; family Anolidae; genus Anolis; species Anolis sagrei. The sequence continues at coordinate 195,140,183 of NC_090022.1, forward strand.
CGGAAGAAGTCGACACTCTGTTTCCGCAACCCATCGTGCACAGATCTTCCTATAGCCAAGTAAAGCAATAATGTGACCCAAACACTCTTGTGAAATGCCGATTATGCTTAAAATTTCTCTCTGAGTGATAAGACGATTGTCCTGAATCAATCTGTCAACCTTTTGCTTGTGAAACCCGGTGGTTGCTGTCACAGGATGTCCAACACTTTGTCACACAAGTCAGATGTTCCCACATGCTTACCACAGATACATTTTTATTCAATTCCTGTCAACACTAAATTCCTGTTTCCAGCTAAGTTCCAGTCATTCATTTAGATTGCTTCTGATATTACCCTGTATATTGCTGACAGGGACCCTATGTTCCTATGACTATAATAACTATATTCATGGTATTCATCGTATTTATACACAGGTGCATTCTGAATAAATGTGCACAGAGATTCTTGATCTTTGTAATATTCAGAATACCTACACTGTATACATCGTTGTTATATGACCTCACAATAAGTTTTCACATGTATATTGTGAAAATAATGTATTTAAGGTCTTTTGCAAATAGGTTACTTTAAGAAAATAATAATTATTGTGCAAATATTTCACTTTCTGTGCACAAAAATGTCCTACTATGTTCAGTGGAAATTCCTCTCTGGGAAAGTATCAGTTCTGTCTAAGCTCAAATAAATCTTCAACTCTAGAATTGCATAGTGGTGCTGTCAGAGTCCACCTATTAAAACACTGTTATGAAACTCTGAAAATGGAACCAAAATGTGAAAAAAAAGAAATACCAGTAACAGATAACAAATCATTATTTAAAATGTATTCAAGACACAAGGGAAAAGAGAAGGAATCAATAGGAACATTAAGATAAGGACCGGGCTGTGGCGCAGTTAGCTGAGAGCTAGCTGCATTAAATCACTACTGACTGAGAGGTCATGAGTTGGAAGCCAGCCCGGGTCAGAGTGAGCTTATGGCTATTTGTCTACTTGCTGTTGACCTATGCAGCCTGGAAGACAGTTGCATCTGTCAAATAAGAAATTTAGGTACCGCTTATGCGAGGGGGGGGGGTGGGGTAATTTAACTAATTTACAATGACATAAAACTTTCCAGCAGTGTGCAGAGGAATGAGGAAGTACTCCATCAAAGGACTCAGTGTCACAACGGATGGTGAAGCGGCAACTCCCCCTGTGGCCGGAATTGAGCTGGAATCCAGCATACCCTCATAAAGCTGGAAAAAGCTTGGGGCAGAGCTGGAATGTTAAAATTGCCTCTGCGTCTGTCCATATATGTTGTATATCTAACTGGCACTGCATGTTTGGCATGTATATGTGCATTGTAATTCACCCTGAGTCCCCTGCAGAGTGAGAAGGGCAGAATATAAATACTGCAAATGAATGAATGAATGAATGAATGAATGAATGAATGAATGAATGAAAGATAACAATATAATTCAAGTCCCAAAGCAAACCAGAAAATAGGGTTATGGAATATCATAAAATAAAAGTCTGTTTTCCTCTCAAGCCTGTTTGTTGCTATATAACCCTGAACAGAAATATAAATGCTCAGCTTGCACCTTTCTTGTTTCAAGGCTATTTCTCTTTATGAGTGAAGTCTATATGCTGAGGCACATCCTGCCGTTAGTTTCCTCCATTGTCTCTTCTAAAGATCCTTCCACATTGCACACTTACACAAGTATGACTCCATATAAACCTCTCCCTAACCCACAGATCTCAGGATTCCATAGGAAGCAGTCATAGCAATTCATGTCTGGTCACTGATCAAAAGACATCACTGTCTTTTGATCGCTGCTACAATTCCACCCAAGTTGTTTTGTTCCCTTTGCCCACAACATTAGTGGCATCACTAGGGTTGGTGTCACCCAGTGTGGTAACTCATGCTGCTATTTCCATTGATGTCTTCCCAGACTAGACCAGATCACAATATTGTAACTCAAATATTACACAATTTGGTAAACAAAACAAAAACAACAGTGCATCCTTGTGACACATGCAGACAAAGCCACTTGATTCATAGCATCATGGTAATTGGGTAATAATGGCAACTTTGATTAGAGGGCATGTCCATTAGAAGGTTCATGTTGGTTTTTATTGCTTCTGTTGAGGTTTTATATTGTTTTAATGTTTTAATTTGTTTTATGATATTATGTGTACTGATTTGTTGTAAACCACCTTGAGTCACCGACAGGCTGAGCAAAGGCAGTATACAAATACAGTAAATAAATAAATAAATAAATAAATAATAAATAAATAATCTGCAAAGACCTTTAGTCTTGTAGGTGTATTGATATAGTACAAGTAAACTAGACTTATGAAAAAAATTTTTGTGGTGATATCTAACTACAGGGCAACATAAAACACATGTGGCTCTACCATGGGGAATCACATCTTGGCTGCATTTACACATCACATTTTCTGGTAGACTCTAAAGTGTGAAGAAGTTCTTAGAGGATAATCGGTTTTTAAATGAAACAAGTATTGAATGCCCATGTGATGCTGCCTTCCTTTACAGTACAGCTGGGTTCATTCTTTAAGAGCATTTTCCTTCAATGTGCCCTTGTCCTGCCCTCTGCTTTTGACTCACTCTGTTTGTGTACAGACAAAACAACCCACTGGGCATTTTTCCACTACAGCAGCTCTCGGCCTTGTCAGATATTACCAACTTGACTGACAGGCATGAAATGGGAGTTCCTTGCTTCAGAGTGGAATACTCCGGCTGCAGGGATTAAAAGCAGCTTGGTTGTTTGTTGCTTTTAGAAATAGTTTTAAACCCAGAAGATAATAATCGGAGCATTTGAGAAACTATAGTATTATTATAGGTGATCATTCCTGGCCAAGTATGATTGCCTTTTAAGAGCAGAGTTTTGACAATGGGTACATAGGTGACTGTAGAGACCTATTCTGGATTTGCATGGTCTTTCACCATGAGGACATAGGTTTCCAGGTGGTTTAGGTGATCTCTCGTTGTCTGAGTATGATGCCCTTCGACGTTTGGTATCTTGGTGGTGGATATGCAGGTGACTATGGAGCCCTATTCTTGGCCCGCATATTCTTCCACAGTAACGGCATTGGTTTCCAGGTGGAAGGTGGTCCCAGTCAGGGTTGCTTGACATGCCTTCTTCTTGGCATGTTTCTCCCTTTTGCCCTCCATTCGTGCCTCTTCAAATTCCACAGCACTGCTGGTCATAGCTAACCTCCAATTAGAGCGCTCAAGGGCCAGGGCTTCCCAGTTCTCTGTGTCTATGTCACAGTTTTTAAGGATAGTTTTAAGCCCATCTTTAAATTTATTTTCCTGTCCGTCAATATTCCATTTTCCAGGTGGAAGGCAGTCATGACAAGGGTTTACTTTATGAACCTTCCTCTTGTTCTGGAGGAAGCAAAGAACACTTGCAGTGAAGTGATAATTCTCTGCCATCAACTTTGCTGGCAACATTGTCTAAATGTTCAGTCATCATCTCCCAAAGCAGTTACTCTGTTGTCAATGGAATGTCGGTGGACAACAAAGATTTAAAAATGGGCTTAAAGCACTGGAGAAAAGACCTACCCTTGTGTAGTAAGAAATGAAGTTCAATAAGCCAACTGGGTTCCTGCATGCAACCACAAAAACAAACCAATACCATATTTAGACACAATTAAGGTAAAATAATTGAATTAATTATAAAAGCATACAAAATAGGTCTGAAATTTGATTTTGCTATCAGACAAGTTAAACGTTTCTCTCTTTATTAGGGCTTACTTGGCCTTTTGATAGGATATATAATAGTTAATTCCTGTTCATAAAAATGTTTTTGAGGGGATAGCACCTCCAACCTAATATCCAACCTTCTCCCCCAACTGGAGTCCCTACATGACTTACAAGATATGATGAAAATGTATCAATGCCAAAGTTAAAACATAAGTTAAAAAGCTATCTATTGATTTTAGAAGTTTTTCAAAACATAACAAAGAAGACAACTCTGGTTTGAAAGTGATTTTTGGGAAGTGGTAATGGGAGGAGGGAGAGGGAAGGGAGACGGGAAGAGAGGATGTGGGATTGTCCAGGATCATTGTCTTTGGTCCTGTCAAATTCTTCCAAAGGTTGAGAGGGTTAAAGAGCAGGGAACTATGCCTGACTCTGCAAATAACCAGCAAGGCAAACACAATGCTGTGACACATCCACCAGCCATGCAACTGTTGACTAGAGTGCATATTCAGTGGGTAGTAGAGATCTGGACTTATGGGGCAAATATGCCAAGGACTTAGAAAAAACAAAAAGTAAATTTTATTGTAGGAACTCTGTTCTATATAGGAAGGTTAGCGGTGGAACTAATCTAAGCATGCTTCCACCGTGGAAGGTAGAGAGGGAGAAAAAGAGGTGGAGGAGAGACCCTAAGAGTATCAGCCACTCTAGAGCTGAAAGAGTAGGCAAAGAGTCTGCATCCCATCTGAAATCTGGTTCCTGCCTCCTGCAGAATCCTGGGGCTTGTAGTTTAGTAAGACCCTGGCAGAGCATTTTACAAGGGTTGAATGAAAAGTAATGCCTCCACCTTCATAACTCCTCAACAGATGGCAGTACTGGTATGTGGCAGGTACTGGTTTGTTCAGTAGACTCTCTTCTACAGTTCCATTTTGGCAGGAAGCCTTAGCATTGAACAGATATGTTGCTAAAGTGCAAAGTATGAAATCTTGCGCAGATTGTCAGTCAATGCGACTTAAGCAACATGCAGTCATTGAATTATTGACAGCAGAAGGTGTCATCCCAAAGGAGATTCATCAGAGAATGCAAGCTGTTTATAGTGATTGTGTTGATGTGAGTACTGTGCGTGATTGGGTGAGTAAGTTTAAAGATGTTGAGGTGGAAACATTTGACTTGTGTGACAAACAAAGAGTTGGACGTCCTGTGACAGCAACCACCGAGTTTCACAAGCAAAAGGTTGACAGATTGATTCAGGATGATCGTCGTATCACTCAGAGAGACATTTCAAGCATAATCGGCATTTCACAAGAATGTGTGGGTCACATTGTTGCTTTGCTTGGCTATTGGAAGATCTGCTTCTGATGAAGACATTGAGAGAACTCTGAGATGCTGGTTGCGGAAACAGAGTGTTGACTTCTTCCCTTGATAGCTTCAGAAAACTTGTTCATCATTGGCAGAAATGTATCCAATTGTCTGGTGATTATGTGGAAAAGTGAATAGTGGTAGTTAAAGAGCACATTTGTATTAATTTGTCACCTCAGGTAAAACTGACTTAAACAGACAAAAAGTAGGTATATACGTAAAAAAACATTTTTTCAATGAAATTTGGGTTAAATAGGAAATTGTTGTATCTGCTGGGATTTGCTTCCAGGATCCTCAGTAGATAACCAAATCCATGAATGCTCAAGTCCCATTATATATAGTGGTATAGTAAAATGCTGTCCCTTACATAAAATGGCAAAATCAAGCTTTGCTTTTTGGAATTTTTTAAAAATGAATATTTCAAGCCATGGGTTGTTGAATCTGTGGATATAGAATATGTGAATATCAGAGCCAACTGTAACCCATCTAAAAAGCAAAAACAAAAGGATCATTGGATGGAAACACAAAGAAAAAGGTAAATAAGCATATACCCAAGTCAACACATTGCCCAAATCTGCCCTGAAAGAATGTACAGTATATACAGGTCAAACTGACTGGACAGATGGGAGACAGCATTGCCATAATCTGGGAAAGTGAAGTCATCTTTTTCTTCCTCTGTCCACCACTGCATGGTTATTCATTGCCGTACACACCCAAACACAGATGCAGAATTTCCAGATTTGAAACACAATAGAACTGGAAACCTAACATGAAAGGGTCCCATCCTCTAACAATCACAAGAATATTTGGCTAATTATGCATAGAAGTGCCCTCAAGAACAATAGTGGGTTGATTTCATTGTTGTTTCCTCTTGTGAATCCATTACTAAAGTTGAATCCTAGTTTTTATTAGTCTGTTAATAATATTCATTCATTTCTATTTTAATGCACCATAAATACTAAAGTCAGCAAGGATAGAGGTCAGGCAGGTAGGAATGAGTCATTGGACCCTTCATGCTTGTGAACCTCTATGGATAAATAATGAGATGAATGAAAAGTGAACATAATACTGCTCTCCAACTCATTCTCAATCATCTAAATGACATGACTCATAGTAAGAACTGCAGGAGAAAGGGCAATCTATCTTCGGAGTGAAGTATATAGTAACTCTGTTTAGCTGTAGCCTTCAGCAAGTGTGGAGAGAAAACAAAAAGAGAACCATTCATTAGGAAGTTCTGCTAGATAAGCCTATATCAAGTGTTTGAGTGCTTAATCTGATTCTCAGCCACCCTCCTACCCACTCACTCATCCGCTCACTTGGATGCCTATCCATCCACTGCCCACTCTCTTCCATTCCTGGAAGAGGTGGACAGCAGATGGATGGGTGTTTGAATCAGCAAATGAATGACTGCTTGAAGTGGCAATCCTGGAAGTGGGCAGCGGATGGATGGGTGTCTGAGTGACTGAGTGTGTGGGCGAGTGGGTCTTTGGGTGGATGGGTGGATGAGCAAGTAGATGGGCAAGTGAGTGTAGCAGGCAGATGGCAGGTGTTTCGGTGGGCTGATAGATGGGCGAGTGAATGGGCAAATGTGTGAAGCAGTTGGGTCTTTTTTCCCCCTCGTGTAATAGTCACACACCTCTTTTTTTAAAAAAAGAGAGGGGGAAGTGTGACTATTGTGCAATTTTTTATCTGTTTCAGGAGCAACTTGAGAAACTGCAAGTTGCTTCTGGTGTGAGAGAATTGGCTGACTGCAAGGACATTGCTCAGAGGACACCGGATATTTGATGCTTTACCATCCTTGTGGAAGGCTTCCCTCATGTTCCCGCATGGGGAGCTGGAGTTTACAGAGTTAGCTCAACCCGTTCTCCCCAGATTCAAACCACTGACCTATCAGTCAGCAGTCCTGCCGGCACAAGGGTTTAACCATTGTGCATTCATTACAATAATATAACCTACTGCATATTTTTATCTGTATCTTGAGGGAAAGTGAGATACAAGGGAATTAACAATAATAATCATTATGGCCTGGGAACACATTATTGCCTGGGAACACACAATGCCAGCACACAGTATCTTTCCATGATTCATTTCTCTTGTCTTTTCTCCTGCCAATTGTCTTCGCAACTGGGGGTTCTGCTGACAGCAGGTAAAGCAACAGCACATTTGTTATGTCTGTATACCAGTTGTTTTCAATGAAAAGATGCAGGAAAATGATCAGTGTCCTGTTGCCTCTGTATGTGTCTTTTCTGTGGACAGGACTCTTTCCAAGCACACGAGAATGATGACTCGTTGGGCAGAAACAAAAATATCTTTAGGGGACTGATAAATCATACTAAAAAAGTGTATATGTTTGTGGAAAGTTATCAGAAACCTGGGAATGACTTCCACAACAGCCTCATGCAAAAATTCAGATTCAGTTGAATAGGGGAGTAAATCATGCTTCTTTGACTGATCAGTCTTTTATCTTCAAGCCCACTTCATGCTGAAGAACTACCACATGAATAAATAAATGCCACATGGAAGACTATGTTTATGAACCTGCTGTGTGTTTCATATCTGTAGTGTTCATCTACACTGCAGAATTAATACATTTTGACATCCTGTTAACTGCCATGGCTCAATGCTATGCAATACTCAGATCTGTAGTCTTACAAGGTATTTGGCCTTCTCTGCCAAAGACTATTGGCACCAATCTACAACTCCCAAGATTCCATAAGAATGAATCTTTGCAGTTAAAACAGTGTCAAACTTCATTAATTTAACAGTGAAGATCCAAAAAGAAGGCCAGAGCAGTAAACTAAACAAGCAACTTCTTCCATTAATGCTTTGGACACATGAGGAAGATTTAACTCCTAAAAACAATTTAACACTTCCTCCATACTAGAGTTTTTCACACATCACATTAGTATGACACACCACATTGTGAGGAAACTACTGTGGCATTGAATTAAAATGATTATTTTAGAAATGCCCGTTTTGTAAATGTCTCACAGGCTAGCACATCTAGTCAATCTGGCTATAACCAAGAATAAAGTGATATAGCTTTAATGTTTTGCTTCTATTTTTTCAATAATAAAATGTAAAATATATGCTATTAGTTTAATTCACCTGCTTTCCTATTTCACACAAGCAATTGTATTATACTGATGAGATGGGACCTCTAGTGGCTGTAGCATCACCTAGGAAAATTCAAAACCAAGTCAATCTAAAATGCTCATCTACTGGCAGTGCTTCCAAATCTGTTCTGAAAAAAAATAAATCCAAAATAGGCTCTATGATTGGATTAATCCTCAGCAATAAAGGGTGTCTTAGCCTACAATATTTCAAAATCTTCCCAAAATTTGAAATCCAAAATACTTTTGGTTCAAAGCATTTTGGAAAAGGGATACTCAGACTGTAGGGCATACTAAAATGAAGATGTAATTGTGAGGTTCAGTTTTTCAAAATACTCCCCACCCAGAGGAAATTTGGACAAAGGTGCCAAAGCGAGCAACAAATCTACATCATCATTCAAACAACACTTCATATTAGTAGCCATACTAACACTGCCTTATTAGCCACCTCATATCCCTATATACATAATATTCATCTGCTATCAATTGTCTTCATGGAATAAATAGGTCAGTCTCTATACAGAAGAAGAAATTAATATTACTCTAACAGCTGGCCCCCTGGTGCCACAGTGGGTTCAACCACTGAGCTGCTGAACTTGCTGACCGAAAGGTTGGTAGTTCAAATCCGTGGAAGGGGTGAGCTCCTGTTGTTAGCCCCAGCTTCTGCCAACCTAGCAGTTTGAAAACATGCAAATGTAAATGGATTAATAGGTATCACTCTGGCAGGAAGCTTATGGAGCTCCATGCAGTCATGCTGGCCTTGGAGGTGTCTATGTACAAGACTGGATCTCTGGCTTAGAAATGGAGATAAGCACCCCCTTCCCCCCCCCCCCCCCCCCCCCGTCGGACTCAACTAAACTTAATGTCAGGGGAAATCTTTACCTTTACTAACAGTACAAAATGGCAATATTCAGAAATGAGTGCAAGGACTTTCAAGTCCCCCAGGACATTTTACTTCTGACTGGAAAGTTGCCATTCTTTAGCAGGAGAAAAATGTTAAAGGGAAGCTCCAACATGAATTACAGCTTATCAAGAAGTTTGTTTCTTTTTGTGTATGCTTGAACGGAGGTACTGATTTACTGCTCCATTACTTGTCTTAATTATCTTAGCAGTGCTAATGGTGCTTCTCCAGCTATTCCCATGATGAATGATAGCTTTGGTATCTTAAGTCCAAACCTCTTTTTTTCCTTAAAAGAAGTGTGCTTAAACTGGTCATTTCCATTTTGAAGGAGAAATTGTGAAAGAAAACTGGTCTGGAATATGCTCTGAATTCAGATGTATTCTAGCTTCCTGTGGAACCTGTCCCTCGCCCCCTATTTACTGCAACTCCACAGATCCATTTTTCTTCGAGATAAAAATTGACATTTTAATAATGCTCTTTTAAAAAGCATTTGTTATTGCTGAGTGCCTTCAAATCATTTACAACCTATAGTAACCCTGCAGCAAATCTATCACAAGGGTTTCCTGGCATAATTTGTTCAGAAGGGGCTTGCCATTGCTTTCCTCTGATGCTGAAGTGTGTTACTTACCCAAGGTCACAAGTAGGGTTCCATTGCCAAGCTGGAATTTGATCCCTGTTCAAAAAATTACACTGCTCCAAGTGTTTATTTATTTATTGTATCAGGGGCAGACCAAACAGTTGCATTGCATTTTTTAACAAAGCAAACAAACAAAACACAGTTTGCATAGGTAGTACATGACCCCTGTTAAACTAAACCACATGTATAAGGATGTATTAAAAGCTTGCTGGAAATGCAATGAGCACGAGGGCAGTTTTTTTCATTTATGGTGGAGCTGTGTAGAAACTCAGAAATACTGGAAAGATATTCACGAAGAAATGCAGATAATATTCAATAGAAAATTCCCAAGAAAAGCAGAATACTACCTATTGGGAATTGTAGACGCTGATATAAAGCTAAACCCGAATGAGGACATTCTGTTCACATACATGACAACGGCCGCTAGAATTGTCTTTGCGAAACTCTGGAAGCAGAAAGAAATACCAGATAAACTCCTCTGGATAAACAAGATGAATGAAATTAAGGACATGGACATGTTAACCTTTTTATTAAAAAAGAATACAGGCAATCCAACCAAACAGACAAATTAGTCAATAATTGACGATTACATCGAAACTAGGTATAAGGCCTTATAACTGTACTGAGGATATAATGATGGTACAAACTGGATTAAATATAAGATATGGATTAAAAGAAGAGACTGAACGGGCAGAATCAGAAGGAAGTCCAACATTTTGATTTTTTATTTTTCCTTTTTTTTTTTTTTGGTTGTTAATTTTTGATCTCTGAGTGTTTTTCTTTTTCCTTTTTCTTGTCTCACGGGTGTTACTGTTACTGTTTTTCTTAATTGAATTCTTGAATTCTTGAATTATTCTTCTTGAATTATTCCCCCACTTTAGCTGTAACCTATAAAACTCAATAATTTTTCTTAAAAAAAAAAAAAAACAAGACACAGTTTGCAAGCGTGGTAGTTGATTAAATGTCCTTTGACCAGTAGCTGGCCACTTGTAGTGCCTCTGGTGTTGCTGCAAGAAGGTCCTCCATTGTGCATGTGACAGGGCTCAGGCTGCATTGCAGCAGGTGGTCTGTGGTTTTCTCTTCTCCACACTCGCATATCGTGAATTCCACTTTGTAGCCCCATTTATTAAGGTTGGCTCTGCATCTCGTGGTGCCAGAGCACAGTCTGTTCAGCGCCTTCCAAGTCGCCCAGTTTTCTGTGTGCCCAGGAGGGAGTCTCTCATTTGGTATCAGCCATTGACTTGAGGTTCTGGGTTTGAGCCTGCCACTTTTGGACTCTCGCTTGCTGAGGTGTTTCAACGAGTGTCTCTGTAGATCTTAGAAAACTATTTCTTGATTTAAGTCGTTGACGTGCTGGCTGATATCCAAACGGGATGAGCTGGAGATGTCACTGCCTTGGTCCTTTCACTATTGACTGCTACTTCCTGGCGGATGTCCGGTGGTGCAATACCGGCTAAACAGTGTAATTTCTCCAATGGTGTAGGGCGCAGACACCCCGTGCATGTTTCATTAAGAGCCACATCCACTGTTTTAGTGTGGTGAGATGTGTTCCACACTGGGCATGCATACTCAGCAGCAGAGTAGCATAGCGCAAGGGCAGATATCTTCACTGTGTCTGGTTGTGATCCCCAGCTTGTGCCAGTCAGCTTTCGTATGATATTATTTCTAGCGCCCACTTTTTGATTGATATTCAGGCAAAAAAAGTAAAAAGTATGATGTTTATCATATAATGTTTGACCATTGGCTCATAAGTTTTCAGACATAATTGTTATGGACTATACCTTTTTATATCTAGATAAGTTGAATCCATAGTATTCTCCCATGCATTATTTCCTTATACACATTGGCTTGGACTTTGAAATATGGAGAAAATGTGCCCTTTCTTGGTCCCAGGGATGGCTTTTAAGACAGACCCTTCTTAATAACCACAACCACAACAACAACAACTACAACAACAACAAACTTTATTTATAGACCGCCCTCTCTCCCCCAGGGGATTCAGGACAGTTTACACACACAAAAGGCAAACACTCAATGCCCTACATGGATACAAACATTTCAAATTAATACAAAATTAATAACGATAAACTTATAACCCAAGAGAAATTAGCATCAAAATGAAAATCAGAATATGAATAATCAAATAAACACAGTGATACTAATGTATACATAATTATACTAATGGTGGTCACTTCCAGTTTCTTTTAAATTAGTTAAATTCTGTTCCTTTAGGAGTGATTGGGGTGGGGGATGTTTAGTCCTGACAACCCTATTAGTTGTTTCTAGCAGGGATTTTAATGTCAGTTCCTTTTATTCTCTATGGAGGGTTCCTTCCACCCCCTTGAAGAAGAATTTTCCCTTTTAGACTTACTTTTCTTTCATTTCTGCAGCATGTCGCCTTATTGCTTTTTGTTTTATTGACGTATTGTCAGGCTTGGCCTCATGTAAGCCGCTCCAAGTCCTTTGGGGAGATGGTGGCGGGGTATTAATTAAATTTTATTATTATTGTTGTTATTTATAAGATTCTTCATTAGCTTTTTAGGTGAGCAGGGCTGGCAGTTATTACGATCCACCGGGACCACTTCCCGTGGAGCTGTCCATGAGCTGCTTACCCGGAAGTCCGAGCTAATGACAGTCATTTCCAGAATACAACTTTCTGAATGAGATTAGCCACTTCCTTATAGTTCTTTCAGTAAAAGAAGTATGTATAGATATTCAAAAAGGTGTACTAGGGATCATCAGAAAAAAGGACACAGTCTTTATGTACTTATTGATAGTTTGAATTTACAGGAACAGGATTTTGACCCTTGCTACCCTGTGAGAAGGTGCCCCATGACAACTATGTAGTGGACCTGGCCACTCTGTCCCTTGACAATATACAGAAGCTTATGTGGCATCTAAAGAGACCACAGCAAGACTGATCTTGCACTTAGTGAAAAAGTTGCCTCTCTGCCTAGGAGGAACTGCCTGACTCCTTGCTCTAAAGCATACTCATACTTGGAGACTTTCCTCCCATGGTCAGTGTGCACTGTGAAAGAAAGGCAACAGCAATGTAGCTATCTGAGCCCTTCCTCCGAGACCTTGAACCACCACCTCCTCTTCCAATAAGTGTAATGCTCCTGCCTTTAGCTCCTTGCCCAAGTTTCAAAAGGCTCTACTAGAATACTCATTCTTCATGCTCTCCGGGCCCAGAGGTCGTGCTGATAGATTCCAGGAACACTGAAAGAAAGACAACAGTGAAGTCACTTCCTTTGAAACCTTGACTTCCTTTTTCCAGAAGTGCAATGCTCTGTACACAGGATTTGTAAGGGCTTATGGACATCTCACTATAACTCCTCTTGAGGGATTGGGGATGGAGATGGACTACCTGCACTGTGGAGATGGGAGGGGGATTGACCCCCAGGGTTTCCCTCCTCCGCTCTCCAAAACTCCTGCCTCATCATTTTGATGTGTCAGGAACTTTCTCTGAGGGACCCGATAACACAGCCAGCCCCTTGGTAAGTTTAGAGAGTAAATAAAAATGGCATAAAAGACTGTATGATGAAATGGACATGATGTGTGTCTTTGTTATCTGAGACCCTACGGCAATCCTACAGGAGTTTCCTGACAGACTAGTTTAGCTAGGCTTTGCATTCGCCTTTCTCTGAGGCTGAGAATATGTGACTTGCACAAGTTCATCCTGTGCTTTTCTTGGCTGAACGGGGATTTGAACCTTGGTCACGAGAAGCATAGTCCAACATTCAAACTTGTACACAACACTGGCTCTCTAACAAATTGAAATGATGCAGAAGTTTCTCTCTGAAATTTTTCCCCAAATTTAAGGAGAGAAATCCAAGATTACAGATTAACTGTTGTAAATTACCAGGAGATTAATGTTAAAGCACACTTTTGAAAAAGGAATTTAAAATATGATTACACACAATTTATCAACTATGGGCAGCACTAGATCGTTAAAAACAATAGCACTGCCTGAGCTTTTTCTTGGAAACACTTTTCTAAAGGAAGTGGCAGTGTCACAAACACAGATGTGAGGTAAATGCAAGGAATGATGTTTTTTTGGAGCTTCAGAGAAATGGTAGCCATACCTGGAAATATAAAAACGGCTATGGAAGCCAGCATGAGACTGGAAAGGAAGGAGGACTTTAACACTCTTCTGAGATAACAGGGAAAGCAAACCTTTCTGGTGTCCTGCAAAGGAGAATGGAGAACACAGTCAGAGGGCGGAGGACAGAGAAGCCTTGGGAGAAGGGATGGTTTAGGTCCATTTTAAGTACCCTCAGAGAAATGGTAGCCTTACCTGAAAGTATGAAAACAGCCTTGGAAGCCATTTGGACACTGGAAAGGACGGAGGAGGCTATCTGTCAGGAGGACATTCAAGAGCCATTTTAACAGCTCTTCTGGGGTAGCATGGGGGGGAAAAACCTTTCTGAGGTTCAGCAAAGGAGAATGGAGAACACAGTCAGAGGGCGGAGGACAGAGAAGCCTTGGGAGAAGGGATGGTTTAGGTCATTTTAAGTACCCTCAGAGAAATGGTAGCCTTACCTGAAAGTATGAAAACAGCCTTGGAAGCCATTTGGACACTGGAAAGGAAGGAGGAGGCTATCTGTCAGGAGGACATTCAAGAGCCATTTTAACAGCTCTTCTGGGGTAGCATGGGGGGAAAAACCTTTCTGAGGTTCAGCAAAGGAGAATGGAGAACACAATCAGAGGGCGGAGGACAGAGAAGCCTTGGGAGAAGAGATGTTTCAGGTCTATTTTAGGTGCCCTCAGAGAAATGGTAGCCTTACCTGAAAAGTATGAAAACAGTCTTGGAAGCCATTTGGACACTGGAAAGGAAGGGGGAGGATATCTGTCAGGAGGACATTCAAGAGCCATTTTAACAGCTCTTCTGGGGTAGCATGGGGGGGGAAACCTTTCTGAGGTTCAGCAAAGGAGAATGGAGAACACAGACAGAAGGCGGAGGACAGAGAAGCCTTGGGAGAAGAGATGTTTCAGGTCCATTTTAGGTGCCCTCAGAGAAATGGTAGCCTTACCTGAAAGTATGAAAACAGCCTTGGAAGCCATTTGGACACTGGAAAGGAAGGAGGAGGCTATCTGTCAGGAGGACATTCAAGAGCCATTTTAACAGCTCTTCTGGGGTAGCATGGGGGAAAAAACCTTTCTGAGGTTCAGCAAAGGAGAATGGAGAACACAGTCAGAGGGCAGAGGACAGAGAAGCCTTGGGAGAAGAGATGTTTCAGGTCCATTTTAGGTGCCCTCAGAGAAATGGTAGCCTTACCTGAAAGTATGGAAACAGCCTTGGAAGCCATTTGGACACTGGAAAGGAAGGAGGCGGCTATCTGTCAGGAGGACATTCAAGAGCCATTTTAACAGCTCTTCTGGGGTAGCATGGGGGAAAAAACCTTTCTGAGGTTCAGCAAAGGAGAATGGAGAACACAGTCAGAGGGCGGAGGACAGAGAAGCCTTGGGAGAAGAGATGTTTCAGGTCCATTTTAGGTGCCCTCAGAGAAATGGTAGCCTTACCTGAAAGTATGGAAACAGCCTTGGAAGCCATTTGGACACTGGAAAGGAAGGAGGAGGCTATCTGTCAGGAGGACATTCAAGAGCCATTTTAACAGCTCTTCTGGGGTAGCATGGGGGAAAAAACCTTTCTGAGGTTCAGCAAAGGAGAATGGAGAACACAGTCAGAGGGTGGAGGACAGAGAAGCCTTGGGAAAAGAGATGTTTCAGGTCTATTTTAGGTGCCCTCAGAGAAATGGTAGCCTTACCTGAAAGTATGAAAACAGCCTTGGAAGCCATTTGGACACTGGAAAGGAAGGAGGAGGCTATCTGTCAGGAGGACATTCAAGAGCCATTTTAACAGCTCTTCTGGGGTAGCATGGGGGAAAAAACCTTTCTGAGGTTCAGCAAAGGAGAATGGAGAACACAGTCAGAGGGTGGAGGACAGAGAAGCCTTGGGAAAAGAGATGTTTCAGGTCTATTTTAGGTGCCCTCAGAGAAATGGTAGCCTTACCTGAAAGTATGAAAACAGCCTTGGAAGCCATTTGGACACTGGAAAGGAAGGAGGAGGCTATCTGTCAGGAGGACATTCAAGAGCCATTTTAACAGCTCTTCTGGGGTAGCATGGGGGGGGAAAACCTTTCTGAGGTTCAGCAAAGGAGAATGGAGAACACAGTCAGAGGGCGGAGGACAGAGAAGCCTTGGGAGAAGGGATGGTTTAGGTCCATTTTAGGTATCCTCAGAGAAATGGTAGCCTTACCTGAAAGTATGAAAACAGCCTTGGAAGCCATTTGGACACTGGAAAGGAAGGAGGAGGCTATCTGTCAGGAGGACATTCAAGAGCTATTTTAACAGCTCTTCTAGGGTAGCATGGGGGGGGGGGGGACATTTCATTTTGACACTGAAAAGGAAGGAGGATATCTTGCAGGAGGACATTCAAGAGCCATTTGAACAGCTCTTCTGGGGTAGAATGGGGGAAAAAACCTTTCTGAGGTTCTGCAAAGGAGAACAGTCAGAGGGAGTAAGAGGGAAAATTCTTTGGTGCTTCTTTCTGTCTCACCAGGGTGAATGAACTCTCTTTGGTGAGTCTGATTGGTCTCTGCCTCCTGGCAAAGACCCTTACATTCTTGCTCGACACCATGGATGGCCTTTAGAAACTTGCTGCGGCCAAATTTTTTGCAACCCCAACATTCAGCTAAGGGGACTCCATTTAGGGACAGGATCCGAACTTTAAGAAGCAGTTATCTAGAGAATTCTTAGTAAAGAAACCCCGAAGAAGCCCTGGTGGCTTGCATCCCAAGACTACCAGGCTTGGAGGAAGCTTCCATTTTGTGGTGGTTAAAGGCCTGGGCAGGGAGTAGAGCTATGGCAAGCCTTAGACCAGCCTGTCTCTCCCAGACCTTTTGGACTCTCCCTCAGCTCCTTCAGGGGTGGACACATTCCCAACTCTCTGGGCACTTGGACAAGGCACAAAAAACAAGTCCTGGAAACTCTCAGTCTCCTTGTGGAGAGAAAAACAGGGGTATAAATAAACATAATAACATATTAATAATAGCTCTGTGACTTCAAGGATTGGGTGTGATGAGGTCCATCTGAGATGAGGAGGGGAACCTATGGAGACTGAGAAATCTGTGGCCCCATGCACGACTCCTTCTTTGTGACGCTTTCCCCATTATATGGGGAAAGCATCACCATTGCAAGGGGTGCCCATATTGGATCCATTGGAGCCAGAACAATACAGGAAGCCTCCTGTGTTGCTGAGAAAGCGTTTGGTGAAAAAGCATTTGAGCGTGGGACTTCCACGCAAAAATCCTGTGAGCCCATCAGTCCTCCAGACAGGGTGGAAGCGTCCCAAGACACAGCATTGTAAATATCCCTGCAGCATTGTAAATATCATGTAAGGACTTAAGCAGAAAAAGGTCATTGGTGATGGCTGTGATCTTGTCAAATGATGGTGAACACATTGTGGTTACCATTTATTTTCATAGTTATAATATATCAATATGTATGCATTAATTCATCTTCCAATAACTAGTCTAGTTTAATACTTTGGGAAGTATAAACCACTAAATCATACGCTGCATCTAATATTATATATCCTTACACTTTCCTAACTCTCTCTCTTTCTTTTCCTTTCTGCCATTTATGAAAATTCGGTTCCTCACACCACCACCATTACAGCTTGTAACACTTCTGCATTCATCTTTCTTTTCCTAGGCGATCAACTTATTTTACTATTGTAGAATTATTATTACGTGGATTTCATTTCATTTCATTTTTTACAGCTCATGTAAAAAAAATTTTACAGCTCATATTTTCTAAATCAAATATTTTCTAAATCAAATGGTTCATTCCCTGGTTTTAAATTCATTTCTGAAATACCAGGATTTGAATTTATTTTATTATGTGTGTATTATAATTGTTATTCAATTTAGAGCTCCACTTTTCCTGGATTTACTCATAAGTTACAGCTTTAAATTCTGCAAATCACTCTCACTAGAGCAGCAGTTCTTTAACGTGTGCTCCACGGAGTCCTTGGAGCTCTGCAAAGCATAATGAGGGGTTCTGCGCGTTCCTCCTCCCCCTTCCCCTTCAAGCTTTCCCTCCTCTTTCCTGTTTCTACCCTCACCTCCTTCACCACCAAAAGTCTTTTTCCCCGTCTCTCTTGCCACCAAGCCTTTTCCCTTGCCTTCCTCACCCACAAAATCTTTTTTCCTCACCCCTTTGCCTCCCTAAGACTTTCCCCCCTCCCCCGCCACAAAGCCTTCTCCCCCACCTCCCTCACTTCCAAGCCTTCCCCTTGACTCCTTTGATGCCAAAAGCCTTTCCCCTGCCTCCCTCACCTCCTAGCCTTCCCCTGCATCCTTCGCTGCCAAAAGCCTTTCCCCACCTCATTTGTCACCAAGCCTTTCCCCCAACTCCCTTGGCATCAAGCCTTCCCCCCGCCACCTCTCTCATCACCAAAAACATTTTCCCCCCACCTCCCTCACTGCCAAAAGCCTTTTTCCCCATCTTCTTGTGCCAAACCCTTTCCCTCGCCTCCCTCAGCATCAAAAGCCTTATCCACCTGCCTCCCTCACTGCCAAAAGCCTTTTCTCCTTGCCTTCCTTGCTTCCAAAATGCTATTTCCCTTCCACTCCTCAGGGGATGCTTTGATTGTGCTTTTCCTGTATAGCAGAAGGGAGTTGAAATGGATGGTTCCTGGGCTTTCTGCTATTATTATTATTATTATTATTATTATTATTATTATTATTATTTGAAACACAACAAGATGAGTCCACAGCAGACACTCTGCTGGCTGTTGTATTGGATCACACATCGGACACTTCCCAAGTGTCTAGGACTGTGTGATGTATCGGCGAATAATGTGTGCAGATCCCAGTAAGGTGGCCTTCTGCAGCTGGCAGATGGTAAATTTTTCAGCGCCGATTGTGTTTAAGTGCAGGCCAAGGTCTTTAGGCACTGCACCCAGTGTGCCGATCACCTTTGGGACCACCTTGACTGGCTTGTGCCAGAGTCTTTGCAGTTCGATCTTTAAATCCTCATATCGTGTCAGCTTTTCCAGTTGTTTCTCTTCAATCCTGCTTTCATCTGGGATTACAACATTGACAATCCATACTTTGT
Source organism: Anolis sagrei (assembly GCF_037176765.1). Lineage (NCBI taxonomy): Eukaryota > Metazoa > Chordata > Lepidosauria > Squamata > Anolidae > Anolis > Anolis sagrei. The sequence goes on from NC_090022.1 coordinate 195,159,009, forward strand.
TTTTTAATTACTACTACTACTACTACAAACACCATCTGTTGGGTGTGCTTTGATTATTGTCCACGGAAATACTGTTAAGTTTATGTTGGTTAAAATTGTTCTTCATTATTGTTTTTCTTTCTTTCTTTTTTACACTATAGAGGTATGTGCAGTGTGCATAGGAATTTGTTCATTTTTTTTTTCAATTAGTTCACATCCATCTGTCATTGGCCCGGCCTGTCTGTCAAATTTTAAAAAGCAATGCATCAAAAAGTTGGCCCATCCTGATACGTATACATTATATACCATATAATATATAAACATTTCTTGACACTCCATAAGAAATGTTTGCTTCAAAAATGGCTCCACAGCTGAAAAAGTTTGAGAATCCTTGCGCTAGAGGAAAGGAATATTTCACCCAAGTCCTCCGTCTCCTCACAGACAAGGCCTAGCCGCCATCTGAGAAGCACGTTTAGTTATTGTGTCCCTGATATGCTCATATGCCATTAGGAGGAAAGTTCCTTTTTATTTGTATTATTTATATAGATGACAGGAATATTTCCTTAAGTACTCCTTTCCCCAGAGACCTGCAGGCTTGTGGCAATCTCATATATGTATATATATTTCATTTACTGTATTCCCTGAACTGCTGGAATTTCTGCTGGTCCGAGTACACTCAGACAGAGGCAAACTGTTCCCAAGCAGTCCATTGCTTTAGGGCTGTAGTTTTCAAAATGGTGGTTGCAGAGAAACCAGGGGATATGATTGCTACTGCAATATTCTTCTCCCCTTTGGAGCCACTGCCTTGAAGATGCTGTTTTCAAAATGGCAGTTGCAACTTTCTGTGAGAGGGATCATTATTACCGCAATGTTCTTCTCCACTTCAGAGACATCGCCACACATCTCCAGTTTTCTAAACAGCTGATGATTTCAAAATGACAGTTGCAGCCTTTTGGGAGAGATATCACTGCTACTGCAATGTTCTCCTTCATTTTAGAGGCATTTCTTCAGAGCTCCCATTTTCAAAATGGCTGATTTCAAAATGACAGTTGTAGCATTCTGGGAGAGCTATCAGTGCTATAGCAATGTTCTTCTCAACTTTGGAGGCATTGCTTCTGAGCTTCAGTTTTCAAAATGGCTGTTTTCAAAATGACAGTTGCAGCTTTTCAGGAGAACTATCATGGCTATGCCCTTCTCCACTTTGAAAGCACTGCCTCTGCTTGAGCTTTCAAAATGGCTGTTTTCAAAATGACAGTTGCAGGTTTTCAGGAGAACTATCATGGCTATGCCCTTCTCCACTTTGAAAGCACTGCCTCTGCTTGAGCTTTCAAAATGGCTGTTTTCAAAATGACAGTTGCAGCTTTTCAGGAGAACTATCATTGATACGCCCTTCTCCACTTTGCAGGCATTGCCTCTGTGCTTCAGTTTTCAAAATGGCTGATTTCAAAATGACAGTTGCAATTTTTGAGGAGAGCTATCATTGCTATTCCTTTCTTTACTTTGGAAGCACTGCCTCTGCTTCAGTTTTCAAAATGGCTGATTTCAAAATGACAGTTGCAGCTTTTGAGGAGAGCTATCGTTGCTATGTCCTTCTTTACTTTGGAAGCATTGTGTCTGCTTCAGTTTTCAAAATGGCTGTTTTCAAAATGACAGTTGCAGCTTTTCGGGAGAACTATCATTGATATGCCCTTCTCCAATGTGATGTGGCGGCAAAACAAGCCAATGGGATTTTGGCCTGCATCAATAGGAGCATAGTGTCTAGATCTAAAGAAGTAATGCTACCCCTCTATTCTGCTTTGGTTAGACCACATCTGGAATATTGTGTCCAATTCTGGGCACCACAATTCAAGAGAGATATTGACAAGCTGGAATGTGTCCAGAGGAGGGCGACTAAAATGATCAAGGGTCTGGAGAACAAGCCCTATGAGGAGCGGCTTAGAGAACTGGGCATGTTTAGCCTGAAGAAGAGAAGGCTGAGAGGAGATATGATAGCCATGTATAAATATGTGAGAGGAAGCCACAGGGAGGAGGGAGCAAGCTTGTTTTCTGCTTCCTTGGAGACTAGGACACGGAACAATGGCTTCAAACTACAAGAGAGGAGATTCCATCTGAACATTAGGAAGAACTTCCTGACTGTGAGAGCCGTTCAGCAGTGGAACTCTCTGCCCAGGAGTGTGGTGGAGGCTCCTTCTTTGGAAGCTTTTAAGCAGAGGCTGGATGGCCATTTGTCAGGGGTGATTTGAATGCAATATGCCTGCTTCTTGGCAGAGGGTTTGACTGGATGGCCCATGGGGTCTCTTCCAACTCTTAGATTCTATGATTCTATGATTCCACTTTGGATGCATTGCCCCTGAGCTTCAGTTTTCAAAATGGCTGTTTTCAAAATTACAGTTGCAGCTTTTCAGGAGAACTATCATGGCTATGCTCTTCTCCACTTTGAAAGAATCGCCTCTGCTTCAGTTTTCAAAATGGCTATTTTCAAAATGACAGTCGCAGGTTTTCAGGAGAACTATCATTGATACACCCTTCTCCACTTTGAAGGCATTGCCTCTGTGCTTGTTTTCAAAATGGCTGATTTCGAAATGACAGTTGCAACTTTTCGGGAGAACTATCACTGATATGCCCTTCTCCACTTTGGAGGCATTGCCTCTGTGCTTCAGTTTTCAAAATGGCTGATTTCAAAATGACAGTTGCAGCTTTTTGGGAGAACTATAGCTTCTGCCAACCTAGCAGTTCAAAAACATGCAAATGTGAGTAGATCAATAGGTACCGCTCTGGCGGGAAGGTAACGGCGCTCCATGCAGTCATGCCGGCCACATGACCTTGGAGGTGTCTACGGACAACGCTGGCTCTTCGGCTTAGAAATGGAGATGAGCACCACACCCCAGAGTCAGACATGACTGGACTTAATGTCCGGGGACTACCTTTACCTTTTTATAAATGATATGCCCGTCTCCTCTTTTGAGGCATTGCCTCTGAGCTTCAGTTTTCAAAATGGCTATTTTCAAAATGACAGTTGCAGCTTTTGAGGAGAGCTATTAGAGGGGACGTGGTTTTAAAAAGGGAATATTTCCAATGCCTATAGGTTACGATTTACTGCCCTATTGGCCTATTTCTGCAGTAGGCCTATGTTTACAGAAATGCTGATTGTTTGAGAAGTCAGTGCTCCAGAGAAGAAGTTACTATTCAAGAATAACAGTACATCCGGGCAAAACCGACTAGCTTTTGGTTTCTTTGCCCCTACGCTATCATTGATATGCCCTTCTCCACTTTGGAGGCATTGCCTCTGAGCTTCAGTTTTCAAAATGGCCGTTTTCAAAATGACAGTTGCTGTTTTTTTGTGAGAGCTATCACTGTTACTGCAATGTCCTCCACTTTGGAGGCATTGCCTCTGAGTTGGTTTTCAAAATCAAGTTGCTGCTTAGCGGGAGACATATTATTGCTTATCTTTCCAAATTTTCTCCTTCTTATTTATCTTTACTAACATGATTGCCTTTTGAGTGTGTCAAAGAAGGGCAAGTATGACCAGTTGGTTAGGAAGGACTGAAAAAACCATTGGAGAAGGAGGCGGGGCCTTAAGGGCTCAACTGAAAAAGAACCTTGGATCGTGCCATTCCAGTTGGAGCACAGGGGTGAAACTCCGCTGTAGTGGATTGCTCCTCCTGGCCATCCCGAGAATGATGGTGCTTCCATGCTTGCTATGGGGTGGGCCGCCTTGCTGGGTATCCTCAGGAGACTTCTGGGAGTCCAGCTACAGTTTGTGCCAGGTGGGGCAAGGAAGGCCAGGCACTTATGGTCAACCTGCTCCTAGGTTCTCCTATTTGGCAATATCTAAGTCACCTCCATATTCAGGGCTGTAGCTCCAGGAGGCAAAATGAGAGCATTTCCCCCTCCCCAAGAAAAACTGTTTTCACATTATTTATTTCCTCAGTTCCCAAATTTCTCACATTGCAGTAACTTAAACTGATGCTGCCATACTTCAGCCATACCATGAGAAGGCATGACTCACATGTCATTTGGTTAAAAGCAGGAGAAAATAAGTAAATCAAGAGTACAAAAAAAAAAAAAAAAAGCTGGATGGAAACACATGGGGGTTATAAATGGATGACTAATAATGATAATAATTTATATAAATAAAAATGTAATGTTCGTTTGTGGGGTTAACATAACTCAGAAACCACTGGACAAATTGACACAAAATTTTGACACAACACACTTAACACTCCATCTTCATCACCCCTAAAAATACAAAACAAAAACAAAAAACCCAGCAGGACGGACTTAAAAATTCCAAAAATACACCATATATATATACACACAGACTCATATACATATATACATGCACATATAAGTATATATATATACCCAAGCACACACAAATATACACACACATACATCTACATACACACATATATACATATACACATGCACACACAAATATACACATGCACACATACATACACACACATATAAACACAAATATGCATATAGACAAGCACACATATATGCACACACATATATACACAGGACCCCCCGGTGGCGCAGTGGGTTAAAGCACTGAGCTGCTGAGCTTGTTGATCGAAAGGTCGCAGGTTCGATTCCGGGGAGGGGCGTGAGCTTCTGCTGTCAGCCCTAGCTTCTGCCAACCTAGCAGTTCGAAAAAATGCAAATGTGAGTAGATCAATAGGTACCGCTCCGGCGGGAAGGTAACGGCGCTCCATGCAGTCATGCCGGCCACATGACCTTGGAGGTGTCTACGGACAACGCTGGCTCTTCGGCTTAGAAATGGAGATGAGCACCACACCCCAAAGTCAGACATGACTGGACTTAATGTCAGGGGACTACCTTTACCTTTTTTATATACACACACACATTTGGATCATCCTCCTCTCCTAAAGGGCCTGGTCTAGGGGATGCTGGGAGCCGTAGTCCAGAAGACAGTGTGGCTACGCTATTGTGTTTTGTTTGCCAGGGGGAGTCATTTTTGCGCATGCGCTGTAGTATCTTCTTGCTTTTTTGGCTTTTTAAGTCCCTTTTGCTGTTTTTTCAGTGTTTTTATGAGTGATGGTCACTTGGCCTGATAGGTGTATTGTGTCCAAATTTGGTGTCAATTTGTCCAGTGGCTTTTGAGTTATGTTAATTCCACAAACGAACATTACATGTTTCTTTATATAGATCAAGTAATTTATGCTGACAACACTTGTCCCATGCAGGGCACACACGGATCCTCATTTTTTTTTCTATTTTACTTTTTGTAGATTTAGCTTGAAAATAAACCTTTTCTCTCTTGAGATTAAAGACACCTGTTCAGTTTCCTTGCTGGTCCTGACTGCCTGTCACCTGTAAAAGAGATTGGGGCTGACAAAAGAAAGAGGCAAGGTTTATCTGACGTGACTTGTTTTTTGAGAAATTTATATTGGCTTTTTGTGAGTACAGCATTGCTTTTCTAAGTGCTTACAGCTTCTCTCTTAGATGATCTAAATGAGCTAAAGTATTGGTGGGTGCACACTTGTCTTTAGCTCACCTCTTCCGCCATGACTCTTAAGGAACAGACTGCAAAACCTTGCTCTTTCCTCTCCCACCACAACTGAGAGAATGGCCTACCTGGCTGAAGATGATGGTGGTCTCCTTCTGGGCTTCTTCCACAGTGTCTTCCTGGGGCTCCCAAAGGAGAAAGAAGCCACAACACGGAGTCAGGGGAAAACTTCTAGATGCTCGAGAGGGTTGTGGCAGATAAATATTCAGTTGATCTTAAAACACATACATTTTAAGATCAACTAAATATATAACTTCCAACTAACTCAAACCTCAACAGACTCCAACTGACTTCTCATTCCAATGCATTCTAAAATAGAGTCTCACTCTGAATACTCTAAGATCAGGGTCACATGGTTTGTAGTCCCTCCCACAACCACTAACAACATAAGAGTAAAGGGAAAATACACACCAATACATACATACAATTTATTACATACATACATACATACATACATACATGTTTTTGAACTGCCAACCTAGCAGTTCAAAAATATGCAAATGTGAGTAGATCAAAAGGTACCGCTCCAGAGGGAAGGTAACGGTGCTCCATGCAGTCATACCAGACACATGATCTTGGAGGTGTCTGTGGACAACACCGGCTCTTCGGCTTAGAAATGGAGATGAGCACCACCCCCCAGAGTCGAGCATGACTACACTTAATGTCGGGGGAAAACCTTTACCTTTACTTACAAACATACAATATAGTAAGTAATCTCAATTATATACATAACAAATTTATTTATTTATTTACTGTATTTGTATACCGCCTTTCTCAGCCAATTGGCGACTCAATAATGAGTATAGGAGGCTTATAGAAAGTTGCTATTTCCAACAGTTTGAGTATCATGACCACTTTTTCTCAGCTTCACGAGACCCCAGGAGAGGCAGCTAGTGCTAAGCAGGGCTTCCCTTCCATCAGGTCCCTGGTTGTGGCTGCCATTTCAAGGGAAGGGACTGACAAAATCACCCTGAGTTTCCAGTGTACCACTAGCCAGATTGGTTGTTGCTGTTATTATTATGATTATTGAAGACACCTCGCTGAAATATGATTTTATTGATTGTTAGAAGGATAATTTCTGTATTAATTATCATTTTGAACTGTGGTTCAGGACTCATTCAAGTAGAAGAAAGAAGGGAAAGTTAAGAGTCAGCTGTCAGCTTTGCAGACAAAGGACATTCAGGACTCATTAAAGTCAAAGCTAAATTCAGCTTGGGAAAGTAACACATACAGATAAAAACAGTTGCAAATTCTGAATAAACAATAGGGCTCAGCCTGAAGAATCTTGGACATGCTCAGTGCAGCAACGGGGAGGGACAAGACCAGGAGGTGGATCTGGGGAGGCCCTGCTCTCATTACCGCCTTCGTCACAAGTACGTTTGGCAGAGACGAGAGACAGGGCCTTCTCAGTGGTGGCCCCTCAGCTGTGGAACGCCCTTCCTATAGATATTACATTGGCCACCTCCCTTTCAACATTCCGGAAAAAAGTCAAGATGCGGCTTTTTGAACAAGTGTTTGCAAATGCAGAATAACTAACACAGGAAAATGGAACAACTAGACAATGAGTCCGGAAAACGTTTTTAACAAGGAGACACTATGAATTTATATTTCATTGATTGGTTTAGTTTTTATTATATGTTATGTTTTATTTGTATTTATGACATTGTAAGCATTGAATTTTGCCGTTAACTGCCTTGAGTCGTAGTATGGCAGTACAGCTGGGGCCTAAGTCTACCATTCCAAACTACATTATGTACAGAAATGAGTGGATGATGTATATAAAAGTCATGCCTGTTTAAACTACAAAAGCTGTTGCTAGGTGAAGTGGCCCTCTGTGGGACCTTCCAGTCATATAGCCCAGAATATCAAGGCAGAAAATCCCACAATATCTGCTATGAACTGGGTCCACACTGCCATATCTTCCAGTTCAAAGCAGATAATGCAGGATTTTATTCAGCTGTGTGGAAGGGGCCTGTGATGTCACTGGGAGAGAAAAGTGACCTATGTATGAGGGGAAGGGATATAAGAAGAGCCACCGTGGGACCTTCCACAAAGCCATATAATTGGGGGGGGGGGGGGGAGGGGACAGTTCCATCTTGTTTTAATTTGCCTTAGGTTTTGTATTGTTATATTGTGTGTTGAGGCCTTGGCCTTTGTAAGATGCATCGAGTCCTTCGGGAGATGCTAGCGGGGTACAAATAAAGTTTAATAATAATAATAATAATAATAATAATAATAATAATCTTGTCTCCTGTATATGTCATCAGCTGGGGGTCCCTCCACCTAGCACCAACTGTTGCTCTGGGCCAGAGTGAAGAGAGAAGGGGGCAGAAGACAGTTTCACCTTGTTTCCTGTGCTATACTAATAATATAATATAATGTAATATAATATATTGTATATATATATATAATATTTATATTATAATGTAATGCAATATAATGCTAATAATAATAATATATTATAATTATATATATTTATATTACATGTAATATTACTGATAATATTACAATATAATGGTATAGTAGGTAAAGGTAAAGTCCAGTTGAGTCCAACTCTGGGGGTTGGTGTTCATTTCCATTTCTAAGCCGAAGAGCCGGCATTGTCCATAGACACCTCCAAGGTCATGTGCCCGGCATGACTGCATGGAGCGCTGTTATCTTCCCACCGGAGCGCTGCTTATTGATCTACTCACATTTGCATGTTTTCAAACTGCTAGGTTGGCAGAAGCTGGGGCTGACAGTGGAAGCTCACGTCACTCCCCAGATTGGAACCTCCGACCTTTCGGTCAACAAGCTCAGCAGCTCAGTGCTTTAACGCACTGCGCCACCGGAGTATAGTACAATATTCATGTATAGTACATGGTATAGTACAATATACTAATATATAATACTGATATAGTACTATGCTAATAATAGCATAGTACTATATCAGTATTATATATTACTATATTGTACTATACCATGTACTATACATGAATATTGTACTATACTCCGGTGGCGCAGTGCCACTTGGAAGGCGCTGAACAGACTGCGCTCTGGCACCACGAGATGCAGAGCCAATCTTAAGAAATGGGGCTACAGGGTGGAATCCTCGGCATGCGAGTGCGGAGAAGAACAAACCACTGACCACCTGCTGCAATGCAACCTGAGCCCTGCCACATGCACGATGGAGGACCTTCTTGCGGCAACACCAGAGGCACTCCAAGTGGCCAGATACTGGTCAAAGAACATTTAACCAACTACCAAGTTTGCAAAATCTGTGTGTTTTTTTTCTTTTTAATCTATGTGTTTGTTTTGTTCTGTTAGAATTGTAACACAATGGTATGGTTGCTGATGACACGATAAATAAATAAATAAATAAATGCTAATAATATAATATATTGTATGTATATACACATACAATATATTATATTATTAGCATAGTACTATATCAGTACTGCCGGTGGCGCAGTGGGTTAAAGTACTGAGCTGCTGAGCTTGTTGATCGAAAGGTTGCAGGTTGGATTCCAGGGAGCAGCGTGAGCTTCTGCTGTCAGCCCTAGCTTCTGCCAACCTAGCAGTTCGAAAGCATGCAAATGTGAGGACAATAGGTAACGGCGGGAAGGTAACGGCGCTCCATGCAGTCATGCCGGCCACATGACCTTGGAGGTGTCTATGGACAACGCCAACTCTTCGACTTAGAAATGGAGATGAGCACCACACGCCAGAGTCAGACATGACTGGACTTAATGTCAGGGGACTACCTTTACCTATGTATATATATCTTGTAAGCCGCTCTGAGACCCCTTAGAGGTGAGAAGGGCGGCATATAAATGTCGCAAATAAATAAATATAACCCAGAATATCATGGCAGATAACCCACAATATCTGCTTTGAACTGGGTTATCTGATCCCACACTGCCATATAATCCAGTTCAAAGCAGAAAACATGTGTTTTGATACAGCTGTGTGGAAGGGGCCTGTGATATAAGCCCTCTCAGAGCTGGAGAAGGGAGGAAGGGGAAGGAAAGGAAGGGAGAAAAGAAAGCATGAGAAAAAGAAGGGAAAGGGGAGGGGGAAAACAATAAAGGAGGGAAGAAAGGAAGGAGAAAAATGGGAGTAAAGATATGAGGGAAAGGAAGAAAGAAGAATGAAAAGAGCCACTCCCTCTCCCTCCCCCTCCCCCCCCCCAAAAAAATCCAGCTTCAGGAGAAGTTCAGAGGGGCGAGTCACGTGGTCGCTGCAGGCGTTGCGCGCGGCGAAGGGGCGGGGCGAAAGAGAAAGGCGCAAAGAAGCGAGTGGGCGGGGCCTTCCCGCCTCGCGCGTGCTATATCACGCGCCGCTGCCGCCGTCGCGCCGCTGTTGAGGATGAGAGTGGCGGCCCCTCTTCTGTGGGCCATGGCAGGTTCGCTCCCTAGTTATGGCCCCAGGCAGAGGGATGAGTGAATGGAGGGAGGGAGGAAAGAAGGAAAGAGAGAGGGAGGCGTCTTCGAGGCTGCGGCTTGTGAAAGGGTCGCCGTTTGAGCCCAGACACACACTAGGCCTCATGTCAGAACTGTAGGGCAGGCCAACGAGGTGGAGGCTTTCTCCCTACTGCAGGCCTCCCCCAACTGCGACCCTCCATCTATTTGAGCCTCCAACTCCCAGAAGCCCTTGCCATCTTGTTCTGGGAGTTGGAGGGCTGCAGTTTGAGGAGTTCCCTAGTGCAGCTTGACCCCACTTGAACTGCCAGGGTTCAGGGATGTGGGGTCTCAGGGAGATGTAGTTTGACAGGGTCTTTAACCTTATATAATAATAATAATAATACTTTATTTATATACTGCTCTATCTCTCTGAGGGGACTCAGCGGCTTCCAAATATCAATACATACAGAGTAAACAACATAACCATAAAATTAACAAAACCATATAAGCATAAAAATTGTCACCATCTATATAAATAAAAATGTAATGTCGTTTGTGGGATTAACATAACTCAAAAACCACTGGAAGAATTGGCACCAAATTTGGACACGACGTCTACTACCCCAAGGAGTGACCATCACTCAAAAAATGGATTTTGTCATTTGGTATTTGTAGTTGCTGGGGTTTACAGTTCACCTACATTCAAAGAGCATTCTGAACCCCAACCACGATGGAATTGAGTCAAACTTGGCACATAGGATTCCCACAGCCAACAGAAAATTCTGGAAGTGTTTGCTGGGCATTGTCCTTGAGTTTGGGAGTTGTAGTTCACTTACATCTAGAGACCCTCTCGATAGACTGTCACCTTGTCGTGGTGAGGGGGCTTGCATGTTTTGATGAACCTGTGGGCACAACGACTGGAGTCGTGCACTGTTTAGGGCTTTATAAGTCATGACCTGCACCTTGAATTTGGCTCGGTAACTTATCGGCAGCCAATGAAGCTTTTTTAATAGGAGCGTTGTATGCTCCCTTTGGTTTGTTCCAGTATAGGTTGCCTTCTCTGTCAAAGAGCTTTGGTTCCTCACCAAAGTTAAAAAAAAAAAAATCAGTATTGAGCCATGGCGGTTAAAGTGGGATCAAACTACATCCATTTTGCATTGTAAATGTACCCAGTGACTGTGGTGAATGGGCAAAGGGTGGCCTTGACATTGGGAACAGAAAAAAATGTCACCTGTTACTTCATTTTTCTCTTTTCCCTTTCTTTTTTTTTTTCTTCCCCAGGACTCCTGTTGACACCTCTTCCTGGGGAAAGCACTATTCAGGTGAGTAGTGGGATGCTGCTGCTGTTGTGGCCCTTTCCACACCGCCATATAACCCAGAATATCAAGGCAGAAAATCCTACAATATCTGCTTTGAAATGGGTTATCTGAGTCCATATATTCCAGTTCAAAGCAGGCAATGTGGGATTTTATTCAGCTGTGTGGAAGGGACCTGTGTTTCAAGTAGAGTTGCGATGTTCACTATGTAACATGATTTTTGCTCCTGGGCTATAAATGTCATTTCTTTCATTGGTTCTGTCATTAAAAAATGGAAAAGGTTTATTAAACTCCAGGAACTTTGTTTTGACGGGACATCCTGTAGCGCATTTTGGAATAGTTTATTTTATATCCGCAGCCATTGTTGTATTTTATTGAATGTTTAACTAGTAGGGTTTTATGATATTATATTATTTGTTATTGCTATTATGCCATTTGTTTATGCACTTATTGTATTTTGTATGTTTGCGCTATCATGTGCTTTTGTGAGTCACCACAAGTCCCTTTGGGGAGATGGTGGTGGGGTATAAATAAAGTTTTATTAATTTATATTATTTATAATTGTATTTATTCATTTTTAGTTACACTATGTAACACAGTTTTTGTCCTGGGTTATAGATGTTATTTCTTAACTGACTCTATTAAATGCTTGCTGTATATATGATGTGCTCCGCCCTGAGTCCCCTGCGGGGTAAGAAGGGCGGAATATAAGTGTTTTAAATAAATAAATAGATATCATAAAAGCATGGACAATGTTTATTACACTGCAAAACTTTGTTTTTTTGGGACATTCTGCAGCACATTTTGCTATAGTTTTTCAGTGAATATTTCATCAAGTCTCAACCAATTCAACAAAGTTTGTGGCAGCCACAAAAATGAAGTTTCTGAAGGATAACAACTACTTTCAAAGAAAGGGCCATACAGTTAAAGAGGAAAGAATACTTTCAAATCAGGAACACACAACATTTTTCAAGTTTTGTTGCATGATGCTACCAAAAGAGGATCAAGAGGTTTCTTTACATTGTGTTAAAAGGTGAAGGAAGCTTTACTCTGGACACTTGCCAGATGCACATGGCATAAGATTAAAGACAATGTGTTTTATTAAAATAATGTAATAATTAATCAATTGATTAGATCTGTTACATCTAATGTTGTACTTTTAATTGTAATTGCCTGACATAATGCTGTGTTGTTAGTCATTCCACAAGAAATTTTAAATTCAATACTTTGATATGGAAGAAGATTTAGTATGATTATATTGTGTCAAAAGAGGCGTAGTGAATTAGTTCTCAATTACTAATTACTCCACTGGCTGCCAAGTACAATTCAAAGTGCTTGTCTTAACCTTTAAAGCCCTGAACAGTTCCGGCCCAGATTACCTGTCCGAATGTATCTCCTGTTATGAACCATCACAAAGTTTAAGATCAGTTGAAGAGGCCCTATTCTCAATCCCACCACCATTGCAAACTGTATTGGGGGGATGAGAAACAGGGCCTTCTCAGTGGTGGCCCTTCACCTGTGAAATTCTCTTCCCAGTGACATCAGATTGGCTACCTCCCTCCCAAAACCTGGTTATGGGACCAATTAGTTGAACAGTAGCAGCAGTAATTGGGAATAAGACTCAGTGTGATATGTATGACAATGGACTGTCCCAGACACTAATTTTAAATTTAATGAAATGTTTCTAAATATAATGTATTTTAATGAACTGTTTTTAAATGTGTTTTCTGATTGTGGTTAGCACTCTAATGAGTGCTTGTTGTGAAACCACCCTGAGTCGTCGTCGTCGTCGTCCCCCCCCCCCCCAGGTGTGTGTGAGAAGGATGGGGTACAAATATATGAAATAAATAAAATTACATTTAGTTATGTGATTAACCTCTTACCTGAAACAATATTATCTGTTGACTTTTTTTTAATGAGCTATCATGTGATAGCAGGCAAGGTGTCTATTGAGAGGCAAAACTTCCCATGCATTGTTTTATGCATGCACTTAGCTATACATCTATAGCAATTAACGGAAACTATAAGCAAACACAGATTTTTCTTAAGATCCCTTTTATCCTATGGAAGAACTGTACATACCACAAATGAAATGAAATCTGCTCCTATTCAGAAGTGCAGCCAAGCTTTCAGGTTTTACTCATCTCTCAATCCATTTCTCATAGTAGGATAAATATTGCCAGATTTTTAAAAAGCCTTGAAAATAGCTTTGAGGACCAGGCATTGGTTAAATAAGCCAAGATGTCCACTTTTCTTTTGTTTAAACCTTAGCTGATTCCAATGATAGCTGAATGACTCACTTTTCCACCATGAGTACTTTTTTTCAGTTGAGCAAAAATAGATAAGTAATAGTTAGTAGAATGTATTCATTCATTACTTCTAATGTAACCATAACTGTGATTGTCTTAACATATTTTGCTATTAATTCCATAGAGAACCTTTACACTGAATACTTTGGTAAGGAAAAAGATTCAGTGTTATCATTTCATGTTTCATTTTGAGTATTTTGCGTACTTGCATTCTCTGATTTTATATACTTGTAAGCCTATATGGGCAAGATAAACAGGTGCATTTCAAAATCTGGAAACTTCAAAAATGAATATGGACCCATAATAACATAGGTTTGGTATATGGCATAGTTTTGTACAGATTCACTCATGGTCTCTTTAGTTCTATAAGCTAGTTCTACACATCGGTTTTTGTGTTGTGGGCATGTGTGGTAAGATGCCGACAACACAATATTTTTTTTTAAAAAAAATCAAAATAATTACTGTATTAAGTAAATGTCAGTGAATCTGTTCATTCCCAGCCCAGATGTGACTTGTATTCGTTGCCTGGATGCCCACGGAACTTTAACCCAGTATGTGGGACTGATGGTGAAACATATGCAAATGAGTGTATGCTCTGTATGTCAAACAAGTAAGTTGAAATGAATTAATAGTGTATCTTTAAACGTTTTAACTTCACAAATAGTCAGCTAGGACTTTCAGTTAATTTAAGCATTTCCATCTCTCACTAAAATGTCCTCAGAGTATTTAGACTTGATTAAATAATTGTTGACTGTGTTGTCCCCTTCTCATCATTTCCTAATCAAGATGTATAGGAAAAGCATTAAATTTGGGGAATAAATGAGGGAGGAAGACCAGCTAGTTCAGTGCCAGGTTTCAAAATATTATGGTGCAAAAAAATCCACTTGTGGAGAATTTGCGTAATTTATGTGATTCTTGAACAAGTTCATTCCCACATTGTCAGAGAGAACAAAATCCCAACACTAATTGGTTTAAGAAATAAAAAAAAAACATTTCCTGAAATAGTAATTAAATCCTGTTGCCCCCATGCCTACTCACAGGACAGTGAAATGGATTTACCCACGGAGGATGGAGTTGTGTATGCCTACTGAACACCCCCCCCCTCCCTAAAAGCTCCTCTTGAGCAGCTATAATGTTCAAGAAGGCCTTTCTTAGAACATTAAAAGAAAAAGTAAAAATTGATCTAGAGTAAAGGGAATGGAAACTGATCCAAACAACCACTCTATCTACAGCATTATAGTGCTTTTGTCATACTGGAAGATCGCTCCAATGTAGATAAACCCTTCACTCCCAGTATTGCGCTGGAAAAGTCAGGGAGTTGCTGCCCTTTTATATGGTACAAGAAGTGTGGCAACCATGGCAGTTAATCTATACTGAATTTTACTCTGAATTTGAAAGGTGCTATAAAGTGCTGAATAGTTTCAGCACCTTGGACAGGTGTACTCTTTTGACATGGAAGCCACCAGTCACTACTATATATGAATTTATCTGGGAAATAATAGTGTAGGCCTGGTCTCTATTCTTGCACTGTACTTAGATTGTTAATGGATTCACAGCTTGCAGTGATCAGTTTAGATAGGACAGTTTCGGCCTTCCCCGTGAGTCCTTCTGGCCTCCCACAAAAGTCATCATCCATTCAGCTCTGCAGCCATACGCTGGATCCTGATCAAAGTCCATACATATTTGTGACTTAGTTTTGCAAGTGGGACTTTATCTGGTATCCTGCTGGTGAATTTGAATGGCGGAATGTTGTTTAGATCTGTGGAATGATATATTGAATGAAAGTCACACAAGTAGTATGGTACATGGATAAGCCATTTCTGTTCGTAACATTTTGCTAATATATCTTTAAAGTCTTTATTCTCACAAAATCCCTTTCCTTCTATCTTTGTAAAAAATACAGATTCATTCAGTAGCACTGAAAAGTTCCCGAAAATATTTTGAATCTGTATTTTTTTTAATCGCTATTTTTCAGTCCCTCTCATTTTAATTTTCCATATGTCAGGACATTTGCTGAGTGTACTCTTTAAGAAAACAGATAACAAACAGTCAAAACCTCTCACTCTATCAGACTGTAAACTCAGTATAGCAAGAAGTTTCTGGAAAAGTTTTATTATCACTACAACCACATAAATATAAAATGCCTGGCAATTCTGTGCCTTCTAGCTGATCTCATCACAATATAAATGTGTAGCTTATATTGCAGCGATATCTTCCTTAGCTCAGCTATAAGGCACAGAATATATCACACTGGTACTGGAGGTAAGTATAAGTGTTGTAATAAGGAAAACATGTTGACAGGAGCTAAATTATGTAACTTGAAAGACAGCAATTCTATGAAAATCAAATTAGTGTAAGACAGTCCTCTTGTTTAGCATCCCTCTACCCAGAAAAAGCAACAATTATCAGCTTACATTTTTGACAAATCTGTGAGGCACCTAATATCTGTTTATTTTCCATTTTCTTGCAGAGAATATGACAAGAATATCCAAATAGCCTATCAATCTTCATGCACATGAGGCCAGCTTCAAGAAAATGGAACATACATTAACCTGTAGAAAAGTTTTGAAATGTGTCTTCTAAGCTGCTAAACTGAAGCAAACTCGTTTTTCCTTCTCTTACTTCTGAATTGGCATATTACAGGTGTTTTATTGAAAGACTGGATGTGTTGCTTGATATTTATTTATTCCTGGGGATTTAGACCCCATAATGGTATGATTCTCAGACTGAGAACAAGTACCTGCAGATTCACTTACAAATCGGCATGTGCATAGCACAAGGACACACAAGGGGGTGCAGCCAAAGTGTGCTTCCATTTCTTTGGCTCATAGGGCAATGGGTACTTTTAAAGAAAGTGTATTTTCTGGCAATGGGAATGTGGACAGCTGTCTGCAGCTGCTCTTTCCCTGGTTAATGAGTGGACCTGAGTTAGTCTCCTCATTGCCTGCCATGACATTCATCATAGGAGGGAACTCTTAAATGCCCAAGACCTAGTTGTGTTTTCTTTCTGCTTCCCTGTCCTAAGGCATGTAGGATATAGTGATAGGATACTTTTTGTATGGTAGTGCAATTGGATGTATAGTCATAAATTGTAATCTCTTGATTCTTTATTGGTCATCATAATAATAGCTTTCAGAAGTCTTATGGACTGAACTACTAACTGAACCAGCAGTGAACTATTTGCATGGAGTGGAGTTCATGTGACAAGAGGTTTGGATTGCCAGCATTAGTTCCAGTGTAATATGAATCTGCTTTTTTAAGAATTATCATTGCACAGGGCTTTGGTAAAAATAAGATGAGGGAGGAATTATGTGTGTAATCAGCTCTCCTTTGGGGAACAGTGTGAGCAGGAAGTTAAGGTAGATCATTCTGCCCACTCTGCTCTGGGCCTGAATGGTCCCATCCCCCCATAGGAAAGCTAGACAGACATGCCCAAAAATTCACATAAATCAAATGTAGAGATTCAGGGCTAAATTTTATTTTCCTTGGGTGGTCCTCACCAAACATTCCTCTGCTTTGGAAGAGGTTGGGTATTTGCTGTTTAGGCAAGAGACCTAACCCTCGTTTCTTTTCAAATCTACAACTTTTTTAAATTATGGAATTGTGTGCTGGGTTTTGTCCCCGTGCCAATTGGATTTTTAAAATTGTGTGTTGTAGGAACAAGGATTGTGTATAAAGTTTCAGTGGAGACACCTTTTTTTGATGATAACTCCTACAGGAGTGTTATTTAGTTCACTTTATTACGGTCAATGACCAGTTCAAACCTACAGGAGTGAATTTCTTTTCCTTGAGGTAGATCTATTCTCATTTGCAGTTGCCTTCTCCCATTTGTAACTAGGAGTTAGATGTAAAATGGATGTTTGTAACTTGGGGGCTGTCAGTATCTAATGGATCCTCAAAAGTATAGTCTTCCTCTCTTCCCACTAACTAAAACTTTGCAGGGAGAAGGAAATGATTAATTTGTCTCATGCACAATTTTTAGTATAGTAAGAGATGTTATATGTGTATCCAGGACCTTTTCACACTACAGAATTACAGTTAAAGAGGCTGTGATGCCTCTTTAACTGCATTTATCAAAATTGTGGAATTTGCAGTTTAGGGAGGGAAATTTCCAGCCAGAGTCCTTGTCTGGGGCCTTACCAGACTAAAATCCCCGGGATGCTTAAGGATGTAATCCTGGCAGTTAAAGTAGAAACACGATGCTATAACTGTAGAGTGTGAAAAGATCCCTATAGTCAACCTCTTTTAAAATTGCATAGTGGCAGACAGCAATATATGCCATCACAGTTCTCTCTAAATTTTTAAAGAACCAAAAGAGCAGCTGGGGTTTTAAAAAAAATCTGGTTATCTCCAGCCAGAGGAAAGAATCTCAGCTTCTTGTGACACTTTTCGAATGTGGAATCTAGAAAACTTGCCTCTGCATCATCTTTCTGAAGCAGGAAGTTACAACCTATACAACCAATACTAAATGAAAGTGAAAAGCAAGTTATTTCCCTGGAAGACACTAAGCATTTGTGAAGTAGAATGGAAACAGACACCTAAAGTGAGTACTCCATCTATCCTTCCAGATGTTGAGCTATAACTCCTGTCACCACTATGAGTACTGAATAGGGCTAGTGTTGAGTTGTAGTCCACTAATATTTGTAGTCCACAAGTTTCCCACTAAATATGCAGTAAACAAGAATCCAGATGGAACTGAATATAAACCAAAGGCTGCTGGCAATGTGAGTTTGCAGCTGTGAATATTATAGTTCTTTGTATAGCTAAGGTATTTAGCACAACTGTTTGGCTTACTTGTCTAGAACAGGATGCCCTTCCCAATGTTGCTGGACTGCAGCTCCAAGCATTCCTTATTGGCACATTTGGTATATTCCTGTCTAGGTTCACCAACAACAGGGGCATGTGATTTTAGGTTGATGACCTTATCTCTCAAAAGATCATAACTGCAGTGTTTATTCTGAGAAGGTATTTTTATGCAAATTGGTAGGGAAGATCTGCTTTAGAACATGCAACAGATAAGATCCTTTGAGTACTAGTTAGGACTGTTGATTCCAGTTAGAATGAATTCAGTCACAAGGGGGCACTCGTTTCATTTTTTTAAAAAACAGCAGAAGTGCTACTATTACTTACTGAGTTGTTATGCACCTTCTGGTTGAAAGCAAAGGAGGTTTGCTATTGCCTTCCTCAGAGGTTATGAGAAAGAGGCTTGCCCATGGCCACCCCATGGGTTTTTATAGCTGATATGCAGTTAAATACGAAGTATTTTCCATTACGAAAAGAATAAGAAGGCAATAGTCATATATTTACATATAATGCATAGTTTTGCCCACTCTTTACTGCACAGCATTTGACAACATCAGTTAATTCAATTGAAAGGCACTATCTAAGGTTCTGTGAGTTGATGCAAGCTGCTCACTGCCATGTTTTCATTGTTGCTTTCAAGCAATGAATACATTTATTTAAACTGGCTCTTGATGTGTCAGAACATTGCTATGTCATAATAAGGTTATGAATTCTAGCTTCTGATGTAGGATCTTGAGTAGTACCAAAATAATTCAGGTACATTTGCAATTACGGAAAAATAAAAGTCAACCTCTAGTTGATGCTAGAAAGAGAGAAGAATGGACACCACAAAGTGAGCTCCTTTAGAAAGCTATGTTAAAGCTGAGGTTTGTAATGTTTTTCAACAACTCTGAATTCTTCTGCTCAGCAAACATCTGTGTTTGTGTAAGAAACACAACTGATAAGTCAAGCTTCCACAGGCCTTTGGAAAATGGTATCTGCAGTGCAGTGGCTAGGACAGGACAGCAAAGGAAGCATAGTGAAGGTTGGTACAGCTTTCTTTTGTGAGTGTGGCTTTCTTTGAGGGGAATTGGATGTGCCCATTTTACTTCTTGGCAAGGAGCAGGCAGTAAACAACTTCTACCATATTCAGATGTGTGCTGTGGGTAGAGTAAGACCTGGCTTTTTACTAGAGCATTCGATCTCTGTTAATTTTTAATTTCTGTATGTATGTATTTTATCTTTTATAATTTAGCTGTAAATCACCTAGAGCATTCTCGGATGGAAGGCGATTAATAAGTAATTAAATATCATGATGAGTCTGTATACAGTCATGCAAAATCATAATTGTTGCTGAAAATGGGGATGAAATAGTTACTGCTAAGTGCCTGATCTGCCTTCTGAGGATTGAAGAAAGTTGCTTCCATCCAATGTTTAGGGTACCTTATCTTCCCCTGCAGCACAGCTGACTCTGTTCCACAGAGTTCCCCAGTCCCTTGTGTAGCCTTTTCAGGGGACTGAGTGGAGAATGAAAAATCTCATTTAAAGTAGCCTTATTGCATGTATCTAGTTCTAGGCAATAGTCACAATGTAGGCTTTCACTAAAGGCATTTACTGTTCAAAAATGGAGAGCCTACTGAGCCTTGACTCATCAGTTTGGGAAACACTGGCCTAAAATTATCAAACCTTTACTAAAATTTAAATCTCTGGGATGGGAAAT
This sequence comes from Anolis sagrei, assembly GCF_037176765.1. NCBI lineage: Eukaryota > Metazoa > Chordata > Lepidosauria > Squamata > Anolidae > Anolis > Anolis sagrei. Next base: position 195,179,033 of record NC_090022.1, read on the forward strand.
ATGTGTCTGTGGGTCACTGTTGTTTTTACCAAATAAGCATGGTAAAGTATTTAGCTTGGGAGTTAGTAGTGTTTGAAATCAACCAGAAGGTTCTCTTGTTAGCTTAAAAAGATGGTTGTTCAAATCATAAATCCATAAATCAAATTATAAATCCATATTTTGAGGAAGCCTAATACACTGAAATTTCTTCCCCCTAAATGGAGGAAGACAGAGGAACCTCAACCTGTTTCCAAAACTAGGTTTGGGATCTGAGCTGAGGATCTCTGAAATTACTAGAGAGAATTAGACCACTAAAATTCCTATGTAATTAAGTCTCAGGATTGTGTGTTGCATGGAATCAATTCCCTTGAGAGGTTTTGGGGTCTCCTCGACATCTACAGAAAACATCTGGACAGCTTCATGCTGGAATACTTTAGATGAAGATACTGCATTAAGCAGCCATTTAGACATGATGGCCCATGAGGCCCTTTCCAACTTATAACAATACATTCACAAAATCAGTGTTTTTCTATTAAGTATATCTTCCCATGGCTGTATAGTGGCACAATATTAATATATTCTTTTCTGTTTCTTTCTTTCTTTTTTGTAGTTCACACCTTCAAAATTGAAGTGCGCATTACACTTTGTGGCACATTAAATTTGAGTAAACGTGTAATATAAAGTAGAATAACATGCCCTAAACCTCTAGCCAAATGTGCACACCTGTGGTCGGTGAGAAACTATTCCACTCAGTGCTAGGGACACTGCCCAATTTTGCAAGAGGAGAGCATGCAGAACTGCCCCTTTTGCTGCTGTCTGAGAGATGCTCTTGCAGCGATGAAAGGGAAGCTGTTTGTCAACATTCCACAATGAAGTGAACTCCCAACTCAGAGCAATGCAAAGACAACAAAACCCAAGAGCAGCCCAGCCTTGCCTTGAGGAGCAAAAGGAAATGGGCAGAACAGATAGGATTGGCATAGGGCTCATTGAACTCAGTTGCTCCAATGCTCTCTGGGGAATAATTGACTTTGGCTTCAATGTTGTCTCTATTTAATGGGGTTTCACAAAACTATATTCTATACACTACTAAGAATTTTGTATTTGTACAGAACCTAGCCTGGAATCTCACCCATTTATCCTGCTCTGGACTTCATGCCTTATTGCTGCAATAAAACACAACTTTGAGAGCAACTGAAAAATGCATAGAAGAATTCAGATATATCTCAAGGTGCTCAGTTGGTGGATTTGTTATTGATATAAAACTCAAAATATTTCAGTGTGTATTGTTCTCAGTGTCTTATTTAGGGGTTATATAAAATCATAAAAAGAGACAACACAGAATGGCCATGATGCCCATCTTTTTGATGGTTATGTTATGTAGATGGGGAGTGCCTGTATTGCAAGGTCACCTGAGGAAGCCTGGAGGCTTTCTCCAAGCTGGCATCTCCCAGATATGATGGACATTCACATCCATATTCACATTCACAAGCCATGTTGTTGCTAGTGGATGCTGGGAACCAGTTGAGGCTCATGTCTTCCATTTCAGAAGGGTGGTAATCTATTACAGGTTTTAATCAAAAACTTTTAAAAGCCACCCACATGTCCAAAGTAAGTTTGCCACCTTGAATACAGAAATTCTAGGCCACTCTGACAACCATTATTATGTCAGCCTATTATTATTATTATTATTATTATTATTATTATTAAACTTTATTTGTACCCCGCTAGCATCTCCCAAGGGATTCGATGCGGCTCACAACAGGCCGAAGCCCAGCACAACACAATACAACAATACAGTACATAGCAAAATAAAACAGTTAAAGCAGAAAACAAAGGCAATAACAATACAACAGGACATTATTTAAAAAACTGAGCCGGCTGAGGTGGGGTACAGGGTTAAAAGTGCTGAAAAAGTGTCGGAGGGATATAAGATTAAGATATAAGTGCGGTGTGCGTTGAGAGTGATCTTGGCTCTACTAAAGTGCTTCTGGGCTTTGGTAGTGGGGATTCCTAATCTGAGAAGGCACGTTGGAATAGCCAGGTTTTCAAGTTTTTTCTAAAGACCGCCAGGGTGGGGGCCTGTCTGAGATCTTTCGGGAGGGCATTCCAGAGGCGGGGGGCCACCACAGAAAAGGCCCTGTCCCGCGTCCCCACCAAACGCGCCTGTGAGGCGGGTGGGATCACGAGCAGGGCCTCTCCTGATGACCGGAGCGAGCGTGTGGGTTCGTAGACTGTGATGCGGTCTCGTAGGTAGGATGGTCCCAAGCCTACACAGAGAAGACATTGAAATTCACTAGCACATGAATAATTTCAACAGAAAGGAGGATACCATGAAAATGAACAAAATCTGGTTTCCAGTATTAAAAAAACACCAGAATCAAGACAGTAAATAAGGAACACCGTTCAGAAACAGGAGAACTCCAGACAGCAAACAATCAAGTAACAACACTTCCCAAACAGGATGCCTCCAGGCAACAGAAGCCAGACTACCTCTATGCAGATACTGAGGCCGAGCTTAGCACAGCAGGTGATGCAGAAAAATCCTGCTGATCGAAAGGTCAGCAGTTTGTGCCTGATTGGTGGTTAGCACCCACTCATAGCTCTAGCTCACTTGCTCACTTAGCAGGTCAAAAACAGAAATGCAAGTTGATAAATAGGTACTGCTTTTAGTAGGGAGGTAATAAAAAGGTGCTCTTAAGGACATCGATTGGAGGAAAGCTCCTCAGCATGGAAGATAGAGTACTTCTGGGCGAGAAGGACAAGGTATAAATACTGTAAGTAAATTAATAATACCCTTACTGATTGACTTTGCAGCTTCATGGCTACTCGATGCTATTCAAGTTTGCTAACTGCAACACTCACACTTGCTTTAAACAGACAAGATTTCTTTCTCCCAACCCTAGACATTCCACATTACACATACACACACACACACTCCACTGCCAACAGAACCTCTGAAGATGCCAGCAAAATGTCAGGAGAAAATGCTGCTGGAACATGACCATAAGGTAAAGGTAAAGATTTTTCCCTGACATTAAGTCCAGTCATGTCCGACTCTGGAGTTAGTGCTCATCTCCATTTCTAAGCCGAAGAGCCGGTGTCAATAGACACATCCAAGGTCATGTGGCATAGAGTGCCTTACCTTCCTGGCAGAGCGGTACCTATTGATCTACTCACACTTGCATGTTTTCAAACTACTAGGTTGGCAGAAGCTGGGGCTAACAAGTGGGAGCTCACGCCGCTCCCCGAATTCAAACCTGCGACCTATCAATCAGCAAATTCAGCAGCTCAGCGGTTTAATCTACTGTGCCACCGGGGGCCATACAAATAGTGCGCCATACAGCCCAAAAAACTCACAGCAACCCAGTGATTCCAGAGATGAAAGCCATCAACAACAAATTCCACCTTGAATACTTTCCTTAAAATCCAGACTGAAACCCAGAACAACTTTGTTATCCTACTGACACAGAAGACAACAAATGACAACAGTTTGGGGGAGATTGGTGTGAAACATATTGCGTTTCCCCAACATACCTTGAAGGGTGCATTTCTTATTTACATAGGGAAATATTAAAGGAAGATCCCAGTTTCTCTTTTATGATTCCCATGCTTGTGTTAAGTTGTGGTCTCTTTACCAAGAGAAGAGTCACTACAATGAAATTTGGCAACTTATCTGTGCCACCTAAAAGGTAGGCCATGGCAGAAGAAACTATGGCCGTATTTCTACCTTAGAAGAGTGATCCCCTATGATCCTTTCTCACGGAAAGAGCCTCTTCAAAGACAGAATAGAGTTGGGCGTCCCCTGGGCAACATTTTTGTAAATGGCTAATCTTTCCAAACTAAAAGCATTGCTTTACAAGGTTGTATGCAATGCTTTTGACACCAATCCTTTCTCACGCTGAACATTTTAATACAAAAACTGCATGGGGAAGGGCAGGACCGTGTGAGAGGAACCAGACTAGCACGACTTCCCCCAAATCTAGCCTCTAGGCAACTGTGGCTCCTTTATGCAACCCTACCTGTTCCTATTCCAGTTCAGATATGATTTCATTTGTGGGAGAGGCAGATATCAGAACCACAGGAGAGCATCCAGTTCACACCTCTCCTGCAGTTACCAATTGGATGGATCGGTTGAAGGAAAATATTGCTGCTACACACATATCTTGTTCTTCTTGCAGATGATCTTTTTGTAGATTTGGAGATTAAAAAGACATTCTAGGTGCCAAAACAAAGAAGATGGATTAAAGGCATGCACATTTATATTCATGTTTGACTTGTTTGTAGATAAGAGTAAGAAGGATGGGCTGGTTTTTTCCATAATATGAAAGTACAAGCAGAGGAAGAAGACCTCTCCACTGTATCAGAGTAGGTTTTGTGTACAGTGGAATGACTACTATACAAATCGGGTAAAATTTCTGTCTCCCCCTCCTCCCTGGGTGGTGCAGCGGGTTAAACCGCTGAACTTGCTGACCGAAAGGTTGGCGGTTCAAATCCAGGAAGCGGGGTGAGCTCCTGCTGTTAGTCCAAGTTCCTGCCAACCTAGCAGTTTGAAAACATGCAAATGTGAGTAGATCAATAGGTGTTGCTTCTGTGGGAAGGTAACGGCACTAAATGCAGTCATGCTGGCCACAAGACCTTGGAGGTGTCTATGGACAATGCTGGCTCTTTGGCTAGGAAATGAAGATGAACGCCACTCCCCAGAGTCGGATTCAACTAGAGTTAATGTCTGGGGAAACCTTTACCTTTACTAAAACTTCTCTCATATTAATTATTCCTTGACTTGTTTCTATTTTAATCACATTGTAATGAAATTGACCATAGCACTTGCAGTGTGTCTGAATGTACAGAATAAGAGATATACGGTCAATTAAACTGTGCAGTTATTTTAAAGTCGCTAAAGGTATAATGATAACGCGATGAGGTGTAATGGCGCTGTTGCTGTTTGTTTCCACACAGTGATTCAGTGCAGAGGAGGGCAATGTTGCATAGGAATAGTGCTTCTACAGTTATCATGGAAACAAGAAACCATGGATAATAGTGAATGACCTCTACTGGTAGCTACCATAAGAGAATCTAGGTATTCCCTCTAGGAATTTGTAAGGACCTCTAACATGAATCTATGGCAACATCTGGTGGAAGCATATAATAGAATAATAATTATTATTGTTATTGTTATTTTATTTCTTACCTGCCTCTTTTTGAGACTCAAGCTGGGGCACAACAGTTAAAACACATCATAAAACATTATGTAAAATACATATATGAAAATCTATTTATTTGGAATACATCTACCAAAATACACAGAACAAAGATTAAAATTCAGTAAATACAGAACATGAGTTTAAAATTCATAATTGAACATTGGCTGGGTAGGCCTGAAGGTAAGTCTTCAATTGTCGCTTAAATTCTGACAGCTAATTTAGCTGTAGGAGCTTTTCCAGCAGGTCATTGTACAGCAGGCATGGGCAAACTTTGGCTCTCCAGGTGTTTTGGACTTCAATTCCCACAATTCCTAATAGCCAATAGGCTGCTAGGAATTGTGGGAAGTGACGTCCCAAACACCTGGAGGGCCAAAGTTTGCCCTTGCCAGTTCTATAGGAGACTGATGAAAATGTTCTCTGGATGATGGTCACCAATGGGGTTCTGGCTGGTTGGAGTAAATGACACACAGAAGACCTGTGTCTGGCGCAGATTGTACGGGTTGCATGGGAATCATCTGGAAGACATAGAAAATTCCAAGAGATGGCATTTAGATGCGGTAGGTAAAGCCATCCACAGGTTCTGGTCCTGTGAGTATGAGGGTTGGACTGTACCTGCCTTCAGTTGTCACAATTCACAATTTAACATAGTGATTGGTTTTCAGATATGTAGACAATATTTTAAGGTATTGCAGAAATAACCGAAAACATTGTGTGGTTAGCAAAATGTTGTGTGGCTTAAAAAAAATAGAAGATGCAGAAATAAATAATACCATCTCTTAATAAAGTGCTCTGACTTGAAGAGTAAATGTAATTTGTCCCCCACCCCCAATAATTATTACTCTGAAGCAGACCGGATAAAGCATACAGGCCTTTTTTCCAAGACTGATAGCATTCCCAGAAACCTCCCAGAAGTGCTGTTATCCTTGTAAACAAAGCGTGTACCCCATATGCCTCACTCTCAGTTAAAATTAGACTTTGGGAAAAAATGTATGTGTAATTTTACAATAACAATACTGGTGGAGAGATTAGTTTTTGCTGTATTTGCCCAGAAACTTCAACAGTAGCCAGGGCAAGGTGACATCCTCAGTACATTCATGGGGTGGGGTGAGGTTTGGCCCCATACATTTAGGGATCTCCTAAGTAAGTAAGTAAGCTGCCCACCAAGAGTTTAAAGAGGCAGACCTAGAAGGCTGGAGGGTATGAGAACCTCAAAGGAACCCTATTGGATTGCATGAGAGACCTATCTAGGCCATTTCTCAAAGTAGCTGACTAGATACCTGTGAAAACTCACAAGCATAACAACAGCAAATCTGTATTTCTTTGGCTTTTTTTTTTTAAGATAGCAAAGTCAAAGTGACCTCCTAATGAATATACAACATGATTGGATTAGATCCAAGGCTCATCCAATTCATGCGGCTGGCTGGGTGGGCAGTGAAATACCTCCATGGAGTTTGGATAAGCCTGTCTCCATGGTGCAAATGCCTTGCTCCCAAAATGTGTTACCTCCCTCAATAGCTTTCATTATTAGAAGACATCCAAATGCCGTATTTACCCAGATGTTATGCGCCATCAAATCTAATATGCTCCTCAACTTTCAAAACTCTGAAACTAAAACAAGTATTGGCGGTACTCTTTGAAGTTTAGAACACCAAAAACTTCCAGCCATTGAAAAGAAAACCTTGGGGTGCATCTATGCTGTAGAAGGAATCCACTTTAATTACATTGGTTCAATGATATGGAATCCTGGAGGCTGTAGTTTGACAGGGCCTTGAGACTTCTCTGCCAAAGAATGCTGATGCCACACCAAACTACAAATCCCATGATTGCATAGCATTGAACCAGGGCAATTAAATTAGATACGACATCCCTCAAATAGGAGCTCTACATGCTCCTGAAGCAGCTTCACCTTTTGCTTTGTCTCAGCACTAAGATGACTGTTACGTGAATCTGATGTCACCTTAATTTGGGTGAGGTCATTTAGTCAGAAAAAGTGAGCATTTGATTTGGGTAAATGGGGTATTATAAATGTTGTCACTTAACATGTTTGGAACCCTTCAGAGAAGTTCTCTTTCTGAACATGGAGCTCTTGATCAGGAGTAGTGAGAAGAGAAGAAGAACACTGCTGGGCCAATCTAGAGGGTCATCTATCCAGCTTTCTGTTTCTGGGGGTAACCCACCAGTGGAGCTTCCAACCTCAAAAGCAGGGCAGCCTTCCACAGCTCCACTCTTTTGTAATTGTGTCTGACACAAAAGAGTTGAAAGCAGAAGAATCCGACTTCAAGTGCCACCATTCTTTTCAGGCACTAAAACAGAACTTTCCAAATATTTTGTGTTGGTGTCACACTTTTTAGACATGCATCATTTCATGACACAGTAATTCCATTTTACTAGCAAATTGGAGGTTAAACCAATCCCTTATCAGAGATACAAACACATACATAAATAAATGGGAAAACAGAATATCTCATGTAAAACTTTTCATTGTTTATTTCACCTAGCCTCAGAGGTTTCTTGTTACATTCACGCGACACACCTACACAGTGCAGCTGACACACAAATGTGTTGCAACACAGTTTGGAAAGCTCTACACTAAAGCAAAGCTTCTTAAGCGCTCTGATGTGAAATCTGAAAAAGTATGTATTCAAACGTGTCCTGAAGCAACAGCATAACACATTAGCTACAATAATTTATTTCCTTCTTAGAAGCTCTCTAGGAACTGAATAAAACTTTGCACATGCTCAAAGATGTTGGCTGTAAAAAATGAACTACGCCTCAATTCAATGTGGCACTTTCCACCCAACAAGGTGATTCGATCAATTAAACTTGTTACAACAATCTCCTACCTTCAGTGTTTAATTTAAGTTTTAAAAAAACTCTGAAGGTTTTTGGGTTAATTAATAAGAGGGAACATCAGTTAACCCCAACAGGACTGGCAAATGATGGCTTAGCAACCATCACTGGTTCATGAACTTCCACTTTTAAATAGCCTTGTACTGCAAAGTTTAAGGTTCAGGAATGGATTTGTTTCTTTGCATTTTTATTACAATTATAAGTATTAGAGGATTTATTGTTCGCATCATTTCCTTATCATTTTTATTGCATTTGTTTACTACCCTGGTATCCATAAAGGACAACGAAAGGTGACTTTACATTGTTTAAATTGATTTATCCATCAGGCTGTGGCAATAGAGAGCAAAAGTGTTTACAAGCTTTCCCAGCCTCCAGATGTTCCAAATCCAATATAATTCGTAATGAAATAAAAAGTAAAAAACAGGGATCATTGCAGGGGTGTCTGGTGATGTCCAAAGTGAGTTAAGCTTAGATATGGTCACTTAAGAGTTCTGCTGCTGAACATCCTACACTCAAAAACACTCAGGGAAGTTTTCTGCCCTTGCATCAGGAACAAAGAAAAATATCAGAGAACACTGGAACCTAGAGCAAAAAGTACCGGGACTAAGGAACAACACCAACAAAAAGTAATTGTGTCACCTTGAAAATAAGTTGAATTGGATAATTCAAGAAGACATTTGGCTGGCCTCTCAGCCAAGTGGAGGGCTGTTTCTGAGACTCCCAGCAGGGAGGGGAGAGCAGGAGTGCTCGACACATGGCAGCGTGATGTGCATGTGAGGGTAAGGAAGAGCGTGTGAGGCAGGAGGGAGGCTCGTGCCACCTTCATATGTCAATAAATTATATAATCCTTCTTATTTATTTATTTATTTATTACAGGTTCTTATACCCTGCCCTTCTCACCCCGGGGGGGACTCAGGGCGGCTTACAAAAGCAAGGCACCATTTGATGCCCGCGTCACAAAACAATCAATACAAAATTATTACAAATTCATAGTTAACAACAATTCATACATAATACCAATAAAATCAATAAAATCAATAAAAACCCCATACAAACCCAATTCATCCCCCCACATGGTCAGCGTTCACTAACTCATAGATCTCATTCTCAATTCCACTTCTTCAATCCTGCTGGTCGTATTCATCTGATTTAATTGCCAGATTGCCCGAAGGCCTGGTCCCAAAGCCACGTCTTCACCCTCCTCCTGAAGGAGAGGAGGGATGATGATGTCCTGATTTCCCCCGGGAGTGAGTTCCACAGGTGAGGGGCCACCACTGAGAAAGCCCTGCTCCTCGTCCCCACCAGCCTCACTTGTGACAGTGGTGGGGTCGAGAGCAGTGCCTCCCCAGCTGATCTCAAACTCTGGGGTGGGACGTAAAGGGAGATACGTTCGGACAGATACACTGGACCGGAACCGTACAGGGTTTTGTAGGTCAAAACCAGCACCTTGAATTGTGCTCGGAACTGCACCGGCAGCCAGTGGAGCTGGCACAACAGGGGGGTGGTATGCTCCCTGTATGTCGCTCCGGTGAGCAATCTGGCTGCCACTCGCTGGACTAGTTGAAGTTTCCGAACCGTCTTCAAGGGCAACCCACGTAGAGCGCGTTGCAGTAGTCTATTCGGGATGTGACAAGAGCGTGGACCACTGTGGCCAGATCAGACTTCCCAAGGTACGGGCGCAACTGGTGCACAAGTTTTAATTGCGCAAAAGCTCTCCCGGCCACCGCTGAGACCTGGGGTTCCAGGCTCAGCGGTGAGTCCAGGATCACTCCCAAGCTGCGAACCTGCGTCTTCAGGGGGAGTGTAACCCCATCCAACACAGGCTGTAACCCTATACCCTGTTCGGCCTTCCGACTGACCAGTAGGACCTCTGTCTTGTCTGGATTCAGTTTCAATTTGTTAGCTCTCATCCAGTCCGACACAGCAGCTAGACACCGGTTCAAGGTCTGGACAGCATCCTTGGTGACAGGTGAGAAGGAGTGACAGATCTGGACATCATCTGCGTAGAGATAACATCTCAATCCGAAACTCCGAATGATCTCTCCCAGCGGCTTCATGTAGATGTTAAACAACATTGGGGACAGAATCGTACCCTGTGGGACTCCACACGGCAACGGTTGTGGGGCCGAACAGGTGTCACCCAGTAACACCTTCTGGGACCGTCCCTCAAGAAATGACTGGAGCCACTGCAAGGCAGTACCCCCAAGACCCATGTCCATGAGGCGTTCCAGAAGGATACCGTGATCGATGGTATCGAAGGCCGCTGAGAGGTCCAGCAGAACTAACAGGGACACACTCCCCCTGTCCAGTTCCCTGCGCAGATCATCTACCAAGGCGACCAAGGCTGTTTCCGTCCCATGTCCTGGTCTAAAGCCAGACTGTGCTGGATCAAGATAATCAGTGTCTACCAGGAATCCCTGGAGTTGAGTTGCCACCACACGTTCCAGGACTTTGCCCAAATAGGGGAGATTGGAAACTGGCCGATAGTTGTCTAATTGAGTGGGGTCCAGTGATGGTTTCTTCAACAGCGGTTTGATAATAGCTTGTTTTAAGCTCGCTGGAATTATGCCCTCCTGTAAGGAGGAGTTAACCACCACCTTCACCCACTCCGCCAAACCCCCTCTGGCTTCCTTTATCAGCCAGGATGGACAGGGGTCTAGGATGCATGTGGTGGGTCGCACCTCTCCAAGGATCCTGTCCACATCCTCAAGCTGAACCAATTGAAATGAATCCAACAAAACCTGACAAGCAGATGCTCTCGTCACATTCTCAGAGACTGCAGGTAAAGTGGCGTCGAAATCTGACCGAATCCGCACAATTTTATCCGCGAAGAATCGAGCAAACGCTTCACAGCGAGCTCCAGAGCTGTCAGGGATCTCGCTTTTCGGCGGGTTTAACAGACCCCTGACAACTCGAAAGAGCTCAGCTGGACGATTTTTCGCAGATGCAATGTTGGCAGCAAAGGATGTTTTTTGTGCTGCCGCTATTGCCACATCGTAGGACCTTAGAAAGGCATTCAGATGTGTTTGGGCTGATTTAGTCGGATTCCTGCGCCACACGCGCTCTAGCCACCTTTTCTTTCGCTTCATTGCTGCCAGCTCCTCAGTAAACCAAGAGGCTGGATTAGCTCGGTTACTCGAAAGGGGGCGTTCCGGAGCGATTGTGTCAATTGCCCTAGTCATCTCGATGTTCCAGTGAGAGACCAAGGCATCAACAGAGTCGCCAGTCAAGGAGGTGGGAAATTCCCCAAGAGCCGTCAGGAAACCATTTGGATCCATAAGCCTCTTGGGGTGGACCATTCTAATGGGTCCACCACCCCTGCGGAGGTTAGGAGGTACAGTAAGTCTAAACCTAATCAGGTAGTGATCGGTCCATGACAATGGAGCGATGGTCAGCTCCTCTGCCCCGACACTATCACCCCATCCCTGAGTGAAGACCAAATCTAGTGTGTGTCCGGCAGTATGGGTGGGACCAGATACTAATTGGGACAGGCCCATGGTTGTCATGGCGGCCATAAAGTCCTGAGCCGCTCCTGAAAGAGAGGTCTCGGCATGGACATTGAAATCCCCCAGGACCAAAAGCCGCTGGGAGCTCAACGCCATGTCCGAGACCACTCCTGCTAGCTCAGGTAGGGAGACTGTCGTGCAGCGGGGTGGTCGGTATGCTAACAGAATCCCTATCCTGTCCCGGTCACCTAACCTAAAGCCGGCACACTCGAATGATGATGATTGTGGGATGGGGCACCTGATCAGGGGAATACAAACCTTATAGACTACTGCCACTCCTCCTCCCCGCCCTCCGGGTCTTGGCTGGTGCTGCACAGAGTAACCTGGCGGGCATAGTTGGGAGAGATTCACCCCTCCCCCCTTGTCCAACCAGGTCTCTGTTATACATGCCAGGTCGGCTTGTTCCTCCTGGATTAGATCTCGAATAATGGAGCACCATCCTCAACCCAGAGGGGCCACCATCCTGACATCTCAGCTGTATCTTGCCGGGAGTATTTTTTGGAGTTGCCAATATATTCCTATTATTTTCAGGCTGAATCGTTTGTATGGGTGTAGTATGAGTGATCTTTGGAATTGCCAATGTTCTATTGTGAATTTTGGGCCGAATTTGCTTTTGTGTTGAATCCTTGTTATATTTTGGATTTGCCAGATTATTATGATAGTTTTTGGACCGAATTAAATAATTTGTTCTCCCTTTCCCATATCTCCCTCTACCAGTCACCACCCCTATGGCAGCCCCCGCACCCGTAGAACCCCCCACCCCGGGGGGATTTCCTCCATACTCCTCGCTTGCAGTATCACTTGTTAATGCATAGTAACAGACATGATTGTGATTATATATCTCTGGACCCTGAGAATCCCCCCCCCCTCATTACTTCCTACTCCTTCCAGTGTGCTGGGGGTCATAAAGTGCATTTGTGCATTACTAGCGGGGGGGAATATCAGCAGTAACAAAAGTGACAAGAGTGATGACATCAATAAATTACTGGAAGTACACAATCTAAATCTAGGACGTACACAATCTAAATCTAGGGTTAGACTAGAGACTCAAGTCTGTCCAAAGTGCTATAGTGCCAACAGCAAATTTAGTGGTTCGGGACCAGTTGGTAACTTCTGGCAAGACCAGGTGGGCTAAAGTGCAGGATTAAAGTGCTATATTAAAGTGCTGGATGTTTTCTATGGCTCAAGATCTAATAATACCATAGAGTCTCAATTGCTGGACTAAAGTGCTTGATAGTTCAATAACCCAGAGTCAGAGCCCACAAGAGGTTCCCAATGTCATTCTGCTAGGATGGGCAGTTTGAAACATAGGACCAAGTTTTTGGGGCCCGTGGACAACGAGCCAGCACCCCTTGGCCTGGTCCTCAGTTCTTCCTGACCGTTCAAGTGAAGGCTGATAGAGCTTGGTGGGAATTGCGGGCGGTGATTCCGAGGAGACTGTTTTTAGCAACAGTGTGGAATGATGTTATTGCACCTCCTGCCAGAGAGGGCGGTGTTGCAAAGAATAACAGAGTTTGTGTTGCTATGAGTTCTAAGTAGCAAGCAGCTGAACGCTGAAACTTCTATGGTGTAGGCCTTCCGGTTGTTGCTTAGGCCCACTCTGATGGAATTAGCGATGTTATTCCGGATGACAGTGGGTATAATAAAAAGGGTCCCACAATGTTGGATGGCCGGTCTTAGTTGTTCTGGGTGGAGGAGGGCGGTTGTTGAATGGCGCCGCTGAGAGCGCCAAGGAGCGAGGGCCCTCTCCATTTTCGGCCCTCTCCATCTGACATAGGTGGTTCCCTGTCTGTGCCGTCACACCCAGACACTATAAAGTTAAAAGTTTATCTGGGCGAACCGCGGGTGCCTTTCTTAGAAACTCACGATTCTCAGCAACTGAGGCCAGTCCAGATTTGAACATCAACAGAACATTTATTTTTCAAAGTCCTTGACAGATTTGGCACAGCTTGATGAAGTTACAAACACAAACAGTCAATTTGGGAAACCATATAGATGTTATTTCTTTCCTTTTTCCTTCAGTTACCGAGTTAACTTTTCTCCAACGGTAGAAAAGTCCTGGGATCTTTTACCCTAACCCTGAGCTGTTATCTTTCAGAAAGAGCAGGTCTTCCCCTATCTAAGCTCAAGATTAGTTCTGGAGATGAATGGAGCCTTTCTCAATGACAGAAATATCCAGAGATATTCCCTGTCCCAGCACTGAGCTACTGTCCTTTAGAAAGAGCAGGTCTTTCTCTATTTGAGCTCAGTGCCAGTTTCTAAGGCGAGAGGGTGATTTTAACCTTAACCTCAACCCTCAGTCTCAATCGTATTCACAATGGCTTGTCCGAGCTGCCTAGCTTGGCCACCAGCACATCTGAGGTTTTTCTATACTAAAGAAAGCAGGAGAGCCTTTCCAAAATGGAGATCTCATCCCCAGGGAAAAGGGCGGTCTCTAAACCAAAAGGATACTTTTTAAACCAATAGTTGCAAAAGGCTTTCAGGCTGGCTTCCAGCCTCTGCTAATGTTTGATAATTAGGGTGCTGCTAAGACTGTAGCAACCCGGGGAAATACAAAGGGATGCTATTTCAAGCAACTAAAGGCAATGCAAACCAAGCTCCTGGAAGATGGAACACTGTCCTTTGCACTAAAGACCCATTTGCTCTACATAATTCTAGTGCGTGCTATACAAAAGGGAGGCCTTCCATAGCAAGGTGAGCAAGTGTGGCATTTACAGCTGCTTTTAGAATGTGCCACTTTCTCTCACCTCCTCCTAATTTCCCCATTTATTCACAACTCATGTCAATAGCTGCAAACCATAGGCAAAGCCCCAAAGGAGTCTGCTTGCAATTAATTCAGGAGGAAGAGGGGAGGAAGGGGAGAAATCCTGCCCATCCCTTTAGGCTCAGGCAAAAGCCAACTGCCACAGTCTCTCCCAGGCTTGTCTTCCTTGTTAATAAGCTTTGCCACTTTCACCACGCTTGGATGTTGTTTGGCCCCACCTGTCCCAGTTTTCAAATGTGAAATGTAGGAGAGTATGCTGGAAGAACTGGTTTCAAACACCGGCAAGCTGCTCTGACAGCACTGGGAGAAGCCTGTTCATAAAGAGTGTCAAAGATCTGTTGTTGTCTCAGTAAAACACAAAGTGTGTCGCTCTGATTTCTTAAAAAAAAAACTTTGTGCAGAACTATAAATAATAGTTGAAGCTCCATATGAGCAGATCTCATTGCTCCCATTAACTGGAAGTGTTGTGCTTTGGGGAGATGCTGCCTGTAGCCACTGAGTAGTTTATACCGGAAAAAATTCTGCATGAGAAGGAGACTTTGTAGTTGTTGCCTAGCACTGCTCCTAAACAGCAGTCATGGACTGAAATCTTGCTGAAGGGCTGCATTCCACATTGTAAAGTATGGAGACATGGCAGCACATGCCTGGGTCTTATCCACAGAAGATGACAGCATTGTTTCCTGGACTAAATCTCCCAGAATCTCCTAGCTGGCATACCCAAAGGATTACAACATTGACTATGTTGGTTGAGAGATACTGAGATTTAGAGTGTGGATGCACACTCTCAGGTCGTCAGTTGACTTATGGAGATCTCACGAATTTTATGGGGTTTTATTACACAAAGAAAACTCAGAGGTGTCGTTGCCAATTCCTTCCTCTACAGCAGTTTTTGTTTATTTGTTCAGTCATTTCCGATTCTTCGGACCAGACCAGCCCACGCCAGAGCTTCTTCAGAGTCAAGCCAGTCACTTCAAGGATGCCATCCATCCATCTTGCCCTTGGTCGGCCCCTCTTCCTTTTTCCTTCCATTTTCCCCAGCATCATTGTCTTCTCCAAGCTTTCCTGTCTTCTCATGATGTGACCAAAGTACTTCATCTTGGCCTCCAATATCCTTCCCTCCAATGAACAGTCGGGCTTTATTTCCTGAAGTATGGACTGGTTGGATATTCTTGTGGTCCAAAACACTCTCAGAATTTTCCTCCAACACCACAGCATCCATCAAAAGCATCCATCTTCCTTTGCTCAGCCTTCCTTGTGGTCCAGCTCTCGCATCCATAGGTTACTATGGGGAATACCATTGCTTTAACTACATGGATCTTTGTTGCCAGTGTGATGTCTCTACTCTTAACTATTTTATTGAGACTGGTCATTGCTCTCCTCCCAAGAAGTAAACATCTTCTGATTTCCTGGCTGCAGGAGGTCCTCAAACTTTTTAAGCCAAGGGCCGGTTCATGGTCTCTTAGACTGCTGGGGGTACAGACTATAGTTTGAAAAAAACACGAATGAATTCTTATGCACACCACATGTATCTCATTTGTAGTGAAAAAAAACCAAAAACAAAACATGAATGAACAACACAATATTGTTGCACTCCGAGACTGGGAAACTACCCCTGTACTTAACACACATTCCAGTCCAAGGTAAGATAGCAAAGCAGTTTAGAATATATATGAAAAGCAATTCAGCAAAAAGCAGAAAAAACCATAGTCCAAATATCAAGAATAATCCACAGAGATTACAGTACAGGAATAGAATCAAAAACCAAGAATATGAAAGCAGAAAAAAATCCAAAACTTGAGATTCAAGAACAGTCCTCAAAACTTGGAATCATGAAACATGAACAAAAGGAGACATAAAACACGAAACTAGAAATCCCTTGACTTGACAGTAGGTCTATACTCAAACGCCAATGTTGCCTGGATTAAAGGACCCATCTGCTGGGCTAGCTAATACAGAGAGAAAATCATGCCTTCTCCTCTGGGAAACTGATAAGGATTTCTTGGCTAATAGGCATTCAACCTTCATAAACTTTCCTGAGAAGCTCTATGTTGACGGAACATAAATCTCCTGTCTAACTGTTCATTAGTCTGTTTGCCTGGACCTTCTGTTTCTCCTCTGAACTCAGATCTGTTTTTGACCTTGCTTCCTGAGTGAACTACCCTTCAGGAATGTGGCTTTCAAACACAGACCGCTCATTTTAAGGGCACAAAATCTCTTGCTGGCTCTCCTGCTTTCAGAACCAGAATCCCCAGTGTCCTCAGAATGACTAGCAGGCCCAGAATTCCCAGAGAGTCCTCTGGGAATTCTGGGCATAATCAAAAGCTGAACTACAACAAATATTTAATATGAAGAACAATTTTAGCCAACATAAACTTACTAGTATTTCAATGGGAAACATGGGCCTGCTCTTGGCTGATGAGAGAGTGAATTAGGATTGTTGTTGTTGTGTGCCTTCAAGTTGTTTCAGACCAAGGGCAGCCTTACATCTAAAGTTTGGTGTGGGGGGCAGGTAAATGGCCTTGAAGGGTCACATCTGGTTCATGGGCCTTAGTTTGGGAACCCTGCTCTACAGCACCTAGGATTCATTTGTAGTCTCTCATCCAAGTACTAACTAGGGCTTAAGGAGAAGGTACATATTGAAGGTACATGCTGAACATTAGAAAGAACCTCCTTTTTTTTTTTAATATGTTTTTTATTAGCTTTTTCAGTTACGTGTATACAAAGAACATAGGAATTGAAGTGTTTTGGGACAGGGGTAGAAGGGGAGGGGAGGTGGGTGCGAGGACACCAGGAAGAGGGGGGTAGGAAATCCCGGGAGTAAAGGGGGGGGAAGTGCGCCTTCTTAAAAAAAAGCTTGACTTCCAAAATAGTTGGCGGGAAATGTTCCTCCTTTGTTGTTATCTCTCTTCTTTCCTTCTTGTTTTTATTCCACTACCTTATGGTCCAATTTCTTATAGGATTTTTTTCCTTTCTTTTAGATATGACCTCATCGGTTCCCAGTCCGTCCTTCTTTTCTTAGTTTTATCATATAGTAGATTAGCGAGGGAGTCCATCTCCATTAGGTCTCTCACTTTTAAGAGCCAGTCTTCTATCGTGGGTAGATCTTTTTGCTTCCATTTGCTCGCTAATACGGTTCTCGCAGCTGCTGTTAGATGGAAAAGAATTCTATCTTTATTAGTGTCGAGGTCGAAATCCAGTAGGTGCAGTAGATAATATTCCGGCTTTAAGGCAAATTTTGTTTGGATAATTTGTTGGGTTTCTTTATGAATCTCTGCCCAGAATTTCTTCACTTTCCTGCACTGCCACCAGGTGTGCAAGTATGTACCTAGTTGAGAACCGCATTTCCAGCAGTTACTGTTAATTCCTTTATAAAACCTCGAAATTTTTTGTGGAGTAAGGTGCCATCTGAAGGCCATCTTGTACCAGTTTTCTGTTATAGCTGCCGAGCTGGCGTATTTGCTCTTTTTCCTCCAGGTGTCTTCCCATTCTTGAAGAAGGATGGTGTGTTCGAAGTCTTTGGCCCATGCAATCATGCAATCTTTAATTAAATCTTTTTCAGTGTCCCATTCTAATAGCTTACTATAGATCTTTTTTATTAGCTTTTTCTCCTTCACCATAACTGAATCCCAGAAGTTATCTGTTGAGGCAAAGTCCGCTTTTTTGTCTTCTTTGAATGCGTTTGCCACTTGATGGTAATGAAACCACGACAGGTTTTCATCTATTCTTCTAAGCGATTCAATTGATTTAAGTCTCCATTGGTTGTCCTTCTTTTCAATCAGGGTTTTGTAAGTATGCCATTGGCTGCTTGGAAAATCTCTTTTATGGTTGGCTTCGATGGGTGATAGCCATAATGGAGTTTTGCTGTAGAAATGTCTCTTGTATTGGATCCAGACTTTGAGTAACGCAGCTCTCACAAAGTGATTTGTGAAGCTTTTCTCGATTTTGGCTTTATCGTGCCATAAATAGGCATGCCAGCCTCGCCTCAAGTCGAAGCCTTCTAGATTGAGTATCCTTGTTTTTGAGATGGTAGTCCAGTCCTTCACCCAGGTTAGCGCGCAAGCCTGGTAGTATAGTTGTAGATTCGGAAGGTTCAATCCTCCTCTTTCTTTTGTGTCCGTCAGCGATTTGTATTTAATCCTGGCTTTTTTGCCATTCCATATGAATCTAAGTATGTCAGAAAGAACCTCCTGACTGTAAGGAGAGCTGGGTTGTTGTAGGTTTTTTCGGGCTAGGAACTAGGAAAAAGGGTTTATATATCTGTCTGTCTGCTGGAGCTAGGTGTGAATGTTTCAACTGACCACCTTGATTAGCATACAATGGCCTGACTGGAGCAAACTTTTGTTGAGAGGTGATTAGATGTCCTTGTTTGTTTCCTCTCTGTTGTTGTGCTGTTGCAATTTTAGAGTTTTTTAATACTGGTAGCCAGCTTTTGTTCATTTTCATGGTTTCTTCCTAATCACCTCTCAACAAAAGTTTGCTCCAGGCACAGTCAGGCCATTGTATGTTAATCAAGGTGGTCAGTTGAAGCATTCACACCTAGCTCCAGCAGACAAGAGTCCTTTGGGTCATTCCACAGATATATAAACCCTTTTTCCTAGTTCCAACAGACCTCGCTACCTCTGAGGATGCTTGCCATAGATGCAGGCGAAATGTCAGGAGAAAATGCCTCTAGACCATGGCCATATAGCCCGAAAAAACCTACAACAACCCAGTGATTCCAGCCATGAAAGCCTTCGACAATGTAATGAGAGCTGTTCAGCCATGGAACTCTCTGGTTCCGTGTGGTGGAAGCTCCTTCCTTGGAGTCTTTTAAATAGAGACTGGATGGCCATCTGTTGGGAGTGCTTTGATTGTGCTTTTTGTGCGTGGCAAGGCATTGGACTAGATGACTAACATGGTCTGTTCCAACTCTATTATTCCACGATTCTATGATTCTAGTTCTAGGTAAGTCTCCCTTAAGATCTTCAGTAAACAGTGCACAAAATGATCACTTTCCCCTGTAAACAGATGCATATGCTATTTCTGTCTTGACCTCTCCCTTTAATTACTGCTTTCCTGGGTGTTTTGTAACTTCATCTGAAGCCTTTTTAAAACCCCAGAGTAAGTGCACCCCAGTATATACCAGTATTGTCTAAGCTGACAGATTTGGGAGTTGTAGTGTGTGTGTGTGGGGGGGGGGGGAGGGGGTAATGAAAGGGAAGGAAAGGAAAGTGCAATGGTTTCATTGAATACAAAGAAGTAGCAAGGTTTACATTTGCTTTCACTGTGAAGAAAGAAGCACGCCTTTTCCTCCAGGCCTGGCCCTAAGTTGTGTTAAGTATTAGCACATGGAAGTAATCTGGGAAACATTTGCAGAGCAATGAGACAATGCTTCGGAGAAAACTGGGATGAAGTGAAATGTGAAAAGTGAAATAAAGACCAGACATATGTGCAAGTCAGTCTGCTAAATCCGTCTGCAAAACTTCTAAGTCCCAAGAGTCAGATCTCATATGGAAGGATTTTGAGAGGCTGGGAAGAAAGAGGTTAGCATTTCCCTGACATTTACTACATAGTTTTTCTTTTGCTGCTAAAATACCCTGACTCTTATTTGGTCACCAGCAACTGGATTAAATAGCAGAGCAATTGGCTCAGGATCAACAGCAAGGACAAATCTCTGTTATTCTTTGGCAGAAGTATTTGCCTCATATCTGCAAATGCTTCACCCAGAGCATGATTCTAGGCAACGTGTTGTCGAAGGCTTTCATGGCTGGAATCACTAGGTTCTTGTGGGTTTTTTCGGGCTATAGAGCCATGTTCTAGAGGCATTTCTCCTGAAGTTTCGCCTGCATCTATGGCAAGCATCCTCAGAGGTAGTGAGGTCTGTATGCTAAGTGAGGTCTGTATGGTCAGACCTCACTACCTCTGAGGATGCTTGCCATAGATGCAGGCGAAACGTCAGGAGAAATGCCTCTAGAACATGGCTCTATAGCCTGAAAAAACCCACAAGATTCTATGCAACGTTTTGGAGGGAGCAAATATCTTAGCATTTAAACACCTAGACCCTCAACACTATCAGAAAAACTAAAGAACTCTGCAGAAAGAATTTTAAAAAATGCTTTTTCCATCTGCCCATTAGTCCCTATATTTCACTGCTAATAGTAATGGTAGGTAAAGAGGTAAAGGTTTTCCCCTGACATTTAGTCCAGTTGTGTCCAACTCTGGGGTGGTGCTCATCTCCATTTCTAAGCCAAAGAGCCGGCGTTGTCCGTAGACACCTCCAAGGTCATGTGACCAGCATGATGACATGGAGCGCCATTAGATTCCCACCGGAGCAATACCTATTGATCTACTCGCATTGCATGTTTTCGAACTGCTAGGTTAGCAGAAGCTAGGGCTGATTGCGGAAAGTTTAACCCACTGCGCCACTGGGGGCTCCATAGTACTTTATTATTTTTGAAGTAAATTAAGTAGTATTCCGTCCCAAAGGTCCTGTCCTAGATATACAACTGGATAGAACCAAAATTATTATTTTAACTATATTTAATAATTGACATCAGTTGATATACCAGATATACATTTGGAAGTTGTAGTTGCTGGGATTTATAGTTAACCTTCAATCTAAGAGCATTCTGAGTTCCACCAATGATGGAATTGCATCAAACTTAGCATACAGAACTCCCTAACCCTAACCGTAACCCTAACCCATGACCAACAGAAAATACTGGAAGGGTTTGGTGGGCATTGACCTTGAGTTTTGGAGTTATAGTTCACATCCAAAGTTAGGCGATCCCTCGTAGTTTGAGGATGATGGTCCTCCAAGTTCGGTGTTCTGGCAGTGGGTCCGTAGGTGACTGTGGAGCCCTATTCTTGATCTGCATCTTCTTCCGCAATGAGGGTATTGGTTTCCAGGTGGAAGGCGGTCTCGGTTGAGGTTGGCTTGATGCGCCTTCCTCTTGGCACGTTTCTCTCTTTCACTTTTTGTGCCTCTTCAAATTCTGCAGCACTGCTGGTCACAGCTGACCTCCACCTGGAGCGCTCAAGGGCGAGGGCATCCCAGTTCTCAGTGTCTATGCCAGAGTTTTTAAGGTTGGCTTTGAGCCCACCTACATCCAAAGAGCACTGTGAGCTCAAACAATGATGGATCTGGACCAAACTTGGCACGGATCCTCAATATGCCCAAATGTGAACACTGGTGGGGTCTGGGGAAAATAGACCTTGACATTTGGGAGTTGTAGTTGCTGGGATTTATAGTTCACCTACAATCAAAGAGAATTTTGAACCCCACCAATGATAGAATCGGGGCAAATTTCCCACACAGAACCCCCATGACCAACAGAAAATGCTGTGTTTTCTGATGGTCTTTGGCAACCCCTCTGACACCCCCTTGCGACTCCACCAGTGGTTCCAACTCCCAGGTTGAGAAATGTTACTCTATATCAGGGGTCCTCAAACTAAGAGTCAGGGGCCGAATACGGCACTCCAAGGCCATTTACCCAGCCTTAAGTCTGAAATGACTTTAAAGCACACAACAACAACAAAAATCCTATCTCATCTGTCAAAAGCAGGCCCACACTCCCATTGAAATACTAATACGTTTATATTTGTTAAAATTGTTCTTTATTTTAATTAGTGTATTGTTTTTAAGTGTTTTTGCACTACAAATATGGTATGTGCAGTGTGCATAGGGATTCATTCATGGTTTTTTTTTTTCCAAACAATAATCCGGCCCTCCAGTAGTTTGATGGACTGTGACCTGGCCCTCTGTTTAAAAAGTTTGAGGACCCCTGCTCTATCTCATAACAATCCTTTGAAGACATTCTTCTAGGTCGTCCCTCCCACTCTGCTTCTTCCACACTTGCTAACTTTCCTCATCATGGACTTTGGGCAGAGATGTCAAGGTGTGGCCCTTTCCTTCCCACCTGCAGCCGAGTTCCCCAAGTGCCAGGCAGGTAAGTCATCACACGTGTGTGCCTCTGCTCAACATGTGACCCCATTCATGAACCAAAAAACCCTCTTCCGTCCTTTCCTTTCGGTGCGCTGTGCTCAGATGTCAGGGTGTGGGCGGCAATAGAGTTAACAGCTTTTGTGTCAGAGCTGGCATTGCAACAGGCCTGTATGTTTGTTTGGGCCATGTATATTTCATCCCCAAAGGGGAACAACATGTGGTTAATTGGGCAAGTCAGGAGAATGACACTTGTAATGGCAAAAGTCCAGCGGAGCTCATGCAAGTCTGCTTTGGCAGCAAGGCGTTCTTTGGAAAGGAGTGCAGCATCCTAGAAAAACTCTTTCCCTTTCTCTCTCTCTCTTTCTGCCTCGCTCTCTCCATGATACATCAAGCTCGGTGAGCGGAGCCAAGAACCCACACCCTCTGTGCTCTCATTCTTCGCCTGCTTGTGAAGAACACGGATTTATTCTTTTGGTGAGAAGGGGAGAGAACGGCAACCTAGAAGAGAGGAGCAGATAGATGTGGAGGCATCCCTCCCAGAAGCAAGCTGGCTGGCAAACCTGAATTGCCAGCAGGGAGAGTGACTGAGCAGCCAAGCAGCTGCCCCGAGTTTCAGCCTACTTGTGGTGCAGGTTTTTCAAGTCGCACGCACCTGCCTGTCACACACGATATATCTTATTTATTTTTATACGCACACACATATATAAGGGTGCCGTTTGAGGTAGCCACCTACACAGGTACTTAAATATTCACCCAGAACGCCAGCTGCTTGAAGAAGATCTTGGTTGCTTCCCAGGTAAGTGCTTGGCTTGAAAGAATGCATTGATGGGATCAATAGCGCAGGCTGGAGTGGATGGTCCTCTTCAGGGATGCTCCTGCCCAGATGCAGGCAGACAGCAAGGCATCAGGAGGATGTAATAGAGCCAGGGCTTTGAGTGAAAGGACTTTGAGAAGATTTTAGAAAAGAGGAAGTTGGGTGTTCCCAGGTTGCTTGTTTCAAGAGAGAGAGCTTTTCGTTCCCGACTTTTTTGCTGCGGCTTCTGTTGCTGTTGCATTTATTCTTGAGCCCATAAAGCTCTGTCCCACAACCAGAAGGGGTAAAGGCTCCTTCTTTGGAGGCTTTTAAGCACAAGCCATCTTTCGTGGCTGGAATGTGCCCAGAGAAGGGCAACTAAAATGGTCAAGGGTCTGGAGAACAAGCCCTATGAGGAGTGGCTTAAAGAGCTGGGCAAGTTTATCCTGCAGAAGAGAAGGCTGAGACAAGACATGATGAGGGCTATGGATAAATATGTGAGGGGAAGTCATAGGGAGGAGGGAGCAAACTTGTTTTCTCCTGCCCTGGAGATGAGGATGCGAACAATGGCTTCGAACTACAGGAAACGAGAGTCCACCTGTATGTTAGGAAGAACTTCCTAACTCTGAGAGCTGTTCAATAGTGGAATTCTCTGCTTTGGAGTGTGACAGACTCCTTCTTTGGATTCTTTTGAACAGAGGCTGGATGACCATCTATTGAGGATGTTTTGAATGCGATTTTCCTGCTTCTTGGCAGCGGGTTGGACTGGATGGCCCATGAGGTCTCTTCCAACTTAAGATTCAATGATTCTATAACAAAGTATTGTCCAAGGCTTTCATGGCCAGAATCACTGGGTTGTTGTAGGTTTTTCGGGCTGTATGGCCATGTTCAGAAGCATTCTCTCCTGACAAACCTCACAATCTCTGAGGATGCTTGCCACAGATGTAGGCGAAGCATCAGGAGAGAATTCTATGACACTTTGGAAGACATTTTCTTAAAGTGTGCTGATATGAATGTGTCTTCCCGAGTAATGAATACTTGAATAATTATTTTTGACAATAACCATGCGATGGTATTAAGTATCAAACATCATTACATTGCTGACATGAAATTGCAGTTATTATATGACTACTGCCATGTACAGGTGTTTATTATATGGCTGCTGACATTAAAAGGATTTAATATTTGCAAAAGCAAAGAACTGTTCCAAAGCAATCACAGATTGAATTTCATATTTAAAACACAAGTCTAAATTTATATCCAATATTGAATAGACTCTTTCCAGTTTTGATTAGGAAAATGGAAAATGTCCAAATTTGGTTTATTTCTGAACATTTCTGAACACTGGGTTGCTGCGAGCTGCATGGCCATGTTCCAGAAGCATTCTCTCCTGATGTTTTGCCTGCATCTATGGCAGGCATCCTCAGAGGTTGTGAGGTCTGTTGGAAACTAGGGAAGTGGGATTTATATATCTGTGGAAGGTCCAGGGTTGGAGAAAGAACTCTTGTCTGGTTGAGGCATGTGTGAATGTTGTAACTGACCACTTTGAATAGCATTTAATGGCCCAGCAGTTTCAAGGTCTAGCTTCTTACTGCCCGGGAGGTGCAGTTTGTTGGGAGGTGATTAGCTCTCCCTGATTGTTTCTTGCCTGGAATTCTCCTATTTTTTAGTGTTCTTTATTTAGTGTTATGATTCCCCACCCTGGACATTCTTCAGATATACAAACCTCAATTTTCTAGTTTCCAACAAATCTCACAACCTCTGAGGATGCCTGCCATAGATGCAGGCAAAACATCAGGAGAGAATGCTTCTGGAACATTGCCATACAGCCCGGAAAACTCACAGCAATCCAATGATTCCAGCCATGAAAGCCTTCGACAATACATTTCTGAAGGCTGCTTTCAAAACATTGTTAATCCAACTTCCCTGAGCTCCTGGAAGTTTAATGACAGCCTTGTCAGAAGATGAATGCACTCAACATTTGTGAACAATTGTTTATTTTCAAAGCATTGAATGGAGAGAAGAAAGAACACACTATGAATAGCCAAGCAAATTTGAGTCCCTTCATGTGCAAGCTTTTAGTCCTTGAAGTTTGATCAGTCCGGAACTGCCTAAATGTCATAAAGGCATAAGATCCCATACGATCTTGGAAGCTAAGAGGGTCATTGATGGGAGACCACCAGGAAATATCAGGTGCTGCAGCCTATATTTGAAAGGAAAGGAACTGACGGGATCTGGGGATTCCTTGACTTAAAAATGTTACAGGATTCCTGGGGTCATCATGAATCAGCAGCCAACTTGAAAATGCATAAACACACACAGCTAGACAAACAAGTTTGCTTCTCTATCTGCCTAGAGTGTTTCCTTTAACCATCATCTAAGTAGTAATCGATGAATGACATACATTTTAGTAGCAAATCGCCACTAACCATCACGGGTAATTAGCACCTAAGTAGCTAGACAGAAACTTAGAAAGGAGATTATATTATATCCAAAAATTGTATATTGGAAAGTTGGAATGACTCTTTCTGATCAATGCTGTTTGAGTATCACTTGTCAAATGCTGCCATTGTTGTTTCTTTGGTAACTGTCCCTGTGTGGTTTTCGTATATTGAATGGAGCCGCGGTGGTACAATGGATTAAACCCTTGTGCTGGTTGAACTGCTGACCGGAATATATATATATATATTGTCATGTCAGGAGCAACTTGAGAAACTGCAAGTCGCTTCTGGTGTGAGAGAATTGGCCGTCTGCAATGACGTTGCCCAGGGGACGTCTGGATGCTTTGATGTTTTTATCATCCTTGTGGGAGGCTTCTTTCATGTCCCTGCATGAGGAGCTAGAGCTGATAGAGGGAGCTCATCCACCTTTTCCCGGATTCAAACCTGTGACCTGTTGGTCTTCAGTCCTGCCAGCACAGGGGTTTAACCTACTGTACCACCGGGGGCTCCTACCTGAAAACTTGAAGGTCAGCGGTTCAAGTCTGCAACACTGGTGAGCTCCCACCTGTCAGCCCCAGCTTCTCCTGCAATATATACTGTATTGTATATATATTGTATGTGTATATATATACATACAATATATATTATATGTATAGCTATCTGGTAAGCCGCTCTGAGTCCCCTTTAGGGTGAGAAGGGTGGCACATAAATGTCGTAAATCTATATAAATAAAAATGTAATGTTAATTTCAGTTTTTAACAGAACTCAAAAACCACTGGATGAATTGACACCAAATTTGGACACAATATACATATCAGGTCAATGAGTGACCATCACTCATAAAAACACTGGAAAACATAGCAGAAAAGACTTTAAAAGCCAAAAAACAAAAAAAATACAATCCATGCGCAAAACCACATATATACACAAACACACATATATACACACAAAAGACACATATACACAGACAGGGCCACAGCAATGTGTGGCAAGAGACAGCTAGAAAATAAATAAATAAACAAACCTCCCACAGGATGGTAACACATCCGGGCTTCCCCTAGGCAACGTCCTTAAAGACGGCCAATTGTCTCACACCAGAAACAACTTGCAGTTTCTCATGTTGCTTCTGACACGATCAAAAAACAGTATATTGAATAATTCAAGAGGGAACACATGAAATAATGTGCCACGTAGTGAGAGAACCATGTGGTCATTCTCTATAGAGGGAATGGATGTGTTTCCCTATACAGATTCCCTGAATTCCACTATATATGTCTAGGGGTTGCCAGCCGTTTGCTCTGCAGAGGATGGAAAAAGCAGGGGAGGCTAAGAATAGCAACTTGAGCCATGAGTTGCAAGCAGCATGATCCACGGCCCATTGAAAGATTGTGCTGAACACAGCAGGGCGGCAGACTGTGGATGCATTATTCAGGCATGCCCTTGTCAAATCAGGGCAAAAGAAAAAGGAAGCCAACAACAAGGTTTCTCTTCCCAATGAAATTAGATGCCTGCCATTGTTTCGGCAAAGCAGCCACCAGCCAAATGCCTCCCATTCAAATGAGCCCTTCCAACAAACAATATTTGTTTGATGCGCTTGTGGCCGTTCCCTAGGCAGCCTCCACAAAGGCCGGCAGCAAGAGGAGCTCCGACAGGCAGGTGCCCGGAAGGGCTTGGCAGGGCTCTCCGGGTGAGTCCAAATGAGGGAACAGAGTGTCTGTCAGGTGTCCTGTTTCCACCTGTACAAAGATGCCAGGCAGACACAGGGCACCTTTTCAGAGTTCACCTGGGGTGAGGGGAGGGAATCTAAGCAAGGATTGAAGGGCCACTCTCAGGCAGACTCATAATTATAATACGGGTGGGAAGAGCATATGTTTGCAAAGTCATAATGATAGCGCAGCAATGTTCTCAATGCGGATCCAAGAGTGTCCTTCTTAAGCAATGAGGCCTCTACTTTTGACATACTCACCTAAAAAAGCAAATCCATTTTTCCATAGCAGTTCTGTTGTTCCATATTAGTTTGGTTATATCAGCATTTCTCAACCTGGTCAGGACCCCTGGGAGGGGGGGGGGGGGTTGCGAGGAGGTGTCAGAGGGGTCACCAAAAATAATCGGAGAACACGGTATTTTCTGTTGGTCATGAGAGTTCTGTGTGCCAAGTTTGGCCCAATTCCATCATTGGTGGAGTTCAGAATGCACTTTGATTGTAGGTGAACAATAAATCCCAGCAACTACAACTCCCAAATTTCAAGGTCAATTTTCCCAAAACTCCACCCATGTTCCAATTTGGGAATATTGAATATTCGTGCCAAGTTTAGTCCAGATCCATCATTGTTTGAGTCCACAGTGCTCTCTGGATGTAGGTGAACTACAACTCCCAAACTCAAGGTCAATGCCCATCAAACCCTTCCAGGATTTTCTGTTGGTCATGGGAGTTCTGTGTGCCAAGTTTGGTTCAATTCCATCATTGGTGGAGCTCAGAATACTCTTTGACGGTAGGTGAACTATAAATCCCAGCAACTACAACTCCCAAATGTCAAAATCAACCCCCCCCCCCACTCCACCAGGATTCAAATTTGAGTGTATCAGGTATTTCTGCCAAATTTCGTCCAGTGAATGAAAATACATTTTGCATATCAGATATTTACATTACAATTCAGAACAATAGCAAAATTACAGTTATGAAGTAGCAACGAAAATAATTTTATGGTTAACCTTCAATCAAAGATTCAGGGAAAGCATTTGCAAAGGAGAAAGGGCAGGACTAAGAGAGCTTAAGTATTTCTGTGACTCAATTGCCAGCATTTCCCTGCAAGTGCCCCTCAACTCCTGCATTCCCCTGTTATCTCAGTGAACATGGGGTAAGGACAATATGCATGCCAAGATCTTTCCTTTGACCTTCAGTGTGGAAGGTCAGTGAGCTACCCAGAGCAATAACTGCTCCCTGTTCTAAACTTGATTTGTGTGTACGTCTGCATGTCCATCCTTACATCCGCCTATCCATTGGCTATGACCTCCTGAAATGGACATACCAACTCACAGTGGTCACTCTCCATCCACAGTGTTAATGGGGAAACGATTCCCATGATGAACACTAATAGGACTGGTTCTGACTCAAGGCACAGTTATTGCCATCCCAAATACAAAGTATGATTGTGACCCATTCTGAAGCTACCAGGTCAAAAATTTAACTGACTTGAACACAACTTTACTAGCCCAAACTTGAGGATGCGTACTCGGGGAACAATTGAACTGTGTTTTGCTCATAACTTAGAGCACTGATTGTGCTGACTGGGGGATACTGGGAGTTATTATCCAAAACCAAATTCTGGATTTGCTGTTGAGTGTGCATACACAAATGCATACTATGGGTCTGGTACCAGGACCAGTACTATAGTACATCCAGGGTGGTACAGTAGTTAGAGTGTTGGTCTTAGAAGTGAGAGATCTGGGTTGGAGTCCTCACCAGTCATGAAACTTACAGTGTAAGTTCAGTATCTTGGCCTGAACTACTGCACAGGATTACTGCTGTGAAGTAGGCCAGGCAGTTTCTCAAGTCGCTTCTGTCACTATATATATATGGTAAAGGTTTTCCCCTGCCATTAAGTCCAGTCGTATCCGACTCTGGGAGTTGGTGCTCATCTCCATTTCTAAGCCGAAGAGCCGGCGTTGTCCATAGACACTTCCAAAGTCATGTGGCTGGCATGATTGCATGCAGCACCGTTACCTTCCTGCCGGAGTGATACCTATTGATCTACTCACATTTGCATATTTTTCAAATGCTAGGTTGGCAGAAGCTGGGCCTAACAGCAAGAGCTCACGCCGCTCCCTGGATTTGAACCTGCGACCTTTCAATCTGCAAGTTCAGCAGCTCAGCAGTTTAACCCACTGTGCCACCAGGGGCTCCATATATATATATATATATATATATATATACATACGCACGCACGCACGCACACACACACACACACACACCTGTGAAGAGAAAGTAGAGGTGAACCATTTATGACACCTTGTGCTCTTTGGAAGAAATGCAGGATATAATTGCAGCTAACTACCAGTGGTATAGTTGCGTGTTAAGATGACGCTCTTGCATCAGGGATGCAGATGGATGTGTACTGTGATGCCAGGTGAAGCCCAGGTGAAGAGGATGATGTAGGTGACCATTGCCGGTTGTTAGGGTGGATCTGGAGCTTCTACACACCTGTTGATCTCCCAGGTGCCACACAGACCAGCAGAACCAGTGTCCAGCCTCCTCCGGCAAGTGGTTGCCAGCTGCAGGGTCGAAGCATGCATCGTGGATCAGTGGGTGGGTCAGGCCAGGCAGAGTGGAAAACAAGTTGCAGAAATCCACTTTGTGGGTGTTCCCTTATCAACAGATTGATCTGAAAGAATTAGCATGGTATAATCTTTTTAGCACATTGCATGTCCTTCAAAGAATAGAGAAGCAGTGTTTCATTGTATGGGGAGAGGAGGTTTAATCCTTTCCCAACCCTAACCTGTCCCTCAACTCAGGGGGCTGGAAGAAACAAAGCAACATTAGAGACCAGGAGCTCATTCCTCCTTTTAATTTTCAATTATTTGTTTGTTTGATATGTATCAAGAGTACGCCAGTGTGGTGTAGTGGATTGAGCATTGGACTACCATTCTGGAGACCAGAGTCCAAATCTCCACTTGGTCATGGACCATTAAACCCTACTCCCACCCCAAGTGACCTTGGGCAAGTCACTTTATCTTAGCCTTATAGTAAGGCAAAAACCAACCTCTTCTGAACAAAACATGCCAAGAAACCTCTGTGATAGTGATGTACATCAATAGCTTGGTCTTAGGACTTCATCAGATGCACAGTTCTCTGGGTCTTCTCCCCATTTCTCTCCGCTGCCGAAATAGAGTCCTATGGATTACATCACATGATGCAGGACAACTTCCAGTGGGACACTGTGGGACTCAATTTCAGCAGCATAGAGAAACAGAGCCCAGAGAATGCCTTTTGACCCAAAGTGGGGAGACACAGGGGAAAGATGGACCTGAAGGGGGAAAGGACATAGGATGGCAGAAGACGGACCTTGATGAAGGGAACAGAATAACATGGTTCCCTCCGCTGTCCACCGCTTTCCCCCACTTTCCATCCACTCATGTGATGATTGTTACAGTAAGTTGTAACAGGATCAAGTGTGTGTGTGTGTGTGTGTGTGTTAAAGAAAACTTTATACTGTTGATTGTTATGTGCAGTTGCTAATGTAGGTCAACTAGTAGGTTTGGACCACACCCAGTGGGGTATAACTGTATGGGTTTTAGAATACAGTTCAGCTTTTGCTCTGAGGAACCTTTGCTCAGGCATTTTGCTCAACCATCTCTACTGCTCTCTCATTTGGATGAAGAAGCCTTATTCTGTATTGCTTACAATGGCTATGTAAGTTTGTTGCACTATTTGTTTTTGTTTGCAATATTGCAAACTTATGTTTTAACTCTGCTGATAAGAGTAAAGTTTTTCTGTTCTTTTTCCTCTTGCCTGGGTGCAATGTTATTATGTCTTCTGCATTGGGCCTGTCTAAAACACGCTAGGTCATAAACTACTTGAAGGCACACAAAAACAACAGCAGCAGCACAAGGCCAAGAGGGTGTGACATCTTTGAGGTCGCCCAGTGGGTTTCCATGACTGTTTAAAAAGGGAGAGAAAGTTGGAAAACAGAAAAACAATGAGTGAGAGTAAAAACTTTATCTCCAGAAAAAACTTTCTGAGGACTTGAAATGTAGCTCTGTTATTCTGCCTATTATAATATCCCCCCTCCCAGTTTCCAGCCTGCTCTTTCCTTGCTAAGCAAATGTCTCATTTGGTTGGAAGTGGGCACCATGGTACTTAACGCATTGCCAAGAGCCATACAGCAAATTAATATGCAGAGCCAAACTTGGCCTACTCCTGTCTTAAGCAAGAGGCTCCTCATATGCCAGGGCAACTATTGTCTCCTCGGGGCACAGAGGCTACCAAAAAGGAGCCAAGAAAGCACAGTGTTGACAGAGAAGAGTGGCCAACAAAGCTGTGTTCCCTGCAAGAGAGGTTGGACTGGGATTAAGTGTCTATTCATGACTGGGAGCGAACAATCCCCAAACAACTGTGGGTGAATGAACCTAGTGTACTCTGGTGAGCTACCCTCAGGCATGCCAGGTCAACCAGTTACTGTTTGTCATTCCCTTCATTGCGCTGAGCAGAAAACATTAATAAATCTGCATTTTTAGGGAGTGCATTGGAACAGAAAAGGAAGAGAAAGAACAGTGGCTTCTAGTTTCTGTGTACCTGCATGTGTGCACATTTACCTTCAAGTCACTTGCTGGCTTATACCAACTTCATGAATTTGATAGGGCTTTCTTTGGCAAGAAATACATAAGAGATTTGCCATTTGCTTCTTCTGAATTACCGTCCACAGCACCAAGTATTCATTGGTAGCCTCTCATCCAAGTACTAATCAGCTTTAACAGAGGACTTCATCACACTAGAGCATGTATCCACTTTAAATCCAGTTTCTACCTCCTGCAAAATATGTGGGTTTGAACATTAGTGAGGCTCATGACCTCTTTGGCTGAGCAGTTTAAAGGTCCTCCCTAAACTACAATCCCCAAATTCTGCAAGAGGCAGCAACTGGATTTAAAGTGGATCTGTGCTCTGGTGCAGCGTTTCTCAACCTGGTGGTCAGCACCCCTGAGGGGGTCACGAGGGGGTTTCAGAGTGGTCGCCATAGACCATCAGAAAACATATATTTCTGATGGTCTTAGGAACCTCTTTGTCAGAAAAGGCTGACGATCTCGCCGCCTGTCCTTCGCTTCCTTTTTGGAAACAGATGGCAAATCCTCCCACCAAAAGTCCCCCTCTGCTGTGGTTGGCCGGCCTCTCAGCCAAGGGTGCGCTATTTCGGAGACTCCAACTTAGGAGGAGAAAGCAGGTATCCTCGGTGCATGGCAGCGTGGTGCGCATGCATGGGCGAGCATAGGAGATGGAAGGAATCCCTTCAAGGAATGGGGGTTGTGTGGGAAGTTTGGTCTAATTCAATCATTGGTGAGTTTCAGAATGATCTTTAATTGGAGGAGGAGGAGGAGAGGCAAATATTTATTTGTTGACTTTACCGTATATCTTGCCTTGAATTCTAGCAACCACTGGGATGATGGAATATAGACAAGACTCCTCGCTTTATTTTTCTTCCTGGAACTCATTTAGAAGCTGCCATTTGTATTGATAGGATTATAATATCAGTGAGTTGGAAGAAGAAAACCTTTTATCTCTATGAGACAATTTCCTATATTTCTATTTACTCCAAAGTATGCATTCAGCTTGGAATTCGGACTGCACAAGGACTGAATTTCTGTTACCTAGTGCTACCTAAAATACCATTCTGTGGGAGTTGTTTACTGCAGCAGCTTTGTGATTGATTTTTCCAGGTTCTATATATGGAGAGTATAATGCTATGGTGTCACAATTTATTGACTTCAAGCCTGCATTGCCGATCAAACTGGAAGGGCCAGTGTGCTGTCTCACATCCATACCAACAAAGACATGAGTTCAACTGAAAGGCCGTAATTCTCTTGGTGTCTTATGTATGCATTAGTTCCACACAGAGACAGTTGACCATTTTTGCTTCGTGCACAATGTTTACATTTAATCATGGAGAGAAAACCAAATGAGGTACAATTGGGAAAGATGGCTAACACTCGAAAAGACAGGATCAGATTTCAAAATGACCTCAACAGATTAGAGACCTGGGCCAAAACTATCAAAATGAATTTCAACAAGAAGAAATGTAGGATACTTAGACAGAAAAAACAAAATGCAAAGATACAGAATGGGGAATGCCTAGCTCGACAATATTCCATGTGAAAAAGATCTTGGAGTCTTAATTAACATCAAGTTGAACATGAGCCAACAATGTGATGCAGCAGCTAAAGAAGCCAATGAGATTTTGGGCTGCACTGAAGGAAGTATAATGTCTAGATCAGTGGTTCCCAACCTGTGGGCCACGAGACCTAAAATAACGTCTGTGGCTCTAGAGTATTAAATATGGTTTTCTGTGGGTGAGCAGATGGCAACTCCTGGGTAGCATATGTTCTGTATCAGAAACTAGAGCTGATATGGTCAGAATCAGCACCCCAAAAAAACCAAACCAAATCTAAATTGACCAAAAACTGATTCGTAACCCTTTTGGTACTAACATTGGAGAGTGGTCCCTGGTCAAAAAAAGGTTGGGAACCAATTGTCATGGTGTCCTTCCATTCTACTTTGGTCAGATCTCACCTGGAATACTGTGTCCAATTCTGGGTGTCACAATTTAAGAGGGATATTGACAAGATATATGTAGGGGAGGGCAACAAAAATGATTAAAGTTCTGGAGACCATGAATCCTTATAAGGAGCGTCTTAAAGAGTTGGGTATGTTTAGCCTGTAGAAAAGAAGGTTGGGCGGAGACATGATAGCTATGTATAACTATTTAATAGGATGCCATAAGGAAAAAGTAGCAGGCTGTTTTCTGCTGCCCTGGAAACTAGAACTCAGAGTGATGGATTCAAATTACAGGAAAGGAGAATCCACCTCAGCATTAGGAAGAACTTTCTGGCCGTAAGAGCCATTCGGCAGTGGAACTCTCTGTGGTGGGAAGCTACTACTTTGGTGGTTTTTAAACAGAGGCTAGGTGGCCATCTGTGTGGGACGCTTTGATTGTGCTTTTCCTGTGTAGCAGAGGGTTGGACTAAATGGTCCATGTGGTCTCTTCCAACTCTATTATTCTAGGATTCTATCACTGTGTATATGCCAGTCAACAGTGGAACTCTCTGTGGTGGGAAGCTACTTCTTTGGAGGTTTTTAAACAGAGGCTAGATGGCCATCTCTCAGGGGGCGCTTTGATTGTGCTTTTCCTGTGTGGCAGTGGGTTGCACTGTTGCCATTCCACCCAAGGGTCATGTAGCACCATCAAAACCTAACCTGATATGGGATTTTGGCCACAGTGTGTATGGATTGTTGAGAAGAAAGAGCTGAAGTCTACTTGCTTGTCCTCTCCTCAAAAACAAATATTGGTCTGCCAAAGTCCACTCCCACCCCTTCTTTTTGGTGAGGCATCAAGACCAAAACCAATGCTTGCTAAAAGAAAAATGATGTTAAAGAGACATAACAACAGATCCAGGAAGAAAGCATGGAAGTATATGGGCACCTCTGTCCTGGGTCCTGGAGTGAGGCCTACACTCTCCACATTATAGTGACATGATGAGTGGTGTGGGCCAGAAAGCACAACAAAGACCCCATTTCTGCCACTGTTATAGCACCGAGTGCTTTGTTTGTGGAAAGACTTGACTTTTCAAGGGTATAAAAGGCTTCCATGGGGTTGTTTTCTTCTGTCACACTTTCTCTGAAGGCCCAAAAATTGCCACATAGCATTGTGCCCAGACATTTAGATGGACCTGAAGACAGGCAGCATAATCGATTTATTTTATTTTCAGCTTTGTTCTTTGAAATTAACCTTGAGAAAGTTTTTCTTCCCTTCCCTGTGCCAGTTTTGCTGTTTCTGAAACGCTGATATAGTTGATGCGCAGCAGCCTTCACGTAGTAATTCATACCTGTGGTGCTCATCTCAGACAATTGCATTTTGAAGAAGGGAGAGACTGTGAACAGTGTCAGGAGAGCAAGAGGCATTAGTGCTCAAACATTTTAGAAACTTTTATTTCCAAACTATGCCAATATAGGTAAAGTTTTCTTCCCCTTGAGTTCGACTCTGGGGGTGGTGCTTATTTCCATTCCTAAGCCAAAGAGCCGGCATTGTCCATAGACACCTCCAAGGTCATGTGGCCAGCATGACTGCATGGGGTGCTGTTATCTTCCTGCAGAACCGGTACCTATTGATCCACTCACATTTGCATGTTTTTGAATTGCTAGGTTGGTATAAGCTGGGCCTAATAGCGGGAGCTCACCCCACTCCCCAGATTTGAACCACTAACCTTTCAGTCGGCAAGTTCAGCAGCTCAGTGGTTTATATGGGATTCCAATGCTAAACATCCTAGGCTTGGCTGGAGTTTGAGATGACTTTATTTGTAAAGCTCAAAAAGCCATATTGCTTATCCCAATTGAAAGAGCCATTTACTGAAGGTCACACAATCTTGCTGAAACAAGATGAACCACCTAGCAGGCCAAGCACCACTTCCTCTAGACTTGGCCAAACCTGCTAGGAAGGGCAAATCTTCCTTTCCTCCCTTGTTGAGTTAGTTGAGTGTAACATACTCAGCTGTAGCATCATTGCCATACTTTGCAGGCTGTGGACGGCTGGGAGCTAAGTGGGTGAAATTGGGATTCTCTAAGACCAGCAGCTGAGAATCCAGAAATAGAGCAGATCAGCTGCAGCTTCCCTGTTCAATGCATGGGAATTGGAGGTTATGCTATGTCTGAACACTGGGTGTTATGTTTTGATACCTGTCAAGTCATCAAAAAGTGACTTTGGTCAAAAGTATCTATTTAGCTGAATCAAAACCTTGGCACAGAGTCTGACTCGGGAGTCTATATTTCTTTTTCTGCATCTCACAGTCATCACCAAACTTGTGGAGATAAGATGTCAACGGAAAAGGCTGTCAGTCCCACGGAGGAACAGGTGGAAATCCTGGAGTACAATTTCAACAAAGTGAACAAGCACCCTGACCCTGCTACCCTTTGCCTTATTGCTGCCGAGGCAGGCCTGACCGAGGAAGAGACCCTGGTAAGAACACACCTCTGGTCATCTCAGATTGACTTCCTTTTGAATTCAGGCGGCTACTCTCTTCCTTGCATTGAATGTACATAATGCATTTGCCTTTCATTACAATGGGCAAGTCAGACATGTGATTGTGTTGTAACAAAGATTTGATAGTGATCTTTGGAAAGTGTGAACAACCCTGAGTCCTCTTCAGGGTTGAGAAGGGTGGTATAAAAAACCCACAAATAAATAGATAAATAAATAAATAATATACTGTTCATTTTAGGATAAAATACCATTGAGACCAGCGTGATGTAGGGATTTCAGCACTGGACTAGGACTCTGGAGATCAGGGTTCAAAGCCTTGCTCAATCATGGGAACTCTGGCTCGATCAGTGGTTCCCAACTTTTGGACCTCCAGGAGTTTTGGACTCCAACTCCCAGAAATCACACAGCTTACCAGCGGTTTGGAATTGTTGGGGCTGAAGCCCAAATCACTTGGAGGCCCAAAGGTTGGGAACCACTGGGCTAGATGATCTTGGGCAAGTGATACTCTCCGACTTAGAGGAAGGAGATCCTCTCTGAACAAATCTTGTATGGACAACTCTGTGATAGGTTAACCTTAAAGTTGCCATAGGCCAGAAACAATTTGAAAGGACATAACAAGAACAAAACAGTGAGGCCTAAAGCCTCTAAGAAAACTCAACCATCTCAATGTTACCAGCTAATAGTTGCCCTGAGTAATGGATGGTCCCCATCTCCAGTGTCTTCACTCTTTATCACCATACTGAGGAGCTCAATGGGTTAAACATGAACCTAGTGTGAACCTATCGTGAGGTTTCCTTGGCAAGAGAAGGTTTGCTTTCCCCTTTCTCTGAGGCAGAGAGAGGATGATTGGCCTAAGGTCACCCAGTAGGTTTCCAAGGCTGAGCAGGAATGCCAACCCTGGTCTCCAGAGTCACAGTTCAACACACAAATCATTACACCATACTGTCTGGGGTTGGACTGGAATATGCTCCTGTATTTCTAATGGTTATGTAGAAGAGTGAATTTCAGTGGTCATTGCTTGTTACCTAGTTATATGGTGAGGTTTGGAGAATCAAGCACCAAGAATCTAAAATAACCCAGACCCAGTCTAACAGGATTAGATTTTCCTATGG
The DNA here is from genome assembly GCF_037176765.1 of Anolis sagrei. NCBI lineage: Eukaryota > Metazoa > Chordata > Lepidosauria > Squamata > Anolidae > Anolis > Anolis sagrei. Next base: position 195,216,345 of record NC_090022.1, read on the forward strand.
TGAATTTCTCACCCCTGCCATTCTGCCCCACAGTTTAGAGGTTTTATACTTCTATCAGCAGCTGCAATTAAAAGTGATGAATGGGTAAATGAGTGAGGTGGATTCTCCATGACAGGGAGGATTTTAAGACATAGGCAAATCATTAGGCCAGGAGGTGAGTGAAAATTAAAAGGATGCACCCAAACCAGGTTTCTTTATCAAGGAAACTAGCACCTTCCTTTGAGTCACCTCCTTCAGATGTTCCTCAGATCTTTTCTACACTGCCATATAAAATCCAGATTATCTGATCTGAACTGGATTATATGGCAATGTAGATCTATATAATCCAGTTCAAAGAAGATAATACAGATGATCTGGTTTCATAATCTGGATTATATGGTAGTGTAGAAGGGGCCTCCATAAGCCAAATCCAAAAATAAATTGTACTTTTTAGCATTGTGAGTAAAGCTCATTATCTTAAAAAAGCTAATGTACATATTTTAGTTCTTCTGCATTTTTGCCGATAATCCAGAATAGTGTTTATCTTTGCTTGAGGAGTTTTTCCTTTCCCTATATTAAGTACATGTCTGCTGTTACTTTATCTGCTGTCTAATCTGCTGATTATTTATATTGCAAGAATATCAGCCCGGATGTCTTACTGGAAACCAAGTTCAGAATTTCTTCGCAAGCTTGCCCTCTGCTTTTGGCAGGCTTCTCTAAAGAAAGTCATAGCTTCTTGGGTGGGGAAAGGATCTTTTTTTAAAAGGCCCGAGTTGGATCATGCCATCCTTCCCACAACAGCTTTTCTGGAGAAAAAAGGATGGTCACTTGTAGGTCAACTTTTTAATTATATGAGATAGATCCATATATTTTTATTTCTGAAACATAAAAGCCCTGGTTTAAAAGTCGTTTTGGCTGTTTGGACTTGTTTTCAAATGTGTTTATCCTGTTTAGATGATTTTATGTTTTTAATCTGGAATTGCTTATGCTGTTTCATTTGGACACCACAACATTTCATGGTAAAGAGTGGGATTTAAATATTTCAATAAATAGGCTAAAATATATTCCCCACCAGGAATTGTATCCCTTCAATGTACTTCTGTTCAGACACAGGTTGGCGATCTTTATTGATGCTTTCCTTTCAGCTCAAGATTCTCAACCCCTTGGGGTCAGATAGGAGAAGGGCCTTTTAAAAGACTGCTTTCGTGCCATCTCCTAAGGCAGTGGTTCTCAACCTGTGGGTTCTCAGATGTTTTGGCCTTTAACTCCCAGAAACCCCAACAGCTGGTAAACTGGCTGGGATTTCTGGGAGTTGTAGGCCAAACCACGTGAGGACCCACAGGCTGAGAACCACTGTCCTAGTGGGATTCTCTGCTGGATCATTAACCTCCCAGGGAAGGAAGGAGCCGTTCTGTCCACAGAAGGCTTAGACTGGGTTGAATCCAGTGTGTGGTTTCAGACACCCCTCCCCTTGTCATGTGATGTAAGAATAAAGCAGGAATGATGTAAGAATGCAATGAAGTGGCAGGACAGACTGAACCACTTTAAGCTGCAACAAGTGGGCCTTCCTGTTGTGAAAGATCCCTTATATCCAAAAAGCCATCTCCCCTCCCTTTTGCACACAGAAAAGTCATCTGTGGATTTGTGAAGGTCTTTCCTTTTATATGTATTTTTTTTATGTACTTGCTGGAGCTTTGCTTTTTCTTCTTAGTAATGGGTGTCCAAAAATGTAATTGAGTCCACCTCTGGTATGGAGTTCAGCTCTCTACATTTGTGGGTTTCACTTTTGTGGATTCGGTTATTCGCAAATTTGATTAATACAATCCCTCTAGGACAGTTGTTCCCAACCTTTTTTTTTTACCAGGGGCCACTTTGACCAGGGACCATTTTGACCAGGGCCACTCCACCAGGGACCACTTTGACCAAGGACCATTCTCCAACATTAGTACCAAAAGGGTTACAAATCAGGTTTTGGTCAACTTTAGATTTGGTCATTTGGGATGCTGATTCCAAAAATTGCATTGGATAGACCACATCAGATCTAGTTTCTGATACAGAACATATGCCATCCAGTAGTTGTCATCTGCTTGCCAACAAAAAAATCCATATTTAATAAGCCTCGGCACTATAAGTGGGTTTCGCAAGACCAGTCGCTCTTGTTGCAATGGTGTAGTAACGGTGTGGCCACGGATCACATTTTAGTTCTTGGGGACCACTGGTGGTCCACAGACTACTAGTTGGGAACCACTGCTCTAGGAATCCCTCGGTCTTCTAACATAACTCTAGGGTTAATTTCTGTCACGGAATTGTGCTAGAGGGCCTAAGGATTTCTAGAGAGAACACTTCTCTAGGCATTAGTAAGTCCTCAAGTGTGACACTATGGTCACCTTCCAGTGGAAGTTGATCACTGAGTTGTGCTGGAGAATGTAGAGATAACTAAAAAGGTGTTCCCTCAAATAAAAAAAAAAGTTTTTTCCACATTTGCAGAGCCCCTGTGCCCTTAACCCTAGCAAACATGGAAGGCTGACTGTACTCTCACTTTTCCTTGTGCACAAATGCCCCAATCATAGTCTACCCCATCATTCTGCCACATTGTCCTTTCCTTGCTCACACTGCATTCTCAGAAGCTCATCATTAAGTAGCCTTTTATCATTATGTCTTCATTGTGACAAGTGTCTCGATTTGTCTATTTCTGTCATTCCAGAGATGGTTCAAGAAGCGCTTGGCTGAATGGCGGAAATCCGAAGGGCTCCCTTCCGAAAGCGGGTCTGTCAGAGACTGAGTGGAACTTTCCTTCTAGATACAATCCTGGGAAAACTGACTGCTCAGTGATTTCTTTCACTGTGTACCACCACATTTCTATCAGAACTCATTCTTCGCCTGTTATTTAACCAGCTGCCTTATTTAAAATGTATATAACTGATGCGTGAGGAATAATTGTGCAAAAGTTTATGTACCAGTTGAGGTATTCTCCAATCTGGGACTAATATACATGAGCGGATTGAATAAATACATGCATAACTACTTATATATTATGCCCCACATTTTCAAAAGCAAGATCAGTACAAGGGAGCAATTGCAATTGTTTATAATATGAGAAACAAAGGGCTGTGGCATGATTTGGCCCAGTTTTTGGGTATGGGGATCTTCATACATGCAAGTAAGAAGTTCTCCAGGAGATGAGCTGGCAATGTCCCCAAACAAGAAAAACTCAGTTCCCTGAACCTGTGAATGTAAGAAGTGTACTTGGTGCCATTGCAACTTCCAACCAGAGTACAAATCCGAAAGAAAATAATTTTTACATTACGCCCCATCTGGCACTGTGAGCATCCTGTGCAGGCTGCTTGCAGTCAGACCCTATACCAGGGGTCCTCAAACTAAGGCCCGAGGGCCAGATATGGCCCTCCAAGGTCATTTACCTGGCCCTCACTCAGCGTCAAGCTAAGTCTCAAACGAGTTGAAAGCACACAACAACAATCTTATCTCATTAGCCCACATTTTCCATTGAAATACTAATAAGAGTATATTTGTTAAAATTGTTCTTCATTTTAATTATTGTATTGTTTTAAAAGTGGGTTTTTTTTGCACTACAAATAAGATATGTGTAGTGTTCATAGGAATTCATTCATGTTTTGTTTTTTTCAAATTATAATCTGGCCCTCCAAAAGTTTGAGGGACTGTGACCTGGCCCTCTGTTTAAAAAGTTTGAGGACCCCTGCCCTATACAGACACCTGCATTGCTAGAACATGCCAAGTGCATTCAGTAATGTTTGGATCCAAGGCAGCCAGTTTCTCCTCCTCTTCCTCTCTACTCAGATTCCTAGACCAGTTGGGTAAGCAACGTATTATTAAGAGATCTTGGAGTACCACCTATCCCTGGCATTCAAGCATGCATATCAATGCTACCCCCAAGGACTGGAACATGCCTATATTTCATTGAGCATCAACTACATGATCATTTGTGCATGCTGATACAGTCACTGTATTTTCATTGGTTTTCCCATTACAGCAATAGGAATATTTCCTGGCACATATTAATAAAATCCTATGTTTATGAAAACTGAAGAAGCATGTCATTGATTTGTCAGTTCTATCTATTATTATTAACTATATCATGTCAACTTGGGCATATTGTGACCGTATAACTGGGATATAGGGTCACAGTAGGTCTTGCCAAATCAGGGCTGTGGCTTCATTAATTTCAATCCAGTCAACTGTTATATGGCCTTCCTATTTTCCTACTACTTTTTACCATGTCAAGCATCATTTCATTTCTGAGTGAGAGTCTTTTCATGATATGTCCAAAGTATGACTTTCAGTGGACTGCTGTGAGTTTTTCAGGCTATATGGCCATGTTCCAGCAGCATTCCTTCCTGATGTTTCACCTGAATCTGTGATTGGCACTTTCAGAGGTTCTCTTGGTTTGCTCTAAGACCTATTTATTTGTTACCAGGACATTTGAAATATGTTGATTTTCTTCTCGTCATCTTTCTTCATTGTCTAGCTTTTACAACTATACTGTACATAAAAATAGGAAATATAATGGCATGGACACTCCTGATTTTGTACTTAATGGTATAGTTGTCCAGTTCCTTCATTCCTACCCTGGTGTCCTTTCTTGACTGCAATCTTCAATTCTGATTAATGACTGAACCAGGTATGGAAATTTTTGAGCTATTTCAATCTCTTCACTGTGTACTGTGAGGTTATGTACATCATCTGTGGCCATTACTTTTGTTTCCTTAACACTCAAATATAGCCATGCTTTTTGTATTTTCTTCCTTGGCTTTATTCAGTAGTTGTTCCAAGTTTTTGCTATTTTCTGCTAGCAGAATGACATCATCTGCATATCTTAAATTGTTGTTCCTTCCTCCAATTTTCATACCACCCCCACCCCAGCTTGAGTCTAATCTTGCTTTGCATATAATACATTGACCATACAAGCTAAGACGATAGGATTTTGATATAATGCAGCCTTATCTGACCCAAAATTTCCATATTCTGTCATAGCCATGACATCTTTTCTTGAGTAAAGGTCACATATTAGGATAAGCAAATGCTGTAGCATACCTATTTCTTTAAGAGCAATCTATAGTTTTCTGTTATTTATACAATCAAAAGTTTTGCTATAATCCATACAGCACAAATCAGTTTACTCTGAAATTATTTGTTTCATGCTATTATACAATGTATGTTTGCAAGATTATCTTCCTTTCCAAATCCCAGTTTGGACATCTGGTATTTCTTGCTCCAAATATGGTAAAATCTTCATTGTAGAATTTTTAGCATCATTTTGTTTGCAATGGTCCAGTGGTTACTAAAATTCCTGGTGTTCCATTTCTTAGCAATTGGGATGTTTCCAATCTACAGGACATTGTTCTGTTTTCCATATTTGTCAAGAGATTTTGTTAGAATTTGAATGTTAACCCCTGCATGCCATTGCATTTTCATATAATCAAGGAATCACATCCAGGAAAAAGATATGCAAAAAGAGTCAATGTAACCAAATCACATGAACAGCAACTCTACAACTCTACCACCAATGTTATGGAAATAAAAATATTTCAAACCTGACATAAAATTTAATGAAAATCTGAGAATAAATACCATAGATACACATATATACAGGAGGAGCACAGCACGACTGTTCCGCACAATCACAAGCGTTTTAAATAATAATAATAATAATAATAATAATAATAATAATAATAATTTAAATACTTCATTTGTATTCCACCCTATCTCCCTGAGGGGACTCAGGTTGGATTCCACCAAGCACAGACACAAAGGCAAATATTCAGTGCCTAGAAACAACAAAACATAGATAGACTGATAAAGGTAAAGACTTCCCCTTCCGGCTCTGAGGGGTGGTGCTCGTCTCCATTTCTAAGGCAAAGAGCTTACGTTGTCCGTAGGCACCTCCTAAGTCATGTGGCTGTTTATCTTCCCGCCGACGCAGTACCTATTGATCTACTCACATTTGCATGTTTTTGAACTGCTAGGTTGGCAGGAGCTGGGGGTAACAGCAGGAGCTCACCCCGTCCTGCAGATTCAAAATGTCAAAATGTCAACCTTCCAGTTAGCAAGTTCAGTAGCTCAGCGATTCAACCTGTTGCACCACAGCAGCCCCTACATGAGCACCACAGACATAAATATGATACGTACATGATGGAAACATATCACCATGGACAATCCTGCACACACAAGTACCAATAAATGAACGCAACAGTGTCACACATAATAAGGGACTCTATATACGGATAGCATATTTCACTGACACATAAGTACCACACACATACTTATGCAGGGACCATTCAGCCAGAAGGCTTAGATGCAATTGCATATCTGTTCCATTTTATTTAAGTGTTGAATGCATTATGAAAATGAGACACCGCATTATCACAGGGTGCCTATGACCTACACCATTGGTGAAATTATACTGTTTAGCTGTTATTGCACTACCTGACATCTGACAGGAAGCAGAATATAATAATGAAAGGACCATGGCAGTGACATCTCTGGCCCATTCCCTGTTCGGATATCAGCCAACAAGTCGACGCATTAAATGAAGAAATTGCTTCCTAAGATCTACAGAGATACTCACAGGAATACCTCAGCAAGTGAGAGTCCACAAGTGGCAGGCTAAAACCCAGAACCTCAATCTATGGCTGATACTGGATGGGAGACTCCCTCCTGGGCACATAAGACTAGGTGACTTGGAAGGCACTGAATAGACTGCGCTCTGGCACCAGGAAATGTAGCCAATCTTATGAAATGGGGCCTCAAAGTGGAGTCTGCGACATGCGAGTGTGCAGAAGAGCAAACCACACATCACTTACTACAATGCAGCCTGAGCCCTGCTACATGCACAAAGGAGGACCTTCTTACAGCCACACCAGAGGCACTCCAAGCGGCTAGCTTCTGGTCAAAGGAAATTTAATACAGTGCCAAGTTTTTAACTTTGTTTGTGTTTTTAAAAGGTTTTTTTAGGCATTGTAACTGTATTCTCAATTCACTTCTGACATGATAAATAAATAAACCTGAGATAAGTGAGAAATTCTTCCAACAGATTTAACGAAAGGAAGGAACCGTAACCCTAAACCTAACCTCTAGTCACTCCATCCCACCTTGGTGGCTTTTTTCTTCCTACCTTGATGGTCTCTTCCACATAATACATTACTACTACATTGTTCTTCTTTTTTTTAAAAAAAAGAGGATGATAGCAACATATTTGGTGAAGGAGGCATTTTATATTAAAATTATAATGGTTTATTAAAAAAAACATGTTGGTTGGCAGAGAAATATGAGTTCTTAATCAGGATAAAGCTGGCCAGCTGAAGTCCATTTAGACTTCAGGAAGCTGTTATAAATAATTTATATAACATTTTAAAGGGTACCTTTGAATTCCAAAGTGCTATTGCAGGATCATAGAATAATAGGAAGATACCTTGGAGGTAATCTATTTCAACACTCTGTTAAATGTATGATCCACAATGCCTGGTTTGCACACAGTTTGCACATGCAGCCAACCTTACAGATAGTCATCCGGCCTCTGCTTCAATGCCTCCCAAGACAAGGCTTTATGTACTGCTGAACAGCTCTTATTATTGCAATATATTTTGTTTCCTGATCTGTGGCTTAAATGTGTTTCTCCACCATTTCTACTCCCTGGTTCTAGCTCTGTCTCTGAAGTAACAGAGAACCAGTCTGGGCTATCTTTTATACAGCTCCAGCAACATTACAAGCCTTGGAGAACTAGAGGGGTTTAGAGCTATAATTGAATCCCTGCGTTCCAATAATCAGACACAGTTGCCCGGAACTGTTTACAATAATAAATAAATATTTCCACTGTGAGCAATTTTTTTCATGTCAGAAGCAACTTGAGAAACTGCAAGTCACTTCTGGTGTGAGAGAATTGGCTATCTGCAAAGATGTTGCCCAGGGGATACCCAGATGTTTTACCATCCTGTGGGAGGCTTCTCTCATGTCCTCACATGGGGAGTTGGAACTGACAGAAAGAAGCTCACCCCGTATCGCAAATTCGAACTGACGACCTTCAGGTCAGCAGTTCCGCCGGCACAAGGGTTTAAACCCTTGCGCCACCATGGCTTCCTGGAAAAAAATGAATGCCTCTTATGGCTCATCTACATATAGCTCATAATTTGGGATCAGTCTTGGACTAAGAAGGTCTGTCCCACAACAGAAGCAGGGTGGTGTTCAGGCCATCCAATGGGTTTGGCCTCACTGAACAGTTTGCCACCTTATCTTTCCTCCCCATTGCTACTGCTTGATGGCCACAAAACCCAGAAGACCTCCTGGTCATTGCTGGACACCTTTGGAACCCAGAAGGAGGGAAGGGATCAGTAAAAGCAACTGATGACAGCCAGGAACCCTCCAAAGTTCTGTGGCCATTTGCTGTAGCAATAGGGAATGACACAAGCCTGATCTTATGGACCCTGGAGCAGATCATAGAATCATAGACTCATAGACTTGGAAGAGACCCTGTGGACTATCCAGTCCAACCCCCTGCCAAGAATCAGGAAAATCGCATTCAAAGCACATCCAACGGCCTGCTGAACAACTCTCACAGTCGGGAAGTTCTTCCTCATGTTCAGGTGGAATCCCCTTTCCTGTAGTTTGAACCTATTGTTCCATGTTCTAGTCTCCAGGGCAGAACGAAACAAGCTTGCTTCCTTCCTCCCTATGACTTTTTCTCATATATTTGTACATGTCTATCATGTCTCCTCTCAGCCTTCTCTTCTGCAGGCTAAACATGCCCAGCTCTTTAAGCCGCTCCTCATAGGGCTTGTTCTCTAGACCCTTGATCATTTTGTCGCCCTTCTCTGCACACAATCCAGCTTGTCAATATCTCCCTTAAACTACGCTGCCCAGAACTGGACACAGTATTCCAGGTGTGGTCTGAGTAGAGGGGTAGCATGGAGTGGTTGTGTTGTCGACACTCAACCTGAAGTGTAGGGCTGCTCCAGAGTTTCAGCAAATCTCCAGAGAAGATTGCCCTGACTTGGTTCAACATAGGGCAAAAATGGCTTAATCTGGACATCCAGGTTCAATGTCTAGTCTACTTTGGGGCAAAGGATAGATGAAGACAAGCCCTTTATCTACCCCACAAAATGGCAGGATCCTACTTGTTGAACACAAATGATTTTTTTAAAAAGCCAAGAAGATAAGCACACTCCTCCTAATTTACTTCAAATTAGGTAGTATGGGTAGAGTAGTCAGCGCTTAACTGGCTGTGATAATTGCTTGAGCCTTTCTGAACACAACGCATTCTTAGCCGCATCCTTGACTACAAAGGCATCTGGATCAAACTGGACAAGGAAGGTGGGAGCCCTGCAAGTGCAAAGAGGAGGAAAACAGTGGTTAGTCTAAACAATTACCTTCACAGCAAAATCAAAACTAACACCCATAAGGTTTTTGGGTCCTACCAGTATAAACCACACTCCTTTTTGCCAAAACTCCATTTAAGGAGCACTCAGAGCCTGTCTGCAAATAGATGGTGTCAACATAGTCATCACAGAAAACCCCACCTTTTAGGAGGCAGAGCAAGTTCCTCGAGTCTAGACGTCGCCACCGCATTTTTTGCTGCCGATGACACGGGCCACATAGCGGAACGATCTGGGGCACATTCAGGAGGGAGAGTTTTAGCTTTAGCAAGCTCTACTACCCTTGGACTTGCCACGGCTTGCAGGGCAGCTGGGTTCACCTACAGAAGGAAGCAGGAAAAAAAAAAGGAACAACAAGCATGGGATTCCACACAGTGCATTTCCAAGAAAGTTAAAACACTATGCAGTTTACCACAAGGAATTATGGGATCTCTGTTACTTGTCCTGTGCAAATAAGAACCCTAAAAATAAGGCAGTGGCTAAAGTTTCCCACAGATATAAGTAAAGGTAAAGGTTTCCCCTTGACATTAAGTCTAGTCAAGTCTTGACATTAAGTCTAGTCAAGTCTTGACTTGACATTAAGTCTAGTCAAGTTTGGCTCTGGGGGGTGGTGCTCATCTCCATTTCTAAGCTGAAGAGCCAGAGTTGTCCATAGACACCTCCTAGGTCATGTGGCCAGTATGACTGCAAGGCGCAAAGTTACCTTCCCGCCGAAGCAGTACCTTATTGATCTACTCACATTTGCATGTTTTCGAATTGCTAGCTTGGCAGAAGCTGGGACTAACAACAGGAGCTTACTTTGTGGATTTGAACCGCCGACCTTCCGGTCAGCAAGTTCTGCAGCTTAGCGGTTTAACCCGCTGCACCACCTTGGCCCCTACCAAAGACATAAGCATCTACAAATATATCCAGATTTTCTTCCTTCAAGAGATTAAACACTGTGTGACCAAAGAATGCGATGGACAGGCAGTCAGTCTCACATTAGCAGTCAGACCTTTGTAATGTCTGTGTGATCTTGTATTACTCTGTGTTTCTCAAGGAGGCTAGTGAAGGACTGTCCCATAAAGACATTATGTTTGAACAGTAGAGGCTGAGAGCACCGAAGCAGCACAAGTGAAATGACTCTTCCTCCTCCATGCCTCTTCCTTGACTCTTAGACTGGATCTACACTGCCATATAAACCACATCAGCTTTGAACTGGATTATATCAATCTACACTGCCATATAAACCAGTTCAAAGCAGATAATCTGGATTTTATAAAGTAAGTTTAGATAGGGCCGTAGTCTGGATCTACACTGCCATATATTCCAGATTATTAAAGCAAATAATCCACATTATCTTCTTCAAACTGGATTATTTGATTTTACACTGCCATATAATCCAGTTCAAATCAGATAATCTGGGTTTTATATGGCAGTGTGGGTCCAACCTTAGACTTCCTGCCAAAGCATACCGTTTCCCCATCCTGAAGCCCAGCAGGATGCTGGTCTCTCACATTTCTCAATGTTTCCTCTCTGGATTTCAGATAGATTTTGCCTTCAGGAGAATGAATGCCCTCACATATCAACTCACCGAGAGCTGTATCTATTCTATTTATAAGTGAAATAAAAACATGTGCCTGAAAATGCTCTCTTGAATAATCTTGATATTAAAGAATCTCTCCAAAACCCAAAGAACTGAAGTCATAGAATTACTCTGCGGATTGGAGCTTCCACACATCTGTTATCATAGCACACTGAATACTTCTTCACTACTGGCTGGGCTAGACGCTCAGTCCTCAGGGATGCTGAAGTTCTCTTTGAAGACAGTGAAATCTGTGTTTCAGCCTATGGAAAGAAAAAGAATGTATAAAAACTGATTTTCTTTTCAGAGAATGCTTTCACAAACAGTTCAAAGGCAGATACCAGCAGCTCGTTTATTAGATATACAGGCAGTCCTCGAATTACATACATACAACTCATAGTTAAGCACAAGAGTGAGAGAACAGGAAATGAGAGAAATCTACCCCTTGAAAGGGAAATTCACTCCTGGAAGAGTTATCAGGGGGAAAAGGTGTCTCCACTGAAGCTTTATCACCCTTTCTTGTTTCCACAGACAGCAAAACAAACACCACAGGGGTATTAACCCTTTCCATGCTATCCAAAGATAGATAGACACACACAAATACATATATTCGCATGCACACACTTACTTACTTACATACATATATATACACACACACATGATAAAAGGGCTGTCTAAATACCCTGAAGCCACCAGATCCTATCTGATAGAATCATAGAGTTAGGAGACTGTAAAGGCCACTACATTCTTCCATACAGGAACACTCCTGACAGATGGTAATCCAGCTTCTGTTGAAAGCTTCCAGAAAAGGAGACTCCATCACACTCTAACACAGCATATTCCATTGTCGAACAACTCTTACCACAAGTGTTAGGTGGAATTTCTTTTTCTGTAGTTAGAATTCATACCCTAATGTGTAGAATTAAAGCAATATAACACCACTTTAACTGAAATAACTCAATGGTATGCAATCCTAGGAGCTGTAGTTTTACAAGGTCTTTAGATTTCTCTACCAAAGATTGTTGGTGCCTCACCAAACTACAGCTCCCAGGATTTCATAGCATTGGGCCATGGCTGTTAAAATGGAGTCCAACTGCAGTAATTCTACAGTATAAATGCACCCCTAGTCCCTGAAGCAGCAGAAAGCAATCTGGCTCCATCATCCATTTGGCATCCTTTCAAATATTAAAACGTGACTGCTCTGTAATGCTTGCATGGAACTGCTCTTAGTCAAAGTCAGAGATAGAGGAGAGTTGGAATGAGGCTTAATGTTATCTAGAATGTGTGTGAGAGAGAAAGAGAGAGAGGGCGGAGGGTGTTGGGTCTTGCACAGTAAGAATGAAAGCGAGTCAGGATTTAGATATATTAAATATGAATCTATTATGACGTGTTCAATTTCTATTTTATAAATCATATTTCCTTTGCACTCTTCTGCCTCTGAAAGCACTATATAGGGGATACTAGAAAGCTTATGTTTGGACACACATTGTCACTGGTGGCAGCAATGAATGAAGTGTGGTGGTGTCTGTGGGGGCACAGATGTATAAAGTCCCACCTAGGAACCATAGGGGCATCTAGGGCCCCTTTACTCTTCCATATAAATTCCAGATTATCTGCTTTGAATTGGATTATACAGCAGTGTAGACTCATATACTATATATACTCAAGTATAAGCCACCCACTATAAGCATTTAATTTTAACACAAAAAACTGGGAAAACTTATTAACTTGAGTATAAGCCAGGGGTGGGAAATGCAGCAGCCACTGGTAAATTTCAAAAGAAAAATAGATACCAATAAAATTACATTAATTGAGGCAATCAAAGTAATGAATAATATTAGAGTAAAATATTGGAAATGTAACAACAGTAATAATAAGTAAAATAATAAATGTAATAACAATTAAGTAAAATAATAAATGTTATAACAATGATAAATACAGTAAAATAATACATGTAACAAAAATGATAATAATAACAGAATAAAATAATAAATAACCTTGACTCAAGTATAAGCCATGGGGGGGATTTTTGAGCCTTAAAAAAGGGCTGAAAAACTCAGCTTATACTCTCGAGTATATACAGTAATGCAGTTCAAAGCAGAGAATGTGGTTTGTCTGCTTTGATAATCTGGATGATATGTCAGTGTAGAAGGGGCCTAAGAAATCCCCACAATTGGTGTCCACAGCAGAGGGACAGGAGGATGGTGTTCACACTAGTGGCAGAGGTGGGTATAAGTGGAAGCCACCACAGCCTGCCAACCGCATGTGTCTCAGCCATGGATCTTCCATAGATTCACTTCCTTTTCTATTTGAGGCCCTTCTTGTCATTTGTAAGAGAAAAGTGCAGCTACACCACAAAGGTTCTAGTCGTGTTTACGCAAAAAGGAAGTTGCTTTGTCAATTCATACGGTAATGTTTTCATAATACTGTTCTCATTAGTGTTGCTGAAGAAACAACACATGTCTGGGTTGCAATGTCATCTGACTAATAAATCTTACATAACAGTTAGAGTAGCAGGATGTTAGCCATCTATATTAGCTGAACAGAGTGGGAGTGCATTGCAACAAAAAAGGAAGGGAGAACAAGAGCTATGAGCCACAAAGGAAGCAGGGTTTCTGTGAAGATTATATATGGGAAAATAAATCTGAGTGGACAATTATATTGGTTCAGATAGTTAGTTGGTCCTCCATATTTGAGAATTTCACTTTAGTAAGAAGTGTTCTCTCTAAGAATCTCTAGGTCATCCAGCATGACACTGCCGGGAGTTGACCATGGAGTTGTGCTGGAGGTCCTAGAGATTTCTAGAGACAATACTTCTCTAGGTACTTGTGGGTCCCATAATGTGACTCCATGGCAAATTTCTGGCCAAAGGTGACCACAGAACCACTCTGGGGAGTCTAGAAATTCCTAAAGAGCTATTAGGTTTAAAAAGTGTTTTTATTATTTTTATTTTTTCTGCTTTTGCAGGGGTCCTGAGCCTTTTACCCCAGCAAATGGGGAGAGCTGATGTAAGTAGACTGTGATGGCAGCAGTTAAATAGAAACTAGAATCTTGTTAGTGACAATACTCTAGTTTAGCCCCTAGTTATGCTAGCATTTGTACATTTGTGAACATAGTGGAAGTAGCTATCCATTACGTCTTGAAAGGTGCACCAATGGAGAAATGGGATTTCCAGCCACAGCCTGGAAACTACACAATACCCCAGGAATTCCAGCAATGAAAGCCTTCAACAACTTGTATTTTGTTAGCAGTCAGATCCCTCTAGCACAATTGTTCCCAACCTGTGGGTCCCCAGGTGTTTTGGCCTACAACTCCCAGAAATCCCAGCCAGTTTAAAAGCTGTTAGGATTTATGGGAGTTGAAGACCAAAACATCTGGGAACCCACAGGTTGAGAACCACTGCTATAGCTCCTGTTTTGTCAATAAAACATGGCAGCCAGTTTGTAGCAGTATCCACAAAAGTTTTCTAGACTTTTAAATGTACTTATTGGCCCAAACACTTTGTAGACCTCAGGGCTAAGAAGTAACATACCAGAGAATGACGAACTGTGCATGTGTGATGCGAATAGGGTTACAGATATTGGGAGCAAAGACAGAAGGACATCTAGGGAACAAAACTGAAGATAGAAACTTAAATGCTAGAGATATCAATGTGCATAAACAGCTTTCTGTGCATTTTTCCAATGTTCATTTGGATGCATATTCCTATCCATATTTCACAAATCATTTACACTGTAGTAGCAACTGATGTCTTTTGATGCCAACTGCACACCAACATGTATCTCCATGTGTCCAGAATACTACAGCTGGATGAGCAATAATATTTATTTATTTATTTTCTGTCATATCTTCCAGAGGGGACTCAGAGTGGATTCCAGCCTTTATACAGGCACAGGCAAACAATGCAATGTTTTGAAACAATGAAAAACAAATACACAGACAAAGGCAAAGGCTTCCCCTTTCATCTCCGGCTCTGGAGGAGGTGTTCATTTATCTTCATTTCCAAGCCAAGGAGCCTATGTTGTCTGTAGGCACCTCCTAGGTCGTGTGGCCGGCATGACTGCATGAGGTACCATTTACCCTGCCACCAAGGCGGTACCTTCCCACTGAGGCAAATGTTTTTCCATTATTTTGTACCTGTAAATTAACTGTTTTAATGTGACAGCTTATTTTAATTTAGTAAGGTTTATTTTTTTAGCTCAGCCATGTTTTAACCTTATTCCAAGATGCATTGGGTCCCATGCTGGCAGCAAGACAGGGCATAAGTAAAATAAATAAATACACTGCATTAAATATATTGTCACCATTTTTCTTCCCAGTACATTAGTATGTCAGATGCTGATTCAGCCTCTGATTTTTTAATCCCCTGTAGAAAACAGAATGCTAATGAATCATTCTTTCCTATTTATCCTGGATGGTTTTATCACAGAAGGCATGTGGCCAAAAACAACAGAGATTTATTCTTACACGTCTGGTTATTTTTAACTTCTTAAATTAAGCTTGTCTCAATGTTCAGAGAACTAGGAGCCAGGGGACACGATGCTACTGCTTGTTGCATTCAGCTGTTTTCAAACAGTTAAGCTGGAAGGGGAACTTTGAGCCAGCTTTCCCCAATAGCAGTTACCTAATAGAAGGCCCCTCTTGATATGCCAAAAAAAGAAGTGAGTTGAATCTGTGCAGAAACACTTGGCCAGACTGTTGCTGGTGTGTCCTGTGCTTCAGCAGCAGTAGCATTACCTCTCTTGGAAGGACGAAGTATGGATTCAGGGGTCTTGGTTGGGAAAGGAGCAGAATCCGCGGGGAAGCATTGCAATGAATTGCAGGGGGGCTGACAGTCGATATTGGGGAACTTCGTGGTCTGCAAGTGAAACACAAGCAGGCAACCTTTAATAACTTTCTGGGAACTTCCTCTGCTTTCCAAAATAAGCATGGAATACCATGCCTTTGGCTGGGAGCTGTTTCAGCTCTCCCACTAACACAGCTGTAAGTGGCATATATTAATAGTAGCGATCATAATATCCAGATAATGTAGTTGGTGAAGGGGGGCTAGTCCACGCAAGCTCATGCCACAACAAGTATTTCAGGTGCTACAAGACTTTTTATGAGTTTTGCTGTCACAGCCTAATATAAAATGTGCACATATGGAAGACATTCAAAATGTCTGCAACACCGGCCTGCATCAAAGCACTGGCCTACATCATCTTCCGAGGAACTGTAAGCCATTTTTCTGGTTGGCCAAACACCTTTAGGCATAGCCTAAAGCGAAGTAGGAAGATTAGAATTTGTAATAGGTACAACTGACCAAAAGATACAAATAAATGTGGTTAAAAACAGATAAATGCATGTTGGTTATTTTATCAATACATTATAATAAAAACATCAGCATTAGGAAATAAAATCTGATGCAAATCCAGCTAATAATTAAGTAATTGCCATTTAAATGTATTCATGTATTTGCAATGCAAAATGTATTAATCGCAATTCACATAGAAATCATAATTCATAATAAAATACATTACTCTCATTATAGAGTCTTAGTATTCATTATAGGGTAATTTTTTATTATACATCAACTTGGGAAATCATGAAGAAATGTATTTGCTATAGTACAGCGACATAAGCGGAAGTAGTGGCATCAGAAACAAATTAAAAACCTCACATTTCATGAAGTTGGAAACTCCTATGAAATGCTTGCAAGGAACCATGGTTTCTGTTTCACTGGCACATGAGAAGGTAACTGACTGCATTAGTCATTTGCTAGTCCATTTAGCAATTTGAATTGCTACACAGATAAAAATGGTAACTCTTACATAAATGAAAGAATTTGCATTGCTACATTTGTAACTAATGATGTTCCATAACTATGTTAGTCAACTCCAGCGCTCACGGATTTAGCACTTTGCCACCTTTTAAAAATTAAATTTTGCTTGGGTTGTTGGGATGGAAACAAAATAAGGATTGGGGGTACATACAGCTAGCACTTAACACACAAATATATTGGCACAGCATTGGAAAGGTTGCTTACAAAGTGACTATTTACAGTCCATGCTTATGACAGAAGATGCATTGTTGCAGGATGACAGAAAGAGAGTCAGTTATGATGTTATAATACTACCCTTTCCCTCAGAGACAGGGAAATAACTAATGCCAACACCACCTTCAAAAAAGTAAATTCTGGACTGTAAATTTTTACACATTATGAATGCAATTCATTTTTCCTTGTTAAGGGTCACTTAAGGACAACGTAGAGATCTCTGGTAAAATACTACAGTTCATGGTGATCACACAATAAAAACGTAATTTGGAAGTGCTCATAGTGTCCAGCTTGTTTTTCTTGGAAACTGAAATTGCATATTAAATGATGTTCAAACAGCTCCTGAAATGCAGCTTATAGAAACAACATTGCTATTATTACACTCTCTGGTCTATTTCTGGTCAGCAACTCCTCAAAATTGCTGTTTGGGGCTAATCTCCTCCATACAAATGTCTTTGCACAAAGAACACTGAAAGCAAAGCAGGAGGTTTCCATCCTTAGCATGTTTACTATATGTTTCCCCAGCAAATAGTGTGGTCCACTTTAGCCATTTTCTTAAAAAAGACAGTGGCTAAAATTTTTTTCCCTATAAACAGAAGCATTTCCCTCATTACTAGACTCTCTTGAGATCTCTGCAGCATTTCACTGTTCCTTCTGCTCATCTCTTTCCTTTTCTATACTTCACTCCCATGTTTTGCAGCTGGTGGGAAAGGGGAGTGGCCAGCATCTTGTTCAACTGCCAGTAGAAAAGCAAGAAGAGAACCAAGGAGCAGAGGAAACGAAAGAACTGGGTCCCAGTGCACAATAAAACATTGGCACAGTAAAATGAGTTACTTTGATTCTAATGTAAAAAGAGAGAGAGAGAGAGTATCTGGTTATGTAAAAAATGTGTTTTATTCAAAATATAATGGGCAGATACAATCCAGACAAAAATTATTAGCATGTCTTTCAGGGAGAACAACATGAAAACCTTTGGGGATTTCTAGATCAACTGCAAGGCCTGAAGGCTGACATCCATTCATCCATCTGACTTCATGGGTTTTTAAAGTTTAATATGGCATACTCACTGAAATAAACAATAAATATAGATACACGTCACAGATAACAAGTCTACAAGTTCTACCTTTTACAGAGGTAGAACAATCCACCAAAGCAACCAAATTTTTTGCAGCTGCAATCTCTTCTACTTAAATGAGTTATGAACAAATAAAACCGACTAAATGTTGTTGTTAGCTGCTGTTGCTGTAATTTTGGGGGAACAAATTTTCAATAACCAGGTATTTCTGCTGTCCCAGAGCATTCAGTGGCAATTCCCAGCATCAGCTTTTTATTTCCATCCAGAAGGCGGTTATTTTTACCTCCAGGATATATCACAGGAAAATAAAAAACAAAACAAATAAACAACAAAATCATAAAGGGCTTGTGTGGTCCAATACTACTTGCAGTGTATACAATATTCCTTGGCTGTTCCTCTTCCTCCTTAATGGGACACGGGAGCAGAAATGAGCCCTTATAGCAGTGCTTCTCGACCTGTGGGTCCCCAGATGTTTTGGCCTTCAACTCCCAGAAATTCTAACAGCTGGTAAACTGGCTGGGATTTTTGGGAGTTGTGGGCCAAAACATCTGAGGACCCACAGGCTGAGAACCACTGCCTTATATAGCAAGGGCTGGCAACTCAAAAGAATCTGAATGAAAAGTATTTAGGACTGTCTACTGTATCATGAGATTTAAGATTGACCAAACTGCCAATTATGTCACACAGTGTTCCTCGTTGTCCCCTTTCCCTGCTAAATTCTACATGGATGAGATAGGCTTCAAAGGGGTAAAAAAAACAGCACCAAGAGATACCAACCAACAAAAAGTGACAATATATTTATTGTTGCGAGAACCATATGCTGCAGCAGAAGACATATCTAATGCAGTGGTTCTCGACCTATGGGTCCCCAGGTATTTTGGCCTACACCTCCCAGAAATCCCAGCCAGTTTACCAGATGTTAGGATTTCTGGGAGTTGAAGGCCAAAACATCTGGGGACCCACAGGTTGAAAATCACTGATCTAATGAGCTATGATTGGATTTTGGATCAGTACAGCCAAAGTCCACACAGTTCTCTGAACAAAACAACAAATTGTCAGAAAAGGACGAGCTGTGGAATGAGGCATATTGACATACACTGTCATACACTGAAAGATATGCAAGAGTAAAACCTTGTTGAGTGGCAGTACTGCCTGATGGTGAAATAGCAACTGATGCCCTAACTAATTTAGAGGCAAGAGCTGTGAGAGTAGACCTATCTTCTTGGGGTTTGTATATGTTATTGGGAGAGGATGATGGAAAGCAACCATTACCTTCAGTGAAGACTATGTTCCCGCAGAGACAAATAGAGCAGGTTTGGACCAAGAAAGATAGTTCATCTATGGAGCAATTTCCTTCAATGAAGCCATTTGCACTGAGCAGTGGGATGGGAACCAGTACTGAATTAATTGAGTCTTAAGTATGAGAAGAAGTTTGAGATTTGTGTGAGAAGGAGTCTTATTGTTGCCATTCACCCTCTTCCCCAATGTTCTTAAATACATTACTATTATGTAGAGCTTAGAAAACTTATTTGACATACAATCCCTAGCATTCTTCATGCTCAATTCTGTGACATGTCCTCAAATAGTAACTTTTCTAAACTTTGAGTATTGTGGAACCACAACATACTGCAGGAAACATCAACATGTGTGAGGGGCAGCACCAAGTGAGATGTTGTTAGAACAGTGGTTCTCAATCTGTGGGTCCTCAAATGCTGTGGCCTTCAACTCACAGAAATCCTAACAGCTGGTAAACTGGCTGGGATTTCTGGGAGTTGTGTTAGTATGTGAGCCTCTCTGAAGGGTCGTCTCTTAAAGGCTTTGAAACTGTGCTGAAAACCCAATTGGAACACAAGAGTAAGACAGCTGGTAGTGGGAGAATCTCACCTTTGTTTCAGGTAGATGTCTAAGTATTGTTTAGGTTCTGCTAGCTGCAGTATTCGTTGGGAGGGCATTATAGAATATAGATATGGGGGGCGATGCCAGATCTCGGACTCCCGACCACAGCTGTACTTGAAGAGGGACCTTAGGAGACACCACAAAATATCAGTATAGACAACGCAGGTGTGAACTATTTCTTAAAAGAACATGTTCAAAATATTAGTGCCACCTTATTTCATTCATCTTGACTGTCTTTGATAATTTGAAAATGATTGTGAGTAATTGGCCCATCTAAAAGGTGAAGAGTCTAAGCTTTCTCTGTTCCTTCAAGGCAGTAAAATGTTCGTGATCTTCTAGGTTCAAATACCATTATTTAAAAATTATAATAAAATCTTTAAAAAATAAATATTTCAACAAATCTGAAGTTGATACGAACACAGAGAAATTATAATCAGCAGTGCATATGAAGCATATATTTTGAATCACAGCCATTAATCTAATATTACTGTCAATTATAGGCTGGTTCTTTTTACAGGTGAGTTGAAATGTAATGTCCAATTGATAGTGAACAAGTCTTGAGGATCCTCAGGTATTTGTATCCCTCATTTCCTTTCCTTCTCACCTCTAACACTGTGATTCACTGTTATTGGTGTCTGTTTATAAAATAATAATAACAACACTAACAACAATAATTATTTGTGGTTGTTTGTAAACCAAGATTACAAATCAAGATTTATCACTGGTGTACAGTTTGGAACAGGCATGGGCAAACATCAGCCTCCCAGGTGTTTTGGACTTCAACTCCCACAATTCCTAACAGATGGTAGACTGGGCTGTTGTAGGTTTTTTGGGCTATATGGCCATGTTCTAGAGGCATTCTCTCCTGAAGTTTTGCCTGCATCTATGGCAAGCATCCTCAGAGGTAGTGAGGTTTGTTGGAACTAGGAAAATGGGTTTATATATCTGTGGAATGACCAGGGTGGGACAAAGAACTCTTGTCTACTGGAGCTAGGTGTGAATGTTTCAACTGACCACCTTGATTAGCATTTGATGGCCTGGTAGACTGTTAGGAATTGTGGGAGTTGAAGTCCAAAACACCTGGAGGGTCAAAGTTTGCCCATGTCTGGTTTAGTGCTATTTGTCTTGTTCAAATAGGGATCAGAGGCAGGAATCAGATGTTGGGAATAGAAGAAAGGAACAGTATGAGCCCACGATTTCTGTATTGCTAATACATGGTTTGGCAGTATTTCTAAAGAAGTACAGGGGAAAATATCTAATTTCTGAGGTTAAGTATGATAATACATTAAGTCAAGAGCTGCATTTATTATTATGGGTTTCCTACTGGACCAAGGATTCAGGTGATGCCATCCTACACTTCATCAGCAGCATTCAACATACCCAGACGTCTAAGCATTATCATGTTCTTGAAGCATGAATATTTACAGTTCTAGTAAATATGGTACCTAATAAAAATACTTTTCTGCTACCAGTAACTTGAGCACATACTAAAAGACAGGCATAAAAGCTCTGTCTCATCTATGAACAGACACAATTCTGCATGGGCACAGGCCTTGGGGCATGAAAGGGGAAACTTAGGGCCCTCCCTCACAGTCCTATATCTCAGAATATCAAGGCAAAAATCCCACAATATCTGCTTTGAACTGGGTTATCTGAGTCCACACTCACATAACGTGGGATTTTCTGCCTTGATATTCTGGGATACAGAGCTGTGTAGAAGAGCCCTAAGCGAGAATTCTCTGAGATCTAGTGCATGGATGGAAAAGTCACACATTTTATTATAATAATTTTAGTTTTTGTATTCAAAGCTATCTCTTTGGAAACTCCTAAGGCCAAACTAAAATCACAGCACTAGATTTTTGTGCAAATTAATGCTGCTGCCAACTTTGTAACAAAAGGGAAGAATTAGGGTTGGCCAATGGCTTCCATATTGGGGTGAAGTAAATCCATTCTGAGTTTTTTTCCAGATTCTAAAAGGGTTAGCCAAAGTATGGAATCCATTTTGGGAACAAAGCAAAGCATTTTGGATTATCTTTTTATAATCTGGAGTAAAACTCAAGAGCAATTCACCACCACTCTTGTACATCACTCTACTATAGTGCTATTTTGCCACTCTGACATGGCTGCATCCTAGAGATCCCTGGAACATGTAGCTTTGTGAAGCAATAGTGCGCTATGGTTGAGAATCCTAAAACCTTCTCTCCAATCTGTAAATCCCAGGATTCCATAGACTGCAGTCCTGGCAGTTAAAGAGGAATCATACTAGCATACTTGATTTTTGTTTTTGTTTTTTTTAATCGTGTCAGAAGCAACTTGAGAAACTGCAAGTTGCTTCTGGTGTGAGAAAATTGGTCGTATGCAAGGATGTTGCCCAGGAGCACCCAGATGTTTTACCATCCTATAGAAGGCTTCCCTCACGTCCCCACAAGGGATGCTGGAGTTGACAGACAGGAGTTCGCCCTGTCTCGCCAATCTGAACCACCACCTTAAGGTCAGCAGTCCAACCGGCACAAGGGTTTAACCCATTGCGTCACCGTGGCTCCTAGCATACTTGGGTATCATGGAAGGCGGCCTAGCATGGCAACTACTGTGTAAGCAGGATGAGCAGTAAAGATGAAGGTGCTCCCAAAACTGGAAATAACTTCTGCTGTAAAGGTGGAAGCAAGTAAATAGGATGCAAGGGAGGATGTTGTCCCCCTCTTGTCTGTACTGCACCTTCGGATCACATCTCCAGTGCTTATGTTATATGAATTAAGCACAACCAAACTTGAGTTGTACAGCCCTAATGTCTAGTCTGTTTCTCACTGAGTGACCCTGGTAGCTTTTAAGATTTTAGTTGGTATTTTAATAATAATTTCAAATGCATAGCTGCATGGAACAGAAGCTTGCTTTTTGAAAAATAAAAATTAGATTAGGATAGCCTCGGTTTCCTGCTCACTATCATATACTTTTCATTCTGCCTCAAAATTGCAGCATGCCCACTGTCACAGATACAACACTTGTTTGTGTTGTACCCATGCACAAATACCCTGAGATCTGACTATTCTATCCATAGAAATAAACAAAAGCTTTAGAGGAAAATCAAAGAAAGAGAATCTAAAAACTAGAAAGTTGTACTTAAATTATTCCAGGAAGTGTTCCAGTGTGCTTTATGAGCTGGCACTTAAAAGGGCTCTGGAATTCAAATTAAAACATTCTACCATTTCAGCAGAATTTGCTGCTCAGTTCATGAGTCAGACTTTTTGGCAATTGAGAATAATGCTACACCCTTTTCACTACTATCCATGTCATCTGTCCACTGTTGAACATGGTATGAACTTACCATAACAATGAATGTTATGTATTATTACTTGTATTATTCACTTCTCACACCAGAAACAGCTTGCAGTTTCTCAAATTGTTTCTGACACGAAAAAAACATGTATTATTGAAAGTAAGAAAAAACAAACTTCTTCCACTTCAACTGAAGGCCAAAACTACTACAGGTGTTAATTTGCAAGTAAATTTAGCCTTCCATTATACTAAGATTCTTCAGCACCACAAAATGTATACTGATGACTTTGAGCAATTAGCTGTCAATGCTTTCCTGGAAGAATTCCAGGGTTTCTAGCCCTGAGGTGATATTGGAACATAAGTGAAAAGAAAAGTGACATTAGAACAGTGTTGATATTCTCTTAGAGCATAGGTTCTCAACTTGTGGGTTCCCAGATGTTTTGGCAATCAACTCCCAGAAATGCTAGCAGTTGGCAAACTGTGTTGTCGAAGGCTTTCATGGCTGGAATCACTGGGTTGCTGTGGGTTTTCCGGGGTGTATGGCCATGTTCCAGAAGTATTCTCTCTTGATGTTTTACCCACATCTATGGCAGGCATCCTCAGAGCTTGTGAGATCTGATATATATATACACACACATACACACACACACAAGCACACCTTACTTACCCAGTTTCCAACAGATCTCATAATCTCTAAGGATGCCTGCCATAGATATGGGCGAAACATCAGGAGATAATGCTTCTGGAACATGGCTAAACAGCCCAGAAAACTCACAGCAACCCAGCTGGTAAACTGGCTGGGATTTCTGGGAGTCGTAGGCCAAAACACCTGGAGACCTACAGATTGAAAACCGCTTTCTCAGAGAATTACACACTGGCCTGTGCACATCAGTAACATCAAACCAGCAGTACTAGTTATCTCTTACGGCTAGACTTTTAATTTGCTATACTGAGCAGCAGCATTTAGAATCAAGGTGCTTTAAAAGAGCAAAATACATCAATGTTCTAGAATAAGTATCAGTATACTAATAAGATATAATTCACTTAAGAGATAACTCTGCATATTTAGTGAGATCCCTTATTTCAATGAGAGATTGGCCACTCTGATGATTCCACTGGAGTGACTGTGTTTCTAAACAATGCATTTGGCTGAAAAATGAGGAAGGGATAGGAAGGAGAAAAGAAATCAGGAGCACCTTTAAGATGAACTGATTTTTATTTTAGCTTTCATGGATATAATCCTACTTCTTTCATAGTGATATTAAAGCCTTATGAAAGTCCTAACTGTAAAAAAACACATTATAGCAACACAGAATGTGAGAAGCATGAATCAGAGGAAGCTAGACATAGGGAAAAAAGAAATTGACTGAATAGTAAAGGTAAAGGTTTCCCCTTGACATTAAATCTTGTCGTGTCTAACTCTGAGAGGTAGTGCTCATCTCTATTTCTAAGCCGAAGAGCTGTGTTGTCCTAGGTTGGCAGAAGCTGGGGCTAACAACAGGAGCAGGATTTGAACCACTGACCTTTCAGTCAGCAAGTTCAGCAGTTCAGCGGTTTAACCTGCTGCACCACCACGGGGCCCACAGAATGTGAGAAGCATGAATCAGGGAAAGCGAGACATGGGGGAAAAAGAAATGGACTGAATAAGCACTGCAATACTTGAGGTAAATTAGGAAAGGAATTAGACATTTAGAGTCAGACAATTACATAGTTTTATTTGGGAAATATAAAGAGAAATGGGGTGGCATTGATACTGATGAGAGATGTAACAAAAGCAGCCAAAGGATATAATGAAATGTTGACTAAATCATATTAATAAGGGAAATCCTATCAATGTAACCCTAATACAAATTATCCTCAAATTACAGAAGCAGAAGAAGAATTTCAAAGGTTTTATTTTAGAATCTCAGAGGAAACTGATCATACACCAAAACAGGGTTTTTAAAAAAATCATAGATTATTCGAATGTAAAAATAAGAAAGAGAGCAGAATCAAAGTCTGTAAAAAAATTAATCAAGAAATAAAACAGGAGAACAACTGATTAATTTTTGAGGCCAAAAGTTTGTTTATTGTGACTGAGAGAACTACTGTTCTGAAGCACTTGCCCAATGGCCCATTGGACCCATGAAACACAGATAATTATTTAAATATTGGACTCTCCCAGTCACTTCCAATATGATTTTATGCAAGGGAAATAAAGGCAGAAAAAAGACAAGCCTGTTCTGGAGAGCTTCATCCATTTTTTCCTTGGGTTGTGCCAGAGCCAGAATCCTTGGGCTTGGTCGACTTGTCAGAGCACCTAAGGAGAGGGGCCATATCGTCTCTTGGTTTC